>NW_027428351.1:0-342948 GCF_047830755.1 Zonotrichia albicollis | reverse complement strand
AAGCGCCGGTCCCGGGCACATTTCGGAAGAAGCCGCCGCACTGGAGTGCACTGTGACTGGCACAATCGCCTTTGCGCGAAGAAGCCGATTCTTCGCCTCCCGGAGCCGGAGAGAGCGGCTGCTTTCAAAAGGTGAGGAATGAAGCTGCACAAGACTGGGATAGTGTGCGCATCATGCAAACTGATAGAAAACACTACCTTACCACTCTCCTACCTTTTCCAAACACATGAACATTCGATTGGAAGGTGTTTTGGAAAACTTTCTTTTTCTTCTTACATAAACTTCTGCAAAGCTCTCTGCAACATGTAAAACACCACGGGAGATGTTTTCTGTGCTGGCACAGTTTCTCCTTGCCTAACATAGTGGAAAACCTTTCTGTATGATGTAGACCACAAAAGTCCCGAAAGAAGCAGGTACGGATGTCCCCGGAGCTAAGCGCCGGTCCCGGGCACATTTCGGAAGAAGCCGCCGCACTGGAGTGCACTGTGACCGGCACAATCGCCTTTGCGCGAAGAAGCCGATTCTTCGCCTCCGGGAGCCGGAGAGAGCGGCTGCTTTCAAAAGGTGAAGAATGAAGCTGCACAACACTGGGATAGTGTGCGCAGCTTGCAAACTGATAGAAAACACTACCTTACCAATCTCCTACCTTTTCCAAACATATGAATATTGGGTTGGAAGGTTTTTCCAACAACTTTATTTTCTTCGCGCAAAACACTCAGCAGAGCTCTCTGCAACATGTAAAACATAATGGGAGATGTTTTCTGTGCAGGCACAGTTTCTACTTGCCAGACATAGTGGAAATGCTTTTAGTAGTGATGTAGAACACAAGAGACGCTAAAGTCGAAATACAGAGTTCCCCGGAGGTAAGCGCCGGTCCCGGGCACATTTCGGCAGATGCCGCCGCAGTGGAGTGCACTGTGACCGGCACAATCGCCCTGGCTCGAAGAAGCCGATTCTTCGCCTCCGGGAGCCGGAGAGACCTGTAGCTTCGGAAAGGTGGAAATGAAGCTGCACAATACGGGGATAGTGTGCGCAGCTTGCAAAGTGATAGAAAACAGTACCTTACCACTCTCCTACCTTTACCAAACATATGAATATTCGGTTAGAAGGTGTTTTCAACAACTTTATTTTCTTCGTGCAAAACACTCAGCAGAGCTCTGTGCAACATGTAAAACACGATGGGAGATGTTTTCTGTGCAGGCACAGTTTCTCCTTGCCAGACATAGTGGAAAAGCTTTTTGCAGTGATGTAGACCACAAAAGTCCCGAAAGAAGCAGGTACGGATGTCCCCGGAGCTAAGCGCCAGTCCCAGGCACATTTCGGAAGAAGCCGCCGCACTGGAGTGCACTGTGACCGGCACAATCGCCTTTGCGCGAAGAAGCCGATTTTTCGCCTCCGGCAACCGGACAGAGCGGCTGCTTCGGAAAGGTGGAAATGAAGCTGCACAACACCGGGATAGTGTGAGCAGTTTGCAGACTGATAAAAAACACTACCTTACCACTTTCCTACCTTTTCCAAACACATGAATATTTGATGGGAAGGTGTTTTGGACAACTTTATTTTTCTTATGCAAAACATTCTGAAGAGGTCTCTAAACAAGTAAAACACGATGGGAGATGTTTTCTGTGCTGGCACAGTTTCTCCATGCCAGACATAGTGGAAAGGATTTTTGCAATGATATAGACCACAAAAGACGCTAAAGACGAAATATGGAGCTCCCCGGAGGTAAGCGCCGGTCCCGGGCACATTTCGGAAGAAGCTGCCGCACTGGAGTGCACTGTGACCGGCACAATCGCCTTTGAGCGAAGAAGCCGCCTCTTCGTCTCCGGGAGCCAGAGAGAGCGGCTGCTTTCAAAAGGTGAAGAATGAAGCTGCACAACACGGGGATAGTGTGCGCAGCTTGCAAACTGATAGAAAACACAACCTTACCACTTTCCTACCTTTTCCAAACATATGAATATTCGGTTAGAAGGTGTTTTCAACAACTTTATTTTCTTCGTGCAAAACACTCAGCAGAGCTCTCTGCAACATGTAAAACATAATGGGAGATGTTTTCTGTGCAGGCACAGTTTCTACTTGCCAGACATAGTGGAAATGCTTTTAGTAGTGATGTAGAACACAAGAGACGCTAAAGTCGAAATACAGAGTTCCCCGGAGGTAAGCGCCGGTCCCGGGCACATTTCGGCAGATGCCGCCGCACTGCAGTGCACTGGGACCGGCACAATCGCCTTGGCTCGAAGAAGCCGATTCTTCGCCTCCGGGAGCCGGAGAGACCTGTAGCTTCGGAAAGGTGGAAATGAAGCTGCACAATACGGGGATAGTGTGCGCAGCTTGCAAAGTGATAGAAAACAGTACCTTACAACTTTCCTAACTTTTCCAAACATATGACTATACGTTTGGAAGGTGTTTTCAACAACTTTATTTTCTTCGTGCAAAACACTCAGCAGAGCTCTCTGCAACATGTAAAACACCATGAGAGATGTTTTCTGTGCAGGCACAGTTTCTCATTACCAGACATAGTGGAAAAGCGTTTTGCAGTGATGTAGACCACAAAAGACGCTAAAGACGAAATATGGAGCTCCCCGGAGCTAAGCGCCGGTCCCGGGCACATTTCGGAAGAAGCCGCCGCACTGGAGTGCACTGTGACCGGCACAATCGCCTTTGCGCGAAGAAGCCGCTTCCTTGCCTCCGAAAACCAGACAGAGCGGCTGCTTCGGAATGGTGGAAATGAAGCTGCACAACACTGGGATAGTGTGCGCAGCATGCAAACTGATAGAAAACAGTACCTTACAACTTTCCTACCTTTTCCAAACACATGAAAATTCGGTTAGAAGGTGTTTTCAACAACTTTATTTTCTTCGTGCAAAACACTCAGCAGAGCTCTCTGCAACATGTAAAACACCACGGGAGATGTTTTCAGTGAGGCACAGTTTCTCATTACCAGACATAGTGGAAAAGCGTTTTGCAGTGATGTAGACCACAAAAGTCCCGAAAGAAGCAGGTACGGATGTCCCCGGAGCTAAGCGCCGGTCCCGGGCACATTTCGGAAGAAGCCGCCGCACTGGAGTGCACTGTGACTGGCACAATCGCCTTTGCGCGAAGAAGCCGATTCTTCGCCTCCCGGAGCCGGAGAGAGCGGCTGCTTTCAAAAGGTGAGGAATGAAGCTGCACAAGACTGGGATAGTGTGCGCATCATGCAAACTGATAGAAAACACTACCTTACCACTCTCCTACCTTTTCCAAACACATGAACATTCGATTGGAAGGTGTTTTGGAAAACTTTCTTTTTCTTCTTACATAAACCTCTGCAAAGCTCTCTGCAACATGTAAAACACCACGGGAGATGTTTTCTGTGCTGGCACAGTTTCTCCTTGCCTAACATAGTGGAAAACCTTTCTGTATGATGTAGACCACAAAAGTCCCGAAAGAAGCAGGTACGGATGTCCCCGGAGCTAAGCGCCGGTCCCGGGCACATTTCGGAAGAAGCCGCCGCACTGGAGTGCACTGTGACCGGCACAATCGCCTTTGCGCGAAGAAGCCGATTCTTCGCCTCCGGGAGCCGGAGAGAGCGGCTGCTTTCAAAAGGTGAAGAATGAAGCTGCACAACACTGGGATAGTGTGCGCAGCTTGCAAACTGATAGAAAACACTACCTTACCAATCTCCTACCTTTTCCAAACATATGAATATTGGGTTGGAAGGTTTTTCCAACAACTTTATTTTCTTCGCGCAAAACACTCAGCAGAGCTCTCTGCAACATGTAAAACATAATGGGAGATGTTTTCTGTGCAGGCACAGTTTCTACTTGCCAGACATAGTGGAAATGCTTTTAGTAGTGATGTAGAACACAAGAGACGCTAAAGTCGAAATACAGAGTTCCCCGGAGGTAAGCGCCGGTCCCGGGCACATTTCGGCAGATGCCGCCGCAGTGGAGTGCACTGTGACCGGCACAATCGCCCTGGCTCGAAGAAGCCGATTCTTCGCCTCCGGGAGCCGGAGAGACCTGTAGCTTCGGAAAGGTGGAAATGAAGCTGCACAATACGGGGATAGTGTGCGCAGCTTGCAAAGTGATAGAAAACAGTACCTTACCACTCTCCTACCTTTACCAAACATATGAATATTCGGTTAGAAGGTGTTTTCAACAACTTTATTTTCTTCGTGCAAAACACTCAGCAGAGCTCTGTGCAACATGTAAAACACGATGGGAGATGTTTTCTGTGCAGGCACAGTTTCTCCTTGCCAGACATAGTGGAAAAGCGTTTTGCAGTGATGTAGACCACAAAAGACGCTAAAGACGAAATATGGAGCTCCCCGGAGCTAAGCGCCGGTCCCGGGCACATTTCGGAAGAAGCCGCCGCACTGGAGTGCACTGTGACCGGCACAATCGCCTTTGCGCGAAGAAGCCGCTTCCTTGCCTCCGAAAACCAGACAGAGCGGCTGCTTCGGAATGGTGGAAATGAAGCTGCACAACACTGGGATAGTGTGCGCAGCATGCAAACTGATAGAAAACAGTACCTTACAACTTTCCTACCTTTTCCAAACACATGAAAATTCGGTTAGAAGGTGTTTTCAACAACTTTATTTTCTTCGTGCAAAACACTCAGCAGAGCTCTCTGCAACATGTAAAACACCACGGGAGATGTTTTCAGTGAGGCACAGTTTCTCATTACCAGACATAGTGGAAAAGCGTTTTGCAGTGATGTAGACCACAAAAGTCCCGAAAGAAGCAGGTACGGATGTCCCCGGAGCTAAGCGCCGGTCCCGGGCACATTTCGGAAGAAGCCGCCGCACTGGAGTGCACTGTGACTGGCACAATCGCCTTTGCGCGAAGAAGCCGATTCTTCGCCTCCCGGAGCCGGAGAGAGCGGCTGCTTTCAAAAGGTGAGGAATGAAGCTGCACAAGACTGGGATAGTGTGCGCATCATGCAAACTGATAGAAAACACTACCTTACCACTCTCCTACCTTTTCCAAACACATGAACATTCGATTGGAAGGTGTTTTGGAAAACTTTCTTTTTCTTCTTACATAAACTTCTGCAAAGCTCTCTGCAACATGTAAAACACCACGGGAGATGTTTTCTGTGCTGGCACAGTTTCTCCTTGCCTAACATAGTGGAAAACCTTTCTGTATGATGTAGACCACAAAAGTCCCGAAAGAAGCAGGTACGGATGTCCCCGGAGCTAAGCGCCGGTCCCGGGCACATTTCGGAAGAAGCCGCCGCACTGGAGTGCACTGTGACCGGCACAATCGCCTTTGCGCGAAGAAGCCGATTCTTCGCCTCCGGGAGCCGGAGAGAGCGGCTGCTTTCAAAAGGTGAAGAATGAAGCTGCACAACACTGGGATAGTGTGCGCAGCTTGCAAACTGATAGAAAACACTACCTTACCAATCTCCTACCTTTTCCAAACATATGAATATTGGGTTGGAAGGTTTTTCCAACAACTTTATTTTCTTCGCGCAAAACACTCAGCAGAGCTCTCTGCAACATGTAAAACATAATGGGAGATGTTTTCTGTGCAGGCACAGTTTCTACTTGCCAGACATAGTGGAAATGCTTTTAGTAGTGATGTAGAACACAAGAGACGCTAAAGTCGAAATACAGAGTTCCCCGGAGGTAAGCGCCGGTCCCGGGCACATTTCGGCAGATGCCGCCGCAGTGGAGTGCACTGTGACCGGCACAATCGCCCTGGCTCGAAGAAGCCGATTCTTCGCCTCCGGGAGCCGGAGAGACCTGTAGCTTCGGAAAGGTGGAAATGAAGCTGCACAATACGGGGATAGTGTGCGCAGCTTGCAAAGTGATAGAAAACAGTACCTTACCACTCTCCTACCTTTACCAAACATATGA
Source organism: Zonotrichia albicollis (assembly GCF_047830755.1). Lineage (NCBI taxonomy): Eukaryota > Metazoa > Chordata > Aves > Passeriformes > Passerellidae > Zonotrichia > Zonotrichia albicollis. Next base: position 337,106 of record NW_027428351.1, on the reverse strand, counting down.
ATATTCGGTTAGAAGGTGTTTTCAACAACTTTATTTTCTTCGTGCAAAACACTCAGCAGAGCTCTGTGCAACATGTAAAACACGATGGGAGATGTTTTCTGTGCAGGCACAGTTTCTCCTTGCCAGACATAGTGGAAAAGCTTTTTGCAGTGATGTAGACCACAAAAGTCCCGAAAGAAGCAGGTACGGATGTCCCCGGAGCTAAGCGCCGGTCCCAGGCACATTTCGGAAGAAGCCGCCGCACTGGAGTGCACTGTGACCGGCACAATCGCCTTTGCGCGAAGAAGCCGATTTTTCGCCTCCGGCAACCGGACAGAGCGGCTGCTTCGGAAAGGTGGAAATGAAGCTGCACAACACCGGGATAGTGTGAGCAGTTTGCAGACTGATAAAAAACACTACCTTACCACTTTCCTACCTTTTCCAAACACATGAATATTTGATGGGAAGGTGTTTTGGACAACTTTATTTTTCTTATGCAAAACATTCTGAAGAGGTCTCTAAACAAGTAAAACACGATGGGAGATGTTTTCTGTGCTGGCACAGTTTCTCCATGCCAGACATAGTGGAAAGGATTTTTGCAATGATATAGACCACAAAAGACGCTAAAGACGAAATATGGAGCTCCCCGGAGGTAAGCGCCGGTCCCGGGCACATTTCGGAAGAAGCTGCCGCACTGGAGTGCACTGTGACCGGCACAATCGCCTTTGAGCGAAGAAGCCGCCTCTTCGTCTCCGGGAGCCAGAGAGAGCGGCTGCTTTCAAAAGGTGAAGAATGAAGCTGCACAACACTGGGATAGTGTGCGCAGCTTGCAAACTGATAGAAAACACAACCTTACCACTTTCCTACCTTTTCCAAACATATGAATATTCGGTTAGAAGGTGTTTTCAACAACTTTATTTTCTTCGTGGAAAACACTCAGCAGAGCTCTCTGCAACATGTAAAACATAATGGGAGATGTTTTCTGTGCAGGCACAGTTTCTACTTGCCAGACATAGTGGAAATGCTTTTAGTAGTGATGTAGAACACAAGAGACGCTAAAGTCGAAATACAGAGTTCCCCGGAGGTAAGCGCCGGTCCCGGGCACATTTCGGCAGATGCCGCCGCACTGCAGTGCACTGGGACCGGCACAATCGCCTTGGCTCGAAGAAGCCGATTCTTCGCCTCCGGGAGCCGGAGAGACCTGTAGCTTCGGAAAGGTGGAAATGAAGCTGCACAATACGGGGATAGTGTGCGCAGCTTGCAAAGTGATAGAAAACAGTACCTTACAACTTTCCTAACTTTTCCAAACATATGACTATACGTTTGGAAGGTGTTTTCAACAACTTTATTTTCTTCGTGCAAAACACTCAGCAGAGCTCTCTGCAACATGTAAAACACCATGAGAGATGTTTTCTGTGCAGGCACAGTTTCTCATTACCAGACATAGTGGAAAAGCGTTTTGCAGTGATGTAGACCACAAAAGACGCTAAAGACGAAATATGGAGCTCCCCGGAGCTAAGCGCCGGTCCCGGGCACATTTCGGAAGAAGCCGCCGCACTGGAGTGCACTGTGACCGGCACAATCGCCTTTGCGCGAAGAAGCCGCTTCCTTGCCTCCGAAAACCAGACAGAGCGGCTGCTTCGGAATGGTGGAAATGAAGCTGCACAACACTGGGATAGTGTGCGCAGCATGCAAACTGATAGAAAACAGTACCTTACAACTTTCCTACCTTTTCCAAACACATGAAAATTCGGTTAGAAGGTGTTTTCAACAACTTTATTTTCTTCGTGCAAAACACTCAGCAGAGCTCTCTGCAACATGTAAAACACCACGGGAGATGTTTTCAGTGAGGCACAGTTTCTCATTACCAGACATAGTGGAAAAGCGTTTTGCAGTGATGTAGACCACAAAAGTCCCGAAAGAAGCAGGTACGGATGTCCCCGGAGCTAAGCGCCGGTCCCGGGCACATTTCGGAAGAAGCCGCCGCACTGGAGTGCACTGTGACTGGCACAATCGCCTTTGCGCGAAGAAGCCGATTCTTCGCCTCCCGGAGCCGGAGAGAGCGGCTGCTTTCAAAAGGTGAGGAATGAAGCTGCACAAGACTGGGATAGTGTGCGCATCATGCAAACTGATAGAAAACACTACCTTACCACTCTCCTACCTTTTCCAAACACATGAACATTCGATTGGAAGGTGTTTTGGAAAACTTTCTTTTTCTTCTTACATAAACCTCTGCAAAGCTCTCTGCAACATGTAAAACACCACGGGAGATGTTTTCTGTGCTGGCACAGTTTCTCCTTGCCTAACATAGTGGAAAACCTTTCTGTATGATGTAGACCACAAAAGTCCCGAAAGAAGCAGGTACGGATGTCCCCGGAGCTAAGCGCCGGTCCCGGGCACATTTCGGAAGAAGCCGCCGCACTGGAGTGCACTGTGACCGGCACAATCGCCTTTGCGTGAAGAAGCCGATTCTTCGCCTCCGGGAGCCGGAGAGAGCGGCTGCTTTCAAAAGGTGAAGAATGAAGCTGCACAACACTGGGATAGTGTGCGCAGCTTGCAAACTGATAGAAAACACTACCTTACCAATCTCCTACCTTTTCCAAACATATGAATATTGGGTTGGAAGGTTTTTCCAACAACTTTATTTTCTTCGCGCAAAACACTCAGCAGAGCTCTCTGCAACATGTAAAACATAATGGGAGATGTTTTCTGTGCAGGCACAGTTTCTACTTGCCAGACATAGTGGAAATGCTTTTAGTAGTGATGTAGAACACAAGAGACGCTAAAGTCGAAATACAGAGTTCCCCGGAGGTAAGCGCCGGTCCCGGGCACATTTCGGCAGATGCCGCCGCAGTGGAGTGCACTGTGACCGGCACAATCGCCCTGGCTCGAAGAAGCCGATTCTTCGCCTCCGGGAGCCGGAGAGACCTGTAGCTTCGGAAAGGTGGAAATGAAGCTGCACAATACGGGGATAGTGTGCGCAGCTTGCAAAGTGATAGAAAACAGTACCTTACCACTCTCCTACCTTTACCAAACATATGAATATTCGGTTAGAAGGTGTTTTCAACAACTTTATTTTCTTCGTGCAAAACACTCAGCAGAGCTCTGTGCAACATGTAAAACACGATGGGAGATGTTTTCTGTGCAGGCACAGTTTCTCCTTGCCAGACATAGTGGAAAAGCGTTTTGCAGTGATGTAGACCACAAAAGACGCTAAAGACGAAATATGGAGCTCCCCGGAGCTAAGCGCCGGTCCCGGGCACATTTCGGAAGAAGCCGCCGCACTGGAGTGCACTGTGACCGGCACAATCGCCTTTGCGCGAAGAAGCCGCTTCCTTGCCTCCGAAAACCAGACAGAGCGGCTGCTTCGGAATGGTGGAAATGAAGCTGCACAACACTGGGATAGTGTGCGCAGCATGCAAACTGATAGAAAACAGTACCTTACAACTTTCCTACCTTTTCCAAACACATGAAAATTCGGTTAGAAGGTGTTTTCAACAACTTTATTTTCTTCGTGCAAAACACTCAGCAGAGCTCTCTGCAACATGTAAAACACCACGGGAGATGTTTTCAGTGAGGCACAGTTTCTCATTACCAGACATAGTGGAAAAGCGTTTTGCAGTGATGTAGACCACAAAAGTCCCGAAAGAAGCAGGTACGGATGTCCCCGGAGCTAAGCGCCGGTCCCGGGCACATTTCGGAAGAAGCCGCCGCACTGGAGTGCACTGTGACTGGCACAATCGCCTTTGCGCGAAGAAGCCGATTCTTCGCCTCCCGGAGCCGGAGAGAGCGGCTGCTTTCAAAAGGTGAGGAATGAAGCTGCACAAGACTGGGATAGTGTGCGCATCATGCAAACTGATAGAAAACACTACCTTACCACTCTCCTACCTTTTCCAAACACATGAACATTCGATTGGAAGGTGTTTTGGAAAACTTTCTTTTTCTTCTTACATAAACTTCTGCAAAGCTCTCTGCAACATGTAAAACACCACGGGAGATGTTTTCTGTGCTGGCACAGTTTCTCCTTGCCTAACATAGTGGAAAACCTTTCTGTATGATGTAGACCACAAAAGTCCCGAAAGAAGCAGGTACGGATGTCCCCGGAGCTAAGCGCCGGTCCCGGGCACATTTCGGAAGAAGCCGCCGCACTGGAGTGCACTGTGACCGGCACAATCGCCTTTGCGCGAAGAAGCCGATTCTTCGCCTCCGGGAGCCGGAGAGAGCGGCTGCTTTCAAAAGGTGAAGAATGAAGCTGCACAACACTGGGATAGTGTGCGCAGCTTGCAAACTGATAGAAAACACTACCTTACCAATCTCCTACCTTTTCCAAACATATGAATATTGGGTTGGAAGGTTTTTCCAACAACTTTATTTTCTTCGCGCAAAACACTCAGCAGAGCTCTCTGCAACATGTAAAACATAATGGGAGATGTTTTCTGTGCAGGCACAGTTTCTACTTGCCAGACATAGTGGAAATGCTTTTAGTAGTGATGTAGAACACAAGAGACGCTAAAGTCGAAATACAGAGTTCCCCGGAGGTAAGCGCCGGTCCCGGGCACATTTCGGCAGATGCCGCCGCAGTGGAGTGCACTGTGACCGGCACAATCGCCCTGGCTCGAAGAAGCCGATTCTTCGCCTCCGGGAGCCGGAGAGACCTGTAGCTTCGGAAAGGTGGAAATGAAGCTGCACAATACGGGGATAGTGTGCGCAGCTTGCAAAGTGATAGAAAACAGTACCTTACCACTCTCCTACCTTTACCAAACATATGAATATTCGGTTAGAAGGTGTTTTCAACAACTTTATTTTCTTCGTGCAAAACACTCAGCAGAGCTCTGTGCAACATGTAAAACACGATGGGAGATGTTTTCTGTGCAGGCACAGTTTCTCCTTGCCAGACATAGTGGAAAAGCTTTTTGCAGTGATGTAGACCACAAAAGTCCCGAAAGAAGCAGGTACGGATGTCCCCGGAGCTAAGCGCCGGTCCCAGGCACATTTCGGAAGAAGCCGCCGCACTGGAGTGCACTGTGACCGGCACAATCGCCTTTGCGCGAAGAAGCCGATTTTTCGCCTCCGGCAACCGGACAGAGCGGCTGCTTCGGAAAGGTGGAAATGAAGCTGCACAACACCGCGATAGTGTGAGCAGTTTGCAGACTGATAAAAAACACTACCTTACCACTTTCCTACCTTTTCCAAACACATGAATATTTGATGGGAAGGTGTTTTGGACAACTTTATTTTTCTTATGCAAAACATTCTGAAGAGGTCTCTAAACAAGTAAAACACGATGGGAGATGTTTTCTGTGCTGGCACAGTTTCTCCATGCCAGACATAGTGGAAAGGATTTTTGCAATGATATAGACCACAAAAGACGCTAAAGACGAAATATGGAGCTCCCCGGAGGTAAGCGCCGGTCCCGGGCACATTTCGGAAGAAGCTGCCGCACTGGAGTGCACTGTGACCGGCACAATCGCCTTTGAGCGAAGAAGCCGCCTCTTCGTCTCCGGGAGCCAGAGAGAGCGGCTGCTTTCAAAAGGTGAAGAATGAAGCTGCACAACACTGGGATAGTGTGCGCAGCTTGCAAACTGATAGAAAACACAACCTTACCACTTTCCTACCTTTTCCAAACATATGAATATTCGGTTAGAAGGTGTTTTCAACAACTTTATTTTCTTCGTGGAAAACACTCAGCAGAGCTCTCTGCAACATGTAAAACATAATGGGAGATGTTTTCTGTGCAGGCACAGTTTCTACTTGCCAGACATAGTGGAAATGCTTTTAGTAGTGATGTAGTACACAAGAGACGCTAAAGTCGAAATACAGAGTTCCCCGGAGGTAAGCGCCGGTCCCGGGCACATTTCGGCAGATGCCGCCGCACTGCAGTGCACTGGGACCGGCACAATCGCCTTGGCTCGAAGAAGCCGATTCTTCGCCTCCGGGAGCCGGAGAGACCTGTAGCTTCGGAAAGGTGGAAATGAAGCTGCACAATACGGGGATAGTGTGCGCAGCTTGCAAAGTGATAGAAAACAGTACCTTACAACTTTCCTAACTTTTCCAAACATATGACTATACGTTTGGAAGGTGTTTTCAACAACTTTATTTTCTTCGTGCAAAACACTCAGCAGAGCTCTCTGCAACATGTAAAACACCATGAGAGATGTTTTCTGTGCAGGCACAGTTTCTCATTACCAGACATAGTGGAAAAGCGTTTTGCAGTGATGTAGACCACAAAAGACGCTAAAGACGAAATATGGAGCTCCCCGGAGCTAAGCGCCGGTCCCGGGCACATTTCGGAAGAAGCCGCCGCACTGGAGTGCACTGTGACCGGCACAATCGCCTTTGCGCGAAGAAGCCGCTTCCTTGCCTCCGAAAACCAGACAGAGCGGCTGCTTCGGAATGGTGGAAATGAAGCTGCACAACACTGGGATAGTGTGCGCAGCATGCAAACTGATAGAAAACAGTACCTTACAACTTTCCTACCTTTTCCAAACACATGAAAATTCGGTTAGAAGGTGTTTTCAACAACTTTATTTTCTTCGTGCAAAACACTCAGCAGAGCTCTCTGCAACATGTAAAACACCACGGGAGATGTTTTCAGTGAGGCACAGTTTCTCATTACCAGACATAGTGGAAAAGCGTTTTGCAGTGATGTAGACCACAAAAGTCCCGAAAGAAGCAGGTACGGATGTCCCCGGAGCTAAGCGCCGGTCCCGGGCACATTTCGGAAGAAGCCGCCGCACTGGAGTGCACTGTGACTGGCACAATCGCCTTTGCGCGAAGAAGCCGATTCTTCGCCTCCCGGAGCCGGAGAGAGCGGCTGCTTTCAAAAGGTGAGGAATGAAGCTGCACAAGACTGGGATAGTGTGCGCATCATGCAAACTGATAGAAAACACTACCTTACCACTCTCCTATCTTTTCCAAACACATGAACATTCGATTGGAAGGTGTTTTGGAAAACTTTCTTTTTCTTCTTACATAAACTTCTGCAAAGCTCTCTGCAACATGTAAAACACCACGGGAGATGTTTTCTGTGCTGGCACAGTTTCTCCTTGCCTAACATAGTGGAAAACCTTTCTGTATGATGTAGACCACAAAAGTCCCGAAAGAAGCAGGTACGGATGTCCCCGGAGCTAAGCGCCGGTCCCAGGCACATTTCGGAAGAAGCCGCCGCACTGGAGTGCACTGTGACCGGCACAATCGCCTTTGCGCGAAGAAGCCGATTTTTCGCCTCCGGCAACCGGACAGAGCGGCTGCTTCGGAAAGGTGGAAATGAAGCTGCACAACACCGGGACAGTGTGAGCAGTTTGCAGACTGATAAAAAACACTACCTTACCACTTTCCTACCTTTTCCAAACACATGAATATTTGATGGGAAGGTGTTTTGGACAACTTTATTTTTCTTATGCAAAACATTCTGAAGAGGTCTCTAAACAAGTAAAACACGATGGGAGATGTTTTCTGTGCTGGCACAGTTTCTCCATGCCAGACATAGTGGAAAGGATTTTTGCAATGATATAGACCACAAAAGACGCTAAAGACGAAATATGGAGCTCCCCGGAGGTAAGCGCCGGTCCCGGGCACATTTCGGAAGAAGCTGCCGCACTGGAGTGCACTGTGACCGGCACAATCGCCTTTGAGCGAAGAAGCCGCCTCTTCGTCTCCGGGAGCCAGAGAGAGCGGCTGCTTTCAAAAGGTGAAGAATGAAGCTGCACAACACGGGGATAGTGTGCGCAGCTTGCAAACTGATAGAAAACACAACCTTACCACTTTCCTACCTTTTCCAAACATATGAATATTCGGTTAGAAGGTGTTTTCAACAACTTTATTTTCTTCGTGCAAAACACTCAGCAGAGCTCTCTGCAACATGTAAAACATAATGGGAGATGTTTTCTGTGCAGGCACAGTTTCTCATTACCAGACATAGTGGAAATGCTTTTAGTAGTGATGTAGAACACAAGAGACGCTAAAGTCGAAATACAGAGTTCCCCGGAGGTAAGCGCCGGTCCCGGGCACATTTCGGCAGATGCCGCCGCACTGCAGTGCACTGGGACCGGCACAATCGCCTTGGCTCGAAGAAGCCGATTCTTCGCCTCCGGGAGCCGGAGAGACCTGTAGCTTCGGAAAGGTGGAAATGAAGCTGCACAATACGGGGATAGTGTGCGCAGCTTGCAAAGTGATAGAAAACAGTACCTTACAACTTTCCTAACTTTTCCAAACATATGACTATACGTTTGGAAGGTGTTTTCAACAACTTTATTTTCTTCGTGCAAAACACTCAGCAGAGCTCTCTGCAACATGTAAAACACCATGAGAGATGTTTTCTGTGCAGGCACAGTTTCTCATTACCAGACATAGTGGAAAAGCGTTTTGCAGTGATGTAGACCACAAAAGACGCTAAAGACGAAATATGGAGCTCCCCGGAGCTAAGCGCCGGTCCCGGGCACATTTCGGAAGAAGCCGCCGCACTGGAGTGCACTGTGACCGGCACAATCGCCTTTGCGCGAAGAAGCCGCTTCCTTGCCTCCGAAAACCAGACAGAGCGGCTGCTTCGGAATGGTGGAAATGAAGCTGCACAACACGGGGATAGTGTGCGCAGCTTGCAAACTGATAGAAAACAGTACCTTACAACTTTCCTACCTTTTCCAAACACATGAAAATTCGGTTAGAAGGTGTTTTCAACAACTTTATTTTCTTCGTGCAAAACACTCAGCAGAGCTCTCTGCAACATGTAAAACACCACGGGAGATGTTTTCAGTGAGGCACAGTTTCTCATTACCAGACATAGTGGAAAAGCGTTTTGCAGTGATGTAGACCACAAAAGTCCCGAAAGAAGCAGGTACGGATGTCCCCGGAGCTAAGCGCCGGTCCCGGGCACATTTCGGAAGAAGCCGCCGCACTGGAGTGCACTGTGACTGGCACAATCGCCTTTGCGCGAAGAAGCCGATTCTTCGCCTCCCGGAGCCGGAGAGAGCGGCTGCTTTCAAAAGGTGAGGAATGAAGCTGCACAAGACTGGGATAGTGTGCGCATCATGCAAACTGATAGAAAACACTACCTTACCACTCTCCTACCTTTTCCAAACACATGAACATTCGATTGGAAGGTGTTTTGGAAAACTTTCTTTTTCTTCTTACATAAACTTCTGCAAAGCTCTCTGCAACATGTAAAACACCACGGGAGATGTTTTCTGTGCTGGCACAGTTTCTCCTTGCCTAACATAGTGGAAAACCTTTCTGTATGATGTAGACCACAAAAGTCCCGAAAGAAGCAGGTACGGATGTCCCCGGAGCTAAGCGCCGGTCCCGGGCACATTTCGGAAGAAGCCGCCGCACTGGAGTGCACTGTGACCGGCACAATCGCCTTTGCGCGAAGAAGCCGATTCTTCGCCTCCGGGAGCCGGAGAGAGCGGCTGCTTTCAAAAGGTGAAGAATGAAGCTGCACAACACTGGGATAGTGTGCGCAGCTTGCAAACTGATAGAAAACACTACCTTACCAATCTCCTACCTTTTCCAAACATATGAATATTGGGTTGGAAGGTTTTTCCAACAACTTTATTTTCTTCGCGCAAAACACTCAGCAGAGCTCTCTGCAACATGTAAAACATAATGGGAGATGTTTTCTGTGCAGGCACAGTTTCTACTTGCCAGACATAGTGGAAATGCTTTTAGTAGTGATGTAGAACACAAGAGACGCTAAAGTCGAAATACAGAGTTCCCCGGAGGTAAGCGCCGGTCCCGGGCACATTTCGGCAGATGCCGCCGCAGTGGAGTGCACTGTGACCGGCACAATCGCCCTGGCTCGAAGAAGCCGATTCTTCGCCTCCGGGAGCCGGAGAGACCTGTAGCTTCGGAAAGGTGGAAATGAAGCTGCACAATACGGGGATAGTGTGCGCAGCTTGCAAAGTGATAGAAAACAGTACCTTACCACTCTCCTACCTTTACCAAACATATGAATATTCGGTTAGAAGGTGTTTTCAACAACTTTATTTTCTTCGTGCAAAACACTCAGCAGAGCTCTGTGCAACATGTAAAACACGATGGGAGATGTTTTCTGTGCAGGCACAGTTTCTCCTTGCCAGACATAGTGGAAAAGCTTTTTGCAGTGATGTAGACCACAAAAGTCCCGAAAGAAGCAGGTACGGATGTCCCCGGAGCTAAGCGCCGGTCCCAGGCACATTTCGGAAGAAGCCGCCGCACTGGAGTGCACTGTGACCGGCACAATCGCCTTTGCGCGAAGAAGCCGATTTTTCGCCTCCGGCAACCGGACAGAGCGGCTGCTTCGGAAAGGTGGAAATGAAGCTGCACAACACCGGGATAGTGTGAGCAGTTTGCAGACTGATAAAAAACACTACCTTACCACTTTCCTACCTTTTCCAAACACATGAATATTTGATGGGAAGGTGTTTTGGACAACTTTATTTTTCTTATGCAAAACATTCTGAAGAGGTCTCTAAACAAGTAAAACACGATGGGAGATGTTTTCTGTGCTGGCACAGTTTCTCCATGCCAGACATAGTGGAAAGGATTTTTGCAATGATATAGACCACAAAAGACGCTAAAGACGAAATATGGAGCTCCCCGGAGGTAAGCGCCGGTCCCGGGCACATTTCGGAAGAAGCTGCCGCACTGGAGTGCACTGTGACCGGCACAATCGCCTTTGAGCGAAGAAGCCGCCTCTTCGTCTCCGGGAGCCAGAGAGAGCGGCTGCTTTCAAAAGGTGAAGAATGAAGCTGCACAACACTGGGATAGTGTGCGCAGCTTGCAAACTGATAGAAAACACAACCTTACCACTTTCCTACCTTTTCCAAACATATGAATATTCGGTTAGAAGGTGTTTTCAACAACTTTATTTTCTTCGTGGAAAACACTCAGCAGAGCTCTCTGCAACATGTAAAACATAATGGGAGATGTTTTCTGTGCAGGCACAGTTTCTACTTGCCAGACATAGTGGAAATGCTTTTAGTAGTGATGTAGTACACAAGAGACGCTAAAGTCGAAATACAGAGTTCCCCGGAGGTAAGCGCCGGTCCCGGGCACATTTCGGCAGATGCCGCCGCACTGCAGTGCACTGGGACCGGCACAATCGCCTTGGCTCGAAGAAGCCGATTCTTCGCCTCCGGGAGCCGGAGAGACCTGTAGCTTCGGAAAGGTGGAAATGAAGCTGCACAATACGGGGATAGTGTGCGCAGCTTGCAAAGTGATAGAAAACAGTACCTTACAACTTTCCTAACTTTTCCAAACATATGACTATACGTTTGGAAGGTGTTTTCAACAACTTTATTTTCTTCGTGCAAAACACTCAGCAGAGCTCTCTGCAACATGTAAAACACCATGAGAGATGTTTTCTGTGCAGGCACAGTTTCTCATTACCAGACATAGTGGAAAAGCGTTTTGCAGTGATGTAGACCACAAAAGACGCTAAAGACGAAATATGGAGCTCCCCGGAGCTAAGCGCCGGTCCCGGGCACATTTCGGAAGAAGCCGCCGCACTGGAGTGCACTGTGACCGGCACAATCGCCTTTGCGCGAAGAAGCCGCTTCCTTGCCTCCGAAAACCAGACAGAGCGGCTGCTTCGGAATGGTGGAAATGAAGCTGCACAACACTGGGATAGTGTGCGCAGCATGCAAACTGATAGAAAACAGTACCTTACAACTTTCCTACCTTTTCCAAACACATGAAAATTCGGTTAGAAGGTGTTTTCAACAACTTTATTTTCTTCGTGCAAAACACTCAGCAGAGCTCTCTGCAACATGTAAAACACCACGGGAGATGTTTTCAGTGAGGCACAGTTTCTCATTACCAGACATAGTGGAAAAGCGTTTTGCAGTGATGTAGACCACAAAAGTCCCGAAAGAAGCAGGTACGGATGTCCCCGGAGCTAAGCGCCGGTCCCGGGCACATTTCGGAAGAAGCCGCCGCACTGGAGTGCACTGTGACTGGCACAATCGCCTTTGCGCGAAGAAGCCGATTCTTCGCCTCCCGGAGCCGGAGAGAGCGGCTGCTTTCAAAAGGTGAGGAATGAAGCTGCACAAGACTGGGATAGTGTGCGCATCATGCAAACTGATAGAAAACACTACCTTACCACTCTCCTATCTTTTCCAAACACATGAACATTCGATTGGAAGGTGTTTTGGAAAACTTTCTTTTTCTTCTTACATAAACTTCTGCAAAGCTCTCTGCAACATGTAAAACACCACGGGAGATGTTTTCTGTGCTGGCACAGTTTCTCCTTGCCTAACATAGTGGAAAACCTTTCTGTATGATGTAGACCACAAAAGTCCCGAAAGAAGCAGGTACGGATGTCCCCGGAGCTAAGCGCCGGTCCCAGGCACATTTCGGAAGAAGCCGCCGCACTGGAGTGCACTGTGACCGGCACAATCGCCTTTGCGCGAAGAAGCCGATTTTTCGCCTCCGGCAACCGGACAGAGCGGCTGCTTCGGAAAGGTGGAAATGAAGCTGCACAACACCGGGACAGTGTGAGCAGTTTGCAGACTGATAAAAAACACTACCTTACCACTTTCCTACCTTTTCCAAACACATGAATATTTGATGGGAAGGTGTTTTGGACAACTTTATTTTTCTTATGCAAAACATTCTGAAGAGGTCTCTAAACAAGTAAAACACGATGGGAGATGTTTTCTGTGCTGGCACAGTTTCTCCATGCCAGACATAGTGGAAAGGATTTTTGCAATGATATAGACCACAAAAGACGCTAAAGACGAAATATGGAGCTCCCCGGAGGTAAGCGCCGGTCCCGGGCACATTTCGGAAGAAGCTGCCGCACTGGAGTGCACTGTGACCGGCACAATCGCCTTTGAGCGAAGAAGCCGCCTCTTCGTCTCCGGGAGCCAGAGAGAGCGGCTGCTTTCAAAAGGTGAAGAATGAAGCTGCACAACACGGGGATAGTGTGCGCAGCTTGCAAACTGATAGAAAACACAACCTTACCACTTTCCTACCTTTTCCAAACATATGAATATTCGGTTAGAAGGTGTTTTCAACAACTTTATTTTCTTCGTGCAAAACACTCAGCAGAGCTCTCTGCAACATGTAAAACATAATGGGAGATGTTTTCTGTGCAGGCACAGTTTCTCATTACCAGACATAGTGGAAATGCTTTTAGTAGTGATGTAGAACACAAGAGACGCTAAAGTCGAAATACAGAGTTCCCCGGAGGTAAGCGCCGGTCCCGGGCACATTTCGGCAGATGCCGCCGCACTGCAGTGCACTGGGACCGGCACAATCGCCTTGGCTCGAAGAAGCCGATTCTTCGCCTCCGGGAGCCGGAGAGACCTGTAGCTTCGGAAAGGTGGAAATGAAGCTGCACAATACGGGGATAGTGTGCGCAGCTTGCAAAGTGATAGAAAACAGTACCTTACAACTTTCCTAACTTTTCCAAACATATGACTATACGTTTGGAAGGTGTTTTCAACAACTTTATTTTCTTCGTGCAAAACACTCAGCAGAGCTCTCTGCAACATGTAAAACACCATGAGAGATGTTTTCTGTGCAGGCACAGTTTCTCATTACCAGACATAGTGGAAAAGCGTTTTGCAGTGATGTAGACCACAAAAGACGCTAAAGACGAAATATGGAGCTCCCCGGAGCTAAGCGCCGGTCCCGGGCACATTTCGGAAGAAGCCGCCGCACTGGAGTGCACTGTGACCGGCACAATCGCCTTTGCGCGAAGAAGCCGCTTCCTTGCCTCCGAAAACCAGACAGAGCGGCTGCTTCGGAATGGTGGAAATGAAGCTGCACAACACGGGGATAGTGTGCGCAGCTTGCAAACTGATAGAAAACAGTACCTTACAACTTTCCTACCTTTTCCAAACACATGAAAATTCGGTTAGAAGGTGTTTTCAACAACTTTATTTTCTTCGTGCAAAACACTCAGCAGAGCTCTCTGCAACATGTAAAACACCACGGGAGATGTTTTCAGTGAGGCACAGTTTCTCATTACCAGACATAGTGGAAAAGCGTTTTGCAGTGATGTAGACCACAAAAGTCCCGAAAGAAGCAGGTACGGATGTCCCCGGAGCTAAGCGCCGGTCCCGGGCACATTTCGGAAGAAGCCGCCGCACTGGAGTGCACTGTGACTGGCACAATCGCCTTTGCGCGAAGAAGCCGATTCTTCGCCTCCCGGAGCCGGAGAGAGCGGCTGCTTTCAAAAGGTGAGGAATGAAGCTGCACAAGACTGGGATAGTGTGCGCATCATGCAAACTGATAGAAAACACTACCTTACCACTCTCCTACCTTTTCCAAACACATGAACATTCGATTGGAAGGTGTTTTGGAAAACTTTCTTTTTCTTCTTACATAAACTTCTGCAAAGCTCTCTGCAACATGTAAAACACCACGGGAGATGTTTTCTGTGCTGGCACAGTTTCTCCTTGCCTAACATAGTGGAAAACCTTTCTGTATGATGTAGACCACAAAAGTCCCGAAAGAAGCAGGTACGGATGTCCCCGGAGCTAAGCGCCGGTCCCGGGCACATTTCGGAAGAAGCCGCCGCACTGGAGTGCACTGTGACCGGCACAATCGCCTTTGCGCGAAGAAGCCGATTCTTCGCCTCCGGGAGCCGGAGAGAGCGGCTGCTTTCAAAAGGTGAAGAATGAAGCTGCACAACACTGGGATAGTGTGCGCAGCTTGCAAACTGATAGAAAACACTACCTTACCAATCTCCTACCTTTTCCAAACATATGAATATTGGGTTGGAAGGTTTTTCCAACAACTTTATTTTCTTCGCGCAAAACACTCAGCAGAGCTCTCTGCAACATGTAAAACATAATGGGAGATGTTTTCTGTGCAGGCACAGTTTCTACTTGCCAGACATAGTGGAAATGCTTTTAGTAGTGATGTAGAACACAAGAGACGCTAAAGTCGAAATACAGAGTTCCCCGGAGGTAAGCGCCGGTCCCGGGCACATTTCGGCAGATGCCGCCGCAGTGGAGTGCACTGTGACCGGCACAATCGCCCTGGCTCGAAGAAGCCGATTCTTCGCCTCCGGGAGCCGGAGAGACCTGTAGCTTCGGAAAGGTGGAAATGAAGCTGCACAATACGGGGATAGTGTGCGCAGCTTGCAAAGTGATAGAAAACAGTACCTTACCACTCTCCTACCTTTACCAAACATATGAATATTCGGTTAGAAGGTGTTTTCAACAACTTTATTTTCTTCGTGCAAAACACTCAGCAGAGCTCTGTGCAACATGTAAAACACGATGGGAGATGTTTTCTGTGCAGGCACAGTTTCTCCTTGCCAGACATAGTGGAAAAGCTTTTTGCAGTGATGTAGACCACAAAAGTCCTGAAAGAAGCAGGTACGGATGTCCCCGGAGCTAAGCGCCGGTCCCAGGCACATTTCGGAAGAAGCCGCCGCACTGGAGTGCACTGTGACCGGCACAATCGCCTTTGCGCGAAGAAGCCGATTTTTCGCCTCCGGCAACCGGACAGAGCGGCTGCTTCGGAAAGGTGGAAATGAAGCTGCACAACACCGGGATAGTGTGAGCAGTTTGCAGACTGATAAAAAACACTACCTTACCACTTTCCTACCTTTTCCAAACACATGAACATTCGATTGGAAGGTGTTTTGGAAAACTTTCTTTTTCTTCGTGCAAAACACTCAGCAGAGCTCTCTGCAACATGTAAAACACCATGAGAGATGTTTTCTGTGCAGGCACAGTTTCTCATTACCAGACATAGTGGAAAAGCGTTTTGCAGTGATGTAGACCACAAAAGACGCTAAAGACGAAATATGGAGCTCCCCGGAGCTAAGCGCCGGTCTCGGGCACATTTCGGCAGATGCCGCCGCACTGGAGTGCACTGTGACCGGCACAATCGCCTTGGCTCGAAGAAGCCGATTCTTCGCCTCCGGGAGCCGGAGAGACCTGTAGCTTCGGAAAGGTGGAAATGAAGCTGCACAATACGGGGATAGTGTGCGCAGCTTGCAAAGTGATAGAAAACAGTACCTTACCACTCTCCTACCTTTACCAAACATATGAATATTCGGTTAGAAGGTGTTTTCAACAACTTTATTTTCTTCGTGCAAAACACTCAGCAGACCTCTCTGCAACATGTAAAACACCATGAGAGATGTTTTCTGTGCAGGCACAGTTTCTCATTACCAGACATAGTGGAAAAGCGTTTTGCAGTGATGTAGACCACAAAAGACGCTAAAGACGAAATATGGAGCTCCCCGGAGCTAAGCGCCGGTCCCGGGCACATTTCGGAAGAAGCCGCCGCACTGGAGTGCACTGTGACCGGCACAATCGCCTTTGCGCGAAGAAGCCGCTTCCTTGTCTCCGAAAACCAGACAGAGCGGCTGCTTCGGAATGGTGGAAATGAAGCTGCACAACACTGGGATAGTGTGCGCAGCATGCAAACTGATAGAAAACAGTACCTTACAACTTTCCTACCTTTTCCAAACACATGAAAATTCGGTTAGAAGGTGTTTTCAACAACTTTATTTTCTTCGTGCAAAACACTCAGCAGAGCTCTCTGCAACATGTAAAACACCACGGGAGATGTTTTCAGTGAGGCACAGTTTCTCATTACCAGACATAGTGGAAAAGCGTTTTGCAGTGATGTAGACCACAAAAGTCCCGAAAGAAGCAGGTACGGATGTCCCCGGAGCTAAGCGCCGGTCCCGGGCACATTTCGGAAGAAGCCGCCGCACTGGAGTGCACTGTGACCGGCACAATCGCCTTTGAGCGAAGAAGCCGCCTCTTCGTCTCCGGGAGCCGGAGAGAGCGGCTGCTTTCAAAAGGTGAAGAATGAAGCTGCACAACACTGGGATAGTGTGCGCAGCTTGCAAACTGATAGAAAACACAACCTTACCACTTTCCTACCTTTTCCAAACATATGAATATTCGGTTAGAAGGTGTTTTCAACAACTTTATTTTCTTCGTGCAAAACACTCAGCAGAGCTCTCTGCAACATGTAAAACATAATGGGAGATGTTTTCTGTGCAGGCACAGTTTCTACTTGCCAGACATAGTGGAAATGCTTTTAGTAGTGATGTAGAACACAAGAGACGCTAAAGTCGAAATACAGAGTTCCCCGGAGGTAAGCGCCGGTCCCGGGCACATTTCGGCAGATGCCGCCGCAGTGGAGTGCACTGTGACCGGCACAATCGCCCTGGCTCGAAGAAGCCGATTCTTCGCCTCCGGGAGCCGGAGAGACCTGTAGCTTCGGAAAGGTGGAAATGAAGCTGCACAATACGGGGATAGTGTGCGCAGCTTGCAAAGTGATAGAAAACAGTACCTTACCACTCTCCTACCTTTACCAAACATATGAATATTCGGTTAGAAGGTGTTTTCAACAACTTTATTTTCTTCGTGCAAAACACTCAGCAGACCTCTCTGCAACATGTAAAACACGATGGGAGATGTTTTCTGTGCAGGCACAGTTTCTCCTTGCCAGACATAGTGGAAAAGCGTTTTGCAGTGATGTAGACCACAAAAGTCCCGAAAGAAGCAGGTACGGATGTCCCCGGAGCTAAGCGCCGGTCCCAGGCACATTTCGGAAGAAGCCGCCGCACTGGAGTGCACTGTGACCGGCACAATCGCCTTTGCGCGAAGAAGCCGATTTTTCGCCTCCGGCAACCGGACAGAGCGGCTGCTTCGGAAAGGTGGAAATGAAGCTGCACAACACCGGGATAGTGTGAGCAGTTTGCAGACTGATAAAAAACACTACCTTACCACTTTCCTACCTTTTCCAAACACATGAATATTTGATGGGAAGGTGTTTTGGACAACTTTATTTTTCTTATGCAAAACATTCTGAAGAGGTCTCTAAACAAGTAAAACACGATGGGAGATGTTTTCTGTGCTGGCACAGTTTCTCCATGCCAGACATAGTGGAAAGGATTTTTGCAATGATATAGACCACAAAAGACGCTAAAGACGAAATATGGAGCTCCCCGGAGGTAAGCGCCGGTCCCGGGCACATTTCGGAAGAAGCTGCCGCACTGGAGTGCACTGTGACCGGCACAATCGCCTTTGAGCGAAGAAGCCGCCTCTTCGTCTCCGGGAGCCAGAGAGAGCGGCTGCTTTCAAAAGGTGAAGAATGAAGCTGCACAACACTGGGATAGTGTGCGCAGCTTGCAAACTGATAGAAAACACAACCTTACCACTTTCCTACCTTTTCCAAACATATGAATATTCGGTTAGAAGGTGTTTTCAACAACTTTATTTTCTTCGTGCAAAACACTCAGCAGAGCTCTCTGCAACATGTAAAACACCACGGGAGATGTTTTCAGTGAGGCACAGTTTCTCATTACCAGACATAGTGGAAAAGCGTTTTGCAGTGATGTAGACCACAAAAGTCCCGAAAGAAGCAGGTACGGATGTCCCCGGAGCTAAGCGCCGGTCCCGGGCACATTTCGGAAGAAGCCGCCGCACTGGAGTGCACTGTGACTGGCACAATCGCCTTTGCGCGAAGAAGCCGATTCTTCGCCTCCCGGAGCCGGAGAGAGCGGCTGCTTTCAAAAGGTGAGGAATGAAGCTGCACAAGACTGGGATAGTGTGCGCATCATGCAAACTGATAGAAAACACTACCTTACCACTCTCCTACCTTTTCCAAACACATGAACATTCGATTGGAAGGTGTTTTGGAAAACTTTCTTTTTCTTCTTACATAAACTTCTGCAAAGCTCTCTGCAACATGTAAAACACCACGGGAGATGTTTTCTGTGCTGGCACAGTTTCTCCTTGCCTAACATAGTGGAAAACCTTTCTGTATGATGTAGACCACAAAAGTCCCGAAAGAAGCAGGTACGGATGTCCCCGGAGCTAAGCGCCGGTCCCAGGCACATTTCGGAAGAAGCCGCCGCACTGGAGTGCACTGTGACCGGCACAATCGCCTTTGCGCGAAGAAGCCGATTTTTCGCCTCCGGCAACCGGACAGAGCGGCTGCTTCGGAAAGGTGGAAATGAAGCTGCACAACACCGGGATAGTGTGAGCAGTTTGCAGACTGATAAAAAACACTACCTTACCACTTTCCTACCTTTTCCAAACACATGAATATTTGATGGGAAGGTGTTTTGGACAACTTTATTTTTCTTATGCAAAACATTCTGAAGAGGTCTCTAAACAAGTAAAACACGATGGGAGATGTTTTCTGTGCTGGCACAGTTTCTCCATGCCAGACATAGTGGAAAGGATTTTTGCAATGATATGGACCACAAAAGACGCTAAAGACGAAATATGGAGCTCCCCGGAGGTAAGCGCCGGTCCCGGGCACATTTCGGAAGAAGCTGCCGCACTGGAGTGCACTGTGACCGGCACAATCGCCTTTGAGCGAAGAAGCCGCCTCTTCGTCTCCGGGAGCCAGAGAGAGCGGCTGCTTTCAAAAGGTGAAGAATGAAGCTGCACAACACTGGGATAGTGTGCGCAGCTTGCAAAGTGATAGAAAACAGTACCTTACAACTTTCCTAACTTTTCCAAACATATGACTATACGTTTGGAAGGTGTTTTCAACAACTTTATTTTCTTCGTGCAAAACACTCAGCAGAGCTCTCTGCAACATGTAAAACATAATGGGAGATGTTTTCTGTGCAGGCACAGTTTCTACTTGCCAGACATAGTGGAAATGCTTTTAGTAGTGATGTAGAACACAAGAGACGCTAAAGTCGAAATACAGAGTTCCCCGGAGGTAAGCGCCGGTCCCGGGCACATTTCGGCAGATGCCGCCGCACTGCAGTGCACTGGGACCGGCACAATCGCCTTGGCTCGAAGAAGCCGATTCTTCGCCTCCGGGAGCCGGAGAGACCTGTAGCTTCAGAAAGGTGGAAATGAAGCTGCACAATACGGGGATAGTGTGCGCAGCTTGCAAAGTGATAGAAAACAGTACCTTACAACTTTCCTAACTTTTCCAAACATATGACTATACGTTTGGAAGGTGTTTTCAACAACTTTATTTTCTTCGTGCAAAACACTCAGCAGAGCTCTCTGCAACATGTAAAACACCATGAGAGATGTTTTCTGTGCAGGCACAGTTTCTCATTACCAGACATAGTGGAAAAGCGTTTTGCAGTGATGTAGACCACAAAAGACGCTAAAGACGAAATATGGAGCTCCCCGGAGCTAAGCGCCGGTCCCGGGCACATTTCGGAAGAAGCTGCCGCACTGGAGTGCACTGTGACCGGCACAATCGCCTTTGCGCGAAGAAGCCGCTTCCTTGCCTCCGAAAACCAGACAGAGCGGCTGCTTCGGAATGGTGGAAATGAAGCTGCACAACACGGGGATAGTGTGCGCAGCTTGCAAACTGATAGAAAACAGTACCTTACAACTTTCCTACCTTTTCCAAACACATGAAAATTCGGTTAGAAGGTGTTTTCAACAACTTTATTTTCTTCGTGCAAAACACTCAGCAGAGCTCTCTGCAACATGTAAAACACCACGGGAGATGTTTTCAGTGAGGCACAGTTTCTCATTACCAGACATAGTGGAAAAGCGTTTTGCAGTGATGTAGACCACAAAAGTCCCGAAAGAAGCAGGTACGGATGTCCCCGGAGCTAAGCGCCGGTCCCGGGCACATTTCGGAAGAAGCCGCCGCACTGGAGTGCACTGTGACTGGCACAATCGCCTTTGCGCGAAGAAGCCGATTCTTCACCTCCCGGAGCCGGAGAGAGCGGCTGCTTTCAAAAGGTGAGGAATGAAGCTGCACAAGACTGGGATAGTGTGCGCATCATGCAAACTGATAGAAAACACTACCTTACCACTCTCCTACCTTTTCCAAACACATGAACATTCGATTGGAAGGTGTTTTGGAAAACTTTCTTTTTCTTCTTACATAAACTTCTGCAAAGCTCTCTGCAACATGTAAAACACCACGGGAGATGTTTTCTGTGCTGGCACAGTTTCTCCTTGCCTAACATAGTGGAAAACCTTTCTGTATGATGTAGACCACAAAAGTCCCGAAAGAAGCAGGTACGGATGTCCCCGGAGCTAAGCGCCGGTCCCGGGCACATTTCGGAAGAAGCCGCCGCACTGGAGTGCACTGTGACCGGCACAATCGCCTTTGCGCGAAGAAGCCGATTCTTCGCCTCCGGGAGCCGGAGAGAGCGGCTGCTTTCAAAAGGTGAAGAATGAAGCTGCACAACACTGGGATAGTGTGCGCAGCTTGCAAACTGATAGAAAACACTACCTTACCAATCTCCTACCTTTTCCAAACATATGAATATTGGGTTGGAAGGTTTTTCCAACAACTTTATTTTCTTCGCGCAAAACACTCAGCAGAGCTCTCTGCAACATGTAAAACATAATGGGAGATGTTTTCTGTGCAGGCACAGTTTCTACTTGCCAGACATAGTGGAAATGCTTTTAGTAGTGATGTAGAACACAAGAGACGCTAAAGTCGAAATACAGAGTTCCCCGGAGGTAAGCGCCGGTCCCGGGCACATTTCGGCAGATGCCGCCGCAGTGGAGTGCACTGTGACCGGCACAATCGCCCTGGCTCGAAGAAGCCGATTCTTCGCCTCCGGGAGCCGGAGAGACCTGTAGCTTCGGAAAGGTGGAAATGAAGCTGCACAATACGGGGATAGTGTGCGCAGCTTGCAAAGTGATAGAAAACAGTACCTTACCACTCTCCTACCTTTACCAAACATATGAATATTCGGTTAGAAGGTGTTTTCAACAACTTTATTTTCTTCGTGCAAAACACTCAGCAGAGCTCTGTGCAACATGTAAAACACGATGGGAGATGTTTTCTGTGCAGGCACAGTTTCTCCTTGCCAGACATAGTGGAAAAGCTTTTTGCAGTGATGTAGACCACAAAAGTCCCGAAAGAAGCAGGTACGGATGTCCCCGGAGCTAAGCGCCGGTCCCAGGCACATTTCGGAAGAAGCCGCCGCACTGGAGTGCACTGTGACCGGCACAATCGCCTTTGCGCGAAGAAGCCGATTTTTCGCCTCCGGCAACCGGACAGAGCGGCTGCTTCGGAAAGGTGGAAATGAAGCTGCACAACACCGGGATAGTGTGAGCAGTTTGCAGACTGATAAAAAACACTACCTTACCACTTTCCTACCTTTTCCAAACACATGAATATTTGATGGGAAGGTGTTTTGGACAACTTTATTTTTCTTATGCAAAACATTCTGAAGAGGTCTCTAAACAAGTAAAACACGATGGGAGATGTTTTCTGTGCTGGCACAGTTTCTCCATGCCAGACATAGTGGAAAGGATTTTTGCAATGATATAGACCACAAAAGACGCTAAAGACGAAATATGGAGCTCCCCGGAGGTAAGCGCCGGTCCCGGGCACATTTCGGAAGAAGCTGCCGCACTGGAGTGCACTGTGACCGGCACAATCGCCTTTGAGCGAAGAAGCCGCCTCTTCGTCTCCGGCAGCCAGAGAGAGCGGCTGCTTTCAAAAGGTGAAGAATGAAGCTGCACAACACTGGGATAGTGTGCGCAGCTTGCAAACTGATAGAAAACACAACCTTACCACTTTCCTACCTTTTCCAAACATATGAATATTCGGTTAGAAGGTGTTTTCAACAACTTTATTTTCTTCGTGCAAAACACTCAGCAGAGCTCTCTGCAACATGTAAAACATAATGGGAGATGTTTTCTGTGCAGGCACAGTTTCTACTTGCCAGACATAGTGGAAATGCTTTTAGTAGTGATGTAGAACACAAGAGACGCTAAAGTCGAAATACAGAGTTCCCCGGAGGTAAGCGCCGGTCCCGGGCACATTTCGGCAGATGCCGCCGCACTGCAGTGCACTGGGACCGGCACAATCGCCTTGGCTCGAAGAAGCCGATTCTTCGCCTCCGGGAGCCGGAGAGACCTGTAGCTTCGGAAAGGTGGAAATGAAGCTGCACAATACGGGGATAGTGTGCGCAGCTTGCAAAGTGATAGAAAACAGTACCTTACAACTTTCCTAACTTTTCCAAACATATGACTATACGTTTGGAAGGTGTTTTCAACAACTTTATTTTCTTCGTGCAAAACACTCAGCAGAGCTCTCTGCAACATGTAAAACACCATGAGAGATGTTTTCTGTGCAGGCACAGTTTCTCATTACCAGACATAGTGGAAAAGCGTTTTGCAGTGATGTAGACCACAAAAGACGCTAAAGACGAAATATGGAGCTCCCCGGAGCTAAGCGCCGGTCCCGGGCACATTTCGGAAGAAGCCGCCGCACTGGAGTGCACTGTGACCGGCACAATCGCCTTTGCGCGAAGAAGCCGATTCTTCGCCTCCCGGAGCCGGAGAGAGCGGCTGCTTTCAAAAGGTGAGGAATGAAGCTGCACAAGACTGGGATAGTGTGCGCATCATGCAAACTGATAGAAAACACTACCTTACCACTCTCCTACCTTTTCCAAACACATGAACATTCGATTGGAAGGTGTTTTGGAAAACTTTCTTTTTCTTCTTACATAAACTTCTGCAAAGCTCTCTGCAACATGTAAAACACCACGGGAGATGTTTTCTGTGCTGGCACAGTTTCTCCTTGCCTAACATAGTGGAAAACCTTTCTGTATGATGTAGACCACAAAAGTCCCGAAAGAAGCAGGTACGGATGTCCCCGGAGCTAAGCGCCGGTCCCGGGCACATTTCGGAAGAAGCCGCCGCACTGGAGTGCACTGTGACCGGCACAATCGCCTTTGCGCGAAGAAGCCGATTCTTCGCCTCCGGGAGCCGGAGAGAGCGGCTGCTTTCAAAAGGTGAAGAATGAAGCTGCACAACACTGGGATAGTGTGCGCAGCTTGCAAACTGATAGAAAACACTACCTTACCAATCTCCTACCTTTTCCAAACATATGAATATTGGGTTGGAAGGTTTTTCCAACAACTTTATTTTCTTCGCGCAAAACACTCAGCAGAGCTCTCTGCAACATGTAAAACATAATGGGAGATGTTTTCTGTGCAGGCACAGTTTCTACTTGCCAGACATAGTGGAAATGCTTTTAGTAGTGATGTAGAACACAAGAGACGCTAAAGTCGAAATACAGAGTTCCCCGGAGGTAAGCGCCGGTCCCGGGCACATTTCGGCAGATGCCGCCGCAGTG
Source organism: Zonotrichia albicollis (assembly GCF_047830755.1). NCBI lineage: Eukaryota > Metazoa > Chordata > Aves > Passeriformes > Passerellidae > Zonotrichia > Zonotrichia albicollis. The sequence continues at coordinate 313,124 of NW_027428351.1, read as the reverse complement.
GAGTGCACTGTGACCGGCACAATCGCCCTGGCTCGAAGAAGCCGATTCTTCGCCTCCGGGAGCCGGAGAGACCTGTAGCTTCGGAAAGGTGGAAATGAAGCTGCACAATACGGGGATAGTGTGCGCAGCTTGCAAAGTGATAGAAAACAGTACCTTACCACTCTCCTACCTTTACCAAACATATGAATATTCGGTTAGAAGGTGTTTTCAACAACTTTATTTTCTTCGTGCAAAACACTCAGCAGAGCTCTGTGCAACATGTAAAACACGATGGGAGATGTTTTCTGTGCAGGCACAGTTTCTCCTTGCCAGACATAGTGGAAAAGCTTTTTGCAGTGATGTAGACCACAAAAGTCCCGAAAGAAGCAGGTACGGATGTCCCCGGAGCTAAGCGCCGGTCCCAGGCACATTTCGGAAGAAGCCGCCGCACTGGAGTGCACTGTGACCGGCACAATCGCCTTTGCGCGAAGAAGCCGATTTTTCGCCTCCGGCAACCGGACAGAGCGGCTGCTTCGGAAAGGTGGAAATGAAGCTGCACAACACCGGGATAGTGTGAGCAGTTTGCAGACTGATAAAAAACACTACCTTACCACTTTCCTACCTTTTCCAAACACATGAATATTTGATGGGAAGGTGTTTTGGACAACTTTATTTTTCTTATGCAAAACATTCTGAAGAGGTCTCTAAACAAGTAAAACACGATGGGAGATGTTTTCTGTGCTGGCACAGTTTCTCCATGCCAGACATAGTGGAAAGGATTTTTGCAATGATATAGACCACAAAAGACGCTAAAGACGAAATATGGAGCTCCCCGGAGGTAAGCGCCGGTCCCGGGCACATTTCGGAAGAAGCTGCCGCACTGGAGTGCACTGTGACCGGCACAATCGCCTTTGAGCGAAGAAGCCGCCTCTTCGTCTCCGGCAGCCAGAGAGAGCGGCTGCTTTCAAAAGGTGAAGAATGAAGCTGCACAACACTGGGATAGTGTGCGCAGCTTGCAAACTGATAGAAAACACAACCTTACCACTTTCCTACCTTTTCCAAACATATGAATATTCGGTTAGAAGGTGTTTTCAACAACTTTATTTTCTTCGTGCAAAACACTCAGCAGAGCTCTCTGCAACATGTAAAACATAATGGGAGATGTTTTCTGTGCAGGCACAGTTTCTACTTGCCAGACATAGTGGAAATGCTTTTAGTAGTGATGTAGAACACAAGAGACGCTAAAGTCGAAATACAGAGTTCCCCGGAGGTAAGCGCCGGTCCCGGGCACATTTCGGCAGATGCCGCCGCACTGCAGTGCACTGGGACCGGCACAATCGCCCTGGCTCGAAGAAGCCGATTCTTCGCCTCCGGGAGCCGGAGAGACCTGTAGCTTCGGAAAGGTGGAAATGAAGCTGCACAATACGGGGATAGTGTGCGCAGCTTGCAAAGTGATAGAAAACAGTACCTTACCACTCTCCTACCTTTACCAAACATATGAATATTCGGTTAGAAGGTGTTTTCAACAACTTTATTTTCTTCGTGCAAAACACTCAGCAGAGCTCTGTGCAACATGTAAAACACGATGGGAGATGTTTTCTGTGCAGGCACAGTTTCTCCTTGCCAGACATAGTGGAAAAGCTTTTTGCAGTGATGTAGACCACAAAAGTCCCGAAAGAAGCAGGTACGGATGTCCCCGGAGCTAAGCGCCGGTCCCAGGCACATTTCGGAAGAAGCCGCCGCACTGGAGTGCACTGTGACCGGCACAATCGCCCTGGCTCGAAGAAGCCGATTCTTCGCCTCCGGGAGCCGGAGAGACCTGTAGCTTCGGAAAGGTGGAAATGAAGCTGCACAATACGGGGATAGTGTGCGCAGCTTGCAAAGTGATAGAAAACAGTACCTTACCACTCTCCTACCTTTACCAAACATATGAATATTCGGTTAGAACGTGTTTTCAACAACTTTATTTTCTTCGTGCAAAACACTCAGCAGAGCTCTGTGCAACATGTAAAACACGATGGGAGATGTTTTCTGTGCAGGCACAGTTTCTCCTTGCCAGACATAGTGGAAAAGCTTTTTGCAGTGATGTAGACCACAAAAGTCCCGAAAGAAGCAGGTACGGATGTCCCCGGAGCTAAGCGCCGGTCCCAGGCACATTTCGGAAGAAGCCGCCGCACTGGAGTGCACTGTGACCGGCACAATCGCCTTTGCGCGAAGAAGCCGATTTTTCGCCTCCGGCAACCGGACAGAGCGGCTGCTTCGGAAAGGTGGAAATGAAGCTGCACAACACCGGGATAGTGTGAGCAGTTTGCAGACTGATAAAAAACACTACCTTACCACTTTCCTACCTTTTCCAAACACATGAATATTTGATGGGAAGGTGTTTTGGACAACTTTATTTTTCTTATGCAAAACATTCTGAAGAGGTCTCTAAACAAGTAAAACACGATGGGAGATGTTTTCTGTGCTGGCACAGTTTCTCCATGCCAGACATAGTGGAAAGGATTTTTGCAATGATATAGACCACAAAAGACGCTAAAGACGAAATATGGAGCTCCCCGGAGGTAAGCGCCGGTCCCGGGCACATTTCGGAAGAAGCTGCCGCACTGGAGTGCACTGTGACCGGCACAATCGCCTTTGAGCGAAGAAGCCGCCTCTTCGTCTCCGGGAGCCAGAGAGAGCGGCTGCTTTCAAAAGGTGAAGAATGAAGCTGCACAACACTGGGATAGTGTGCGCAGCTTGCAAACTGATAGAAAACACAACCTTACCACTTTCCTACCTTTTCCAAACATATGAATATTCGGTTAGAAGGTGTTTTCAACAACTTTATTTTCTTCGTGCAAAACACTCAGCAGAGCTCTCTGCAACATGTAAAACATAATGGGAGATGTTTTCTGTGCAGGCACAGTTTCTACTTGCCAGACATAGTGGAAATGCTTTTAGTAGTGATGTAGAACACAAGAGACGCTAAAGTCGAAATACAGAGTTCCCCGGAGGTAAGCGCCGGTCCCGGGCACATTTCGGCAGATGCCGCCGCACTGCAGTGCACTGGGACCGGCACAATCGCCTTGGCTCGAAGAAGCCGATTCTTCGCCTCCGGGAGCCGGAGAGACCTGTAGCTTCGGAAAGGTGGAAATGAAGCTGCACAATACGGGGATAGTGTGCGCAGCTTGCAAAGTGATAGAAAACAGTACCTTACAACTTTCCTAACTTTTCCAAACATATGACTATACGTTTGGAAGGTGTTTTCAACAACTTTATTTTCTTCGTGCAAAACACTCAGCAGAGCTCTCTGCAACATGTAAAACACCATGAGAGATGTTTTCTGTGCAGGCACAGTTTCTCATTACCAGACATAGTGGAAAAGCGTTTTGCAGTGATGTAGACCACAAAAGACGCTAAAGACGAAATATGGAGCTCCCCGGAGCTAAGCGCCGGTCCCGGGCACATTTCGGAAGAAGCCGCCGCACTGGAGTGCACTGTGACCGGCACAATCGCCTTTGCGCGAAGAAGCCGATTCTTCGCCTCCCGGAGCCGGAGAGAGCGGCTGCTTTCAAAAGGTGAGGAATGAAGCTGCACAAGACTGGGATAGTGTGCGCATCATGCAAACTGATAGAAAACACTACCTTACCACTCTCCTACCTTTTCCAAACACATGAACATTCGATTGGAAGGTGTTTTGGAAAACTTTCTTTTTCTTCTTACATAAACTTCTGCAAAGCTCTCTGCAACATGTAAAACACCACGGGAGATGTTTTCTGTGCTGGCACAGTTTCTCCTTGCCTAACATAGTGGAAAACCTTTCTGTATGATGTAGACCACAAAAGTCCCGAAAGAAGCAGGTACGGATGTCCCCGGAGCTAAGCGCCGGTCCCGGGCACATTTCGGAAGAAGCCGCCGCACTGGAGTGCACTGTGACCGGCACAATCGCCTTTGCGCGAAGAAGCCGATTCTTCGCCTCCGGGAGCCGGAGAGAGCGGCTGCTTTCAAAAGGTGAAGAATGAAGCTGCACAACACTGGGATAGTGTGCGCAGCTTGCAAACTGATAGAAAACACTACCTTACCAATCTCCTACCTTTTCCAAACATATGAATATTGGGTTGGAAGGTTTTTCCAACAACTTTATTTTCTTCGCGCAAAACACTCAGCAGAGCTCTCTGCAACATGTAAAACATAATGGGAGATGTTTTCTGTGCAGGCACAGTTTCTACTTGCCAGACATAGTGGAAATGCTTTTAGTAGTGATGTAGAACACAAGAGACGCTAAAGTCGAAATACAGAGTTCCCCGGAGGTAAGCGCCGGTCCCGGGCACATTTCGGCAGATGCCGCCGCAGTGGAGTGCACTGTGACCGGCACAATCGCCCTGGCTCGAAGAAGCCGATTCTTCGCCTCCGGGAGCCGGAGAGACCTGTAGCTTCGGAAAGGTGGAAATGAAGCTGCACAATACGGGGATAGTGTGCGCAGCTTGCAAAGTGATAGAAAACAGTACCTTACCACTCTCCTACCTTTACCAAACATATGAATATTCGGTTAGAAGGTGTTTTCAACAACTTTATTTTCTTCGTGCAAAACACTCAGCAGAGCTCTGTGCAACATGTAAAACACGATGGGAGATGTTTTCTGTGCAGGCACAGTTTCTCCTTGCCAGACATAGTGGAAAAGCTTTTTGCAGTGATGTAGACCACAAAAGTCCCGAAAGAAGCAGGTACGGATGTCCCCGGAGCTAAGCGCCGGTCCCAGGCACATTTCGGAAGAAGCCGCCGCACTGGAGTGCACTGTGACCGGCACAATCGCCTTTGCGCGAAGAAGCCGATTTTTCGCCTCCGGCAACCGGACAGAGCGGCTGCTTCGGAAAGGTGGAAATGAAGCTGCACAACACCGGGATAGTGTGAGCAGTTTGCAGACTGATAAAAAACACTACCTTACCACTTTCCTACCTTTTCCAAACACATGAATATTTGATGGGAAGGTGTTTTGGACAACTTTATTTTTCTTATGCAAAACATTCTGAAGAGGTCTCTAAACAAGTAAAACACGATGGGAGATGTTTTCTGTGCTGGCACAGTTTCTCCATGCCAGACATAGTGGAAAGGATTTTTGCAATGATATAGACCACAAAAGACGCTAAAGACGAAATATGGAGCTCCCCGGAGGTAAGCGCCGGTCCCGGGCACATTTCGGAAGAAGCTGCCGCACTGGAGTGCACTGTGACCGGCACAATCGCCTTTGAGCGAAGAAGCCGCCTCTTCGTCTCCGGGAGCCAGAGAGAGCGGCTGCTTTCAAAAGGTGAAGAATGAAGCTGCACAACACTGGGATAGTGTGCGCAGCTTGCAAACTGATAGAAAACACAACCTTACCACTTTCCTACCTTTTCCAAACATATGAATATTCGGTTAGAAGGTGTTTTCAACAACTTTATTTTCTTCGTGCAAAACACTCAGCAGAGCTCTCTGCAACATGTAAAACATAATGGGAGATGTTTTCTGTGCAGGCACAGTTTCTACTTGCCAGACATAGTGGAAATGCTTTTAGTAGTGATGTAGAACACAAGAGACGCTAAAGTCGAAATACAGAGTTCCCCGGAGGTAAGCGCCGGTCCCGGGCACATTTCGGCAGATGCCGCCGCAGTGGAGTGCACTGTGACCGGCACAATCGCCCTGGCTCGAAGAAGCCGATTCTTCGCCTCCGGGAGCCGGAGAGACCTGTAGCTTCGGAAAGGTGGAAATGAAGCTGCACAATACGGGGATAGTGTGCGCAGCTTGCAAAGTGATAGAAAACAGTACCTTACCACTCTCCTACCTTTACCAAACATATGAATATTCGGTTAGAAGGTGTTTTCAACAACTTTATTTTCTTCGTGCAAAACACTCAGCAGAGCTCTGTGCAACATGTAAAACACGATGGGAGATGTTTTCTGTGCAGGCACAGTTTCTCCTTGCCAGACATAGTGGAAAAGCTTTTTGCAGTGATGTAGACCACAAAAGTCCCGAAAGAAGCAGGTACGGATGTCCCCGGAGCTAAGCGCCGGTCCCAGGCACATTTCGGAAGAAGCCGCCGCACTGGAGTGCACTGTGACCGGCACAATCGCCTTTGCGCGAAGAAGCCGATTTTTCGCCTCCGGCAACCGGACAGAGCGGCTGCTTCGGAAAGGTGGAAATGAAGCTGCACAACACCGGGATAGTGTGAGCAGTTTGCAGACTGATAAAAAACACTACCTTACCACTTTCCTACCTTTTCCAAACACATGAATATTTGATGGGAAGGTGTTTTGGACAACTTTATTTTTCTTATGCAAAACATTCTGAAGAGGTCTCTAAACAAGTAAAACACGATGGGAGATGTTTTCTGTGCTGGCACAGTTTCTCCATGCCAGACATAGTGGAAAGGATTTTTGCAATGATATAGACCACAAAAGACGCTAAAGACGAAATATGGAGCTCCCCGGAGGTAAGCGCCGGTCCCGGGCACATTTCGGAAGAAGCTGCCGCACTGGAGTGCACTGTGACCGGCACAATCGCCTTTGAGCGAAGAAGCCGCCTCTTCGTCTCCGGGAGCCAGAGAGAGCGGCTGCTTTCAAAAGGTGAAGAATGAAGCTGCACAACACTGGGATAGTGTGCGCAGCTTGCAAACTGATAGAAAACACAACCTTACCACTTTCCTACCTTTTCCAAACATATGAATATTCGGTTAGAAGGTGTTTTCAACAACTTTATTTTCTTCGTGCAAAACACTCAGCAGAGCTCTCTGCAACATGTAAAACATAATGGGAGATGTTTTCTGTGCAGGCACAGTTTCTACTTGCCAGACATAGTGGAAATGCTTTTAGTAGTGATGTAGAACACAAGAGACGCTAAAGTCGAAATACAGAGTTCCCCGGAGGTAAGCGCCGGTCCCGGGCACATTTCGGCAGATGCCGCCGCACTGCAGTGCACTGGGACCGGCACAATCGCCCTGGCTCGAAGAAGCCGATTCTTCGCCTCCGGGAGCCGGAGAGACCTGTAGCTTCGGAAAGGTGGAAATGAAGCTGCACAATACGGGGATAGTGTGCGCAGCTTGCAAAGTGATAGAAAACAGTACCTTACCACTCTCCTACCTTTACCAAACATATGAATATTCGGTTAGAACGTGTTTTCAACAACTTTATTTTCTTCGTGCAAAACACTCAGCAGAGCTCTGTGCAACATGTAAAACACGATGGGAGATGTTTTCTGTGCAGGCACAGTTTCTCCTTGCCAGACATAGTGGAAAAGCTTTTTGCAGTGATGTAGACCACAAAAGTCCCGAAAGAAGCAGGTACGGATGTCCCCGGAGCTAAGCGCCGGTCCCAGGCACATTTCGGAAGAAGCCGCCGCACTGGAGTGCACTGTGACCGGCACAATCGCCTTTGCGCGAAGAAGCCGATTTTTCGCCTCCGGCAACCGGACAGAGCGGCTGCTTCGGAAAGGTGGAAATGAAGCTGCACAACACCGGGATAGTGTGAGCAGTTTGCAGACTGATAAAAAACACTACCTTACCACTTTCCTACCTTTTCCAAACACATGAATATTTGATGGGAAGGTGTTTTGGACAACTTTATTTTTCTTATGCAAAACATTCTGAAGAGGTCTCTAAACAAGTAAAACACGATGGGAGATGTTTTCTGTGCTGGCACAGTTTCTCCATGCCAGACATAGTGGAAAGGATTTTTGCAATGATATAGACCACAAAAGACGCTAAAGACGAAATATGGAGCTCCCCGGAGGTAAGCGCCGGTCCCGGGCACATTTCGGAAGAAGCTGCCGCACTGGAGTGCACTGTGACCGGCACAATCGCCTTTGAGCGAAGAAGCCGCCTCTTCGTCTCCGGGAGCCAGAGAGAGCGGCTGCTTTCAAAAGGTGAAGAATGAAGCTGCACAACACTGGGATAGTGTGCGCAGCTTGCAAACTGATAGAAAACACAACCTTACCACTTTCCTACCTTTTCCAAACATATGAATATTCGGTTAGAAGGTGTTTTCAACAACTTTATTTTCTTCGTGCAAAACACTCAGCAGAGCTCTCTGCAACATGTAAAACATAATGGGAGATGTTTTCTGTGCAGGCACAGTTTCTACTTGCCAGACATAGTGGAAATGCTTTTAGTAGTGATGTAGAACACAAGAGACGCTAAAGTCGAAATACAGAGTTCCCCGGAGGTAAGCGCCGGTCCCGGGCACATTTCGGCAGATGCCGCCGCACTGCAGTGCACTGGGACCGGCACAATCGCCTTGGCTCGAAGAAGCCGATTCTTCGCCTCCGGGAGCCGGAGAGACCTGTAGCTTCGGAAAGGTGGAAATGAAGCTGCACAATACGGGGATAGTGTGCGCAGCTTGCAAAGTGATAGAAAACAGTACCTTACAACTTTCCTAACTTTTCCAAACATATGACTATACGTTTGGAAGGTGTTTTCAACAACTTTATTTTCTTCGTGCAAAACACTCAGCAGAGCTCTCTGCAACATGTAAAACACCATGAGAGATGTTTTCTGTGCAGGCACAGTTTCTCATTACCAGACATAGTGGAAAAGCGTTTTGCAGTGATGTAGACCACAAAAGACGCTAAAGACGAAATATGGAGCTCCCCGGAGCTAAGCGCCGGTCCCGGGCACATTTCGGAAGAAGCCGCCGCACTGGAGTGCACTGTGACCGGCACAATCGCCTTTGCGCGAAGAAGCCGCTTCCTTGCCTCCGAAAACCAGACAGAGCGGCTGCTTCGGAATGGTGGAAATGAAGCTGCACAACACTGGGATAGTGTGCGCAGCATGCAAACTGATAGAAAACAGTACCTTACAACTTTCCTACCTTTTCCAAACACATGAAAATTCGGTTAGAAGGTGTTTTCAACAACTTTATTTTCTTCGTGCAAAACACTCAGCAGAGCTCTCTGCAACATGTAAAACACCACGGGAGATGTTTTCAGTGAGGCACAGTTTCTCATTACCAGACATAGTGGAAAAGCGTTTTGCAGTGATGTAGACCACAAAAGTCCCGAAAGAAGCAGGTACGGATGTCCCCGGAGCTAAGCGCCGGTCCCGGGCACATTTCGGAAGAAGCCGCCGCACTGGAGTGCACTGTGACTGGCACAATCGCCTTTGCGCGAAGAAGCCGATTCTTCGCCTCCCGGAGCCGGAGAGAGCGGCTGCTTTCAAAAGGTGAGGAATGAAGCTGCACAAGACTGGGATAGTGTGCGCATCATGCAAACTGATAGAAAACACTACCTTACCACTCTCCTACCTTTTCCAAACACATGAACATTCGATTGGAAGGTGTTTTGGAAAACTTTCTTTTTCTTCTTACATAAACTTCTGCAAAGCTCTCTGCAACATGTAAAACACCACGGGAGATGTTTTCTGTGCTGGCACAGTTTCTCCTTGCCTAACATAGTGGAAAACCTTTCTGTATGATGTAGACCACAAAAGTCCCGAAAGAAGCAGGTACGGATGTCCCCGGAGCTAAGCGCCGGTCCCAGGCACATTTCGGAAGAAGCCGCCGCACTGGAGTGCACTGTGACCGGCACAATCGCCTTTGCGCGAAGAAGCCGATTTTTCGCCTCCGGCAACCGGACAGAGCGGCTGCTTCGGAAAGGTGGAAATGAAGCTGCACAACACCGGGATAGTGTGAGCAGTTTGCAGACTGATAAAAAACACTACCTTACCACTTTCCTACCTCTTCCAAACACATGAATATTTGATGGGAAGGTGTTTTGGACAACTTTATTTTTCTTATGCAAAACATTCTGAAGAGGTCTCTAAACAAGTAAAACACGATGGGAGATGTTTTCTGTGCTGGCACAGTTTCTCCATGCCAGACATAGTGGAAAGGATTTTTGCAATGATATAGACCACAAAAGACGCTAAAGACGAAATATGGAGCTCCCCGGAGGTAAGCGCCGGTCCCGGGCACATTTCGGAAGAAGCTGCCGCACTGGAGTGCACTGTGACCGGCACAATCGCCTTTGAGCGAAGAAGCCGCCTCTTCGTCTCCGGGAGCCAGAGAGAGCGGCTGCTTTCAAAAGGTGAAGAATGAAGCTGCACAACACTGGGATAGTGTGCGCAGCTTGCAAAGTGATAGAAAACAGTACCTTACAACTTTCCTAACTTTTCCAAACATATGACTATACGTTTGGAAGGTGTTTTCAACAACTTTATTTTCTTCGTGCAAAACACTCAGCAGAGCTCTCTGCAACATGTAAAACATAATGGGAGATGTTTTCTGTGCAGGCACAGTTTCTACTTGCCAGACATAGTGGAAATGCTTTTAGTAGTGATGTAGAACACAAGAGACGCTAAAGTCGAAATACAGAGTTCCCCGGAGGTAAGCGCCGGTCCCGGGCACATTTCGGCAGATGCCGCCGCACTGCAGTGCACTGGGACCGGCACAATCGCCTTGGCTCGAAGAAGCCGATTCTTCGCCTCCGGGAGCCGGAGAGACCTGTAGCTTCGGAAAGGTGGAAATGAAGCTGCACAATACGGGGATAGTGTGCGCAGCTTGCAAAGTGATAGAAAACAGTACCTTACAACTTTCCTAACTTTTCCAAACATATGACTATACGTTTGGAAGGTGTTTTCAACAACTTTATTTTCTTCGTGCAAAACACTCAGCAGAGCTCTCTGCAACATGTAAAACACCATGAGAGATGTTTTCTGTGCAGGCACAGTTTCTCATTACCAGACATAGTGGAAAAGCGTTTTGCAGTGATGTAGACCACAAAAGACGCTAAAGACGAAATATGGAGCTCCCCGGAGCTAAGCGCCGGTCCCGGGCACATTTCGGAAGAAGCCGCCGCACTGGAGTGCACTGTGACCGGCACAATCGCCTTTGCGCGAAGAAGCCGCTTCCTTGCCTCCGAAAACCAGACAGAGCGGCTGCTTCGGAATGGTGGAAATGAAGCTGCACAACACGGGGATAGTGTGCGCAGCTTGCAAACTGATAGAAAACAGTACCTTACAACTTTCCTACCTTTTCCAAACACATGAAAATTCGGTTAGAAGGTGTTTTCAACAACTTTATTTTCTTCGTGCAAAACACTCAGCAGAGCTCTCTGCAACATGTAAAACACCACGGGAGATGTTTTCAGTGAGGCACAGTTTCTCATTACCAGACATAGTGGAAAAGCGTTTTGCAGTGATGTAGACCACAAAAGTCCCGAAAGAAGCAGGTACGGATGTCCCCGGAGCTAAGCGCCGGTCCCGGGCACATTTCGGAAGAAGCCGCCGCACTGGAGTGCACTGTGACTGGCACAATCGCCTTTGCGCGAAGAAGCCGATTCTTCGCCTCCCGGAGCCGGAGAGAGCGGCTGCTTTCAAAAGGTGAGGAATGAAGCTGCACAAGACTGGGATAGTGTGCGCATCATGCAAACTGATAGAAAACACTACCTTACCACTCTCCTACCTTTTCCAAACACATGAACATTCGATTGGAAGGTGTTTTGGAAAACTTTCTTTTTCTTCTTACATAAACTTCTGCAAAGCTCTCTGCAACATGTAAAACACCACGGGAGATGTTTTCTGTGCTGGCACAGTTTCTCCTTGCCTAACATAGTGGAAAACCTTTCTGTATGATGTAGACCACAAAAGTCCCGAAAGAAGCAGGTACGGATGTCCCCGGAGCTAAGCGCCGGTCCCGGGCACATTTCGGAAGAAGCCGCCGCACTGGAGTGCACTGTGACCGGCACAATCGCCTTTGAGCGAAGAAGCCGATTCTTCGCCTCCGGGAGCCGGAGAGAGCGGCTGCTTTCAAAAGGTGAAGAATGAAGCTGCACAACACTGGGATAGTGTGCGCAGCTTGCAAACTGATAGAAAACACAACCTTACCACTTTCCTACCTTTTCCAAACATATGAATATTCGGTTAGAAGGTGTTTTCAACAACTTTATTTTCTTCGTGCAAAACACTCAGCAGAGCTCTCTGCAACATGTAAAACATAATGGGAGATGTTTTCTGTGCAGGCACAGTTTCTCATTACCAGACATAGTGGAAATGCTTTTAGTAGTGATGTAGAACACAAGAGACGCTAAAGTCGAAATACAGAGTTCCCCGGAGGTAAGCGCCGGTCCCGGGCACATTTCGGCAGATGCCGCCGCACTGCAGTGCACTGGGACCGGCACAATCGCCTTGGCTCGAAGAAGCCGATTCTTCGCCTCCGGGAGCCGGAGAGACCTGTAGCTTCGGAAAGGTGGAAATGAAGCTGCACAATACGGGGATAGTGTGCGCAGCTTGCAAAGTGATAGAAAACAGTACCTTACAACTTTCCTAACTTTTCCAAACATATGACTATACGTTTGGAAGGTGTTTTCAACAACTTTATTTTCTTCGTGCAAAACACTCAGCAGAGCTCTCTGCAACATGTAAAACACCATGAGAGATGTTTTCTGTGCAGGCACAGTTTCTCATTACCAGACATAGTGGAAAAGCGTTTTGCAGTGATGTAGACCACAAAAGACGCTAAAGACGAAATATGGAGCTCCCCGGAGCTAAGCGCCGGTCCCGGGCACATTTCGGAAGAAGCCGCCGCACTGGAGTGCACTGTGACCGGCACAATCGCCTTTGCGCGAAGAAGCCGCTTCCTTGCCTCCGAAAACCAGACAGAGCGGCTGCTTCGGAATGGTGGAAATGAAGCTGCACAACACTGGGATAGTGTGCGCAGCATGCAAACTGATAGAAAACAGTACCTTACAACTTTCCTACCTTTTCCAAACACATGAAAATTCGGTTAGAAGGTGTTTTCAACAACTTTATTTTCTTCGTGCAAAACACTCAGCAGAGCTCTCTGCAACATGTAAAACACCACGGGAGATGTTTTCAGTGAGGCACAGTTTCTCATTACCAGACATAGTGGAAAAGCGTTTTGCAGTGATGTAGACCACAAAAGTCCCGAAAGAAGCAGGTACGGATGTCCCCAGAGCTAAGCGCCGGTCCCGGGCACATTTCGGAAGAAGCCGCCGCACTGGAGTGCACTGTGACCGGCACAATCGCCTTTGCGCGAAGAAGCCGATTCTTCGCCTCCGGGAGCCGGAGAGAGCGGCTGCTTTCAAAAGGTGAAGAATGAAGCTGCACAACACTGGGATAGTGTGCGCAGCTTGCAAACTGATAGAAAACACTACCTTACCAATCTCCTACCTTTTCCAAACATATGAATATTGGGTTGGAAGGTTTTTCCAACAACTTTATTTTCTTCGCGCAAAACACTCAGCAGAGCTCTCTGCAACATGTAAAACATAATGGGAGATGTTTTCTGTGCAGGCACAGTTTCTACTTGCCAGACATAGTGGAAATGCTTTTAGTAGTGATGTAGAACACAAGAGACGCTAAAGTCGAAATACAGAGTTCCCCGGAGGTAAGCGCCGGTCCCGGGCACATTTCGGCAGATGCCGCCGCAGTGGAGTGCACTGTGACTGGCACAATCGCCCTGGCTCGAAGAAGCCGATTCTTCGCCTCCGGGAGCCGGAGAGACCTGTAGCTTCGGAAAGGTGGAAATGAAGCTGCACAATACGGGGATAGTGTGCGCAGCTTGCAAAGTGATAGAAAACAGTACCTTACCACTCTCCTACCTTTACCAAACATATGAATATTCGGTTAGAAGGTGTTTTCAACAACTTTATTTTCTTCGTGCAAAACACTCAGCAGAGCTCTGTGCAACATGTAAAACACGATGGGAGATGTTTTCTGTGCAGGCACAGTTTCTCCTTGCCAGACATAGTGGAAAAGCTTTTTGCAGTGATGTAGACCACAAAAGTCCCGAAAGAAGCAGGTACGGATGTCCCCGGAGCTAAGCGCCGGTCCCAGGCACATTTCGGAAGAAGCCGCCGCACTGGAGTGCACTGTGACCGGCACAATCGCCTTTGCGCGAAGAAGCCGATTTTTCGCCTCCGGCAACCGGACAGAGCGGCTGCTTCGGAAAGGTGGAAATGAAGCTGCACAACACCGGGATAGTGTGAGCAGTTTGCAGACTGATAAAAAACACTACCTTACCACTTTCCTACCTTTTCCAAACACATGAATATTTGATGGGAAGGTGTTTTGGACAACTTTATTTTTCTTATGCAAAACATTCTGAAGAGGTCTCTAAACAAGTAAAACACGATGGGAGATGTTTTCTGTGCTGGCACAGTTTCTCCATGCCAGACATAGTGGAAAGGATTTTTGCAATGATATAGACCACAAAAGACGCTAAAGACGAAATATGGAGCTCCCCGGAGGTAAGCGCCGGTCCCGGGCACATTTCGGAAGAAGCTGCCGCACTGGAGTGCACTGTGACCGGCACAATCGCCTTTGAGCGAAGAAGCCGCCTCTTCGTCTCCGGGAGCCAGAGAGAGCGGCTGCTTTCAAAAGGTGAAGAATGAAGCTGCACAACACTGGGATAGTGTGCGCAGCTTGCAAACTGATAGAAAACACAACCTTACCACTTTCCTACCTTTTCCAAACATATGAATATTCGGTTAGAAGGTGTTTTCAACAACTTTATTTTCTTCGTGCAAAACACTCAGCAGAGCTCTCTGCAACATGTAAAACATAATGGGAGATGTTTTCTGTGCAGGCACAGTTTCTACTTGCCAGACATAGTGGAAATGCTTTTAGTAGTGATGTAGAACACAAGAGACGCTAAAGTCGAAATACAGAGTTCCCCGGAGGTAAGCGCCGGTCCCGGGCACATTTCGGCAGATGCCGCCGCACTGCAGTGCACTGGGACCGGCACAATCGCCTTGGCTCGAAGAAGCCGATTCTTCGCCTCCGGGAGCCGGAGAGACCTGTAGCTTCGGAAAGGTGGAAATGAAGCTGCACAATACGGGGATAGTGTGCGCAGCTTGCAAAGTGATAGAAAACAGTACCTTACAACTTTCCTAACTTTTCCAAACATATGACTATACGTTTGGAAGGTGTTTTCAACAACTTTATTTTCTTCGTGCAAAACACTCAGCAGAGCTCTCTGCAACATGTAAAACACCATGAGAGATGTTTTCTGTGCAGGCACAGTTTCTCATTACCAGACATAGTGGAAAAGCGTTTTGCAGTGATGTAGACCACAAAAGACGCTAAAGACGAAATATGGAGCTCCCCGGAGCTAAGCGCCGGTCCCGGGCACATTTCGGAAGAAGCCGCCGCACTGGAGTGCACTGTGACCGGCACAATCGCCTTTGCGCGAAGAAGCCGCTTCCTTGCCTCCGAAAACCAGACAGAGCGGCTGCTTCGGAATGGTGGAAATGAAGCTGCACAACACTGGGATAGTGTGCGCAGCATGCAAACTGATAGAAAACAGTACCTTACAACTTTCCTACCTTTTCCAAACACATGAAAATTCGGTTAGAAGGTGTTTTCAACAACTTTATTTTCTTCGTGCAAAACACTCAGCAGAGCTCTCTGCAACATGTAAAACACCACGGGAGATGTTTTCAGTGAGGCACAGTTTCTCATTACCAGACATAGTGGAAAAGCGTTTTGCAGTGATGTAGACCACAAAAGTCCCGAAAGAAGCAGGTACGGATGTCCCCGGAGCTAAGCGCCGGTCCCGGGCACATTTCGGAAGAAGCCGCCGCACTGGAGTGCACTGTGACTGGCACAATCGCCTTTGCGCGAAGAAGCCGATTCTTCGCCTCCCGGAGCCGGAGAGAGCGGCTGCTTTCAAAAGGTGAGGAATGAAGCTGCACAAGACTGGGATAGTGTGCGCATCATGCAAACTGATAGAAAACACTACCTTACCACTCTCCTACCTTTTCCAAACACATGAACATTCGATTGGAAGGTGTTTTGGAAAACTTTCTTTTTCTTCTTACATAAACTTCTGCAAAGCTCTCTGCAACATGTAAAACACCACGGGAGATGTTTTCTGTGCTGGCACAGTTTCTCCTTGCCTAACATAGTGGAAAACCTTTCTGTATGATGTAGACCACAAAAGTCCCGAAAGAAGCAGGTACGGATGTCCCCGGAGCTAAGCGCCGGTCCCGGGCACATTTCGGAAGAAGCCGCCGCACTGGAGTGCACTGTGACCGGCACAATCGCCTTTGCGCGAAGAAGCCGATTCTTCGCCTCCGGGAGCCGGAGAGAGCGGCTGCTTTCAAAAGGTGAAGAATGAAGCTGCACAACACTGGGATAGTGTGCGCAGCTTGCAAACTGATAGAAAACACTACCTTACCAATCTCCTACCTTTTCCAAACATATGAATATTGGGTTGGAAGGTTTTTCCAACAACTTTATTTTCTTCGCGCAAAACACTCAGCAGAGCTCTCTGCAACATGTAAAACATAATGGGAGATGTTTTCTGTGCAGGCACAGTTTCTACTTGCCAGACATAGTGGAAATGCTTTTAGTAGTGATGTAGAACACAAGAGACGCTAAAGTCGAAATACAGAGTTCCCCGGAGGTAAGCGCCGGTCCCGGGCACATTTCGGCAGATGCCGCCGCAGTGGAGTGCACTGTGACCGGCACAATCGCCCTGGCTCGAAGAAGCCGATTCTTCGCCTCCGGGAGCCGGAGAGACCTGTAGCTTCGGAAAGGTGGAAATGAAGCTGCACAATACGGGGATAGTGTGCGCAGCTTGCAAAGTGATAGAAAACAGTACCTTACCACTCTCCTACCTTTACCAAACATATGAATATTCGGTTAGAAGGTGTTTTCAACAACTTTATTTTCTTCGTGCAAAACACTCAGCAGAGCTCTGTGCAACATGTAAAACACGATGGGAGATGTTTTCTGTGCAGGCACAGTTTCTCCTTGCCAGACATAGTGGAAAAGCGTTTTGCAGTGATGTAGACCACAAAAGTCCCGAAAGAAGCAGGTACGGATGTCCCCGGAGCTAAGCGCCGGTCCCAGGCACATTTCGGAAGAAGCCGCCGCACTGGAGTGCACTGTGACCGGCACAATCGCCTTTGCGCGAAGAAGCCGATTTTTCGCCTCCGGCAACCGGACAGAGCGGCTGCTTCGGAAAGGTGGAAATGAAGCTGCACAACACCGGGATAGTGTGAGCAGTTTGCAGACTGATAAAAAACACTACCTTACCACTTTCCTACCTTTTCCAAACACATGAATATTTGATGGGAAGGTGTTTTGGACAACTTTATTTTTCTTATGCAAAACATTCTGAAGAGGTCTCTAAACAAGTAAAACACGATGGGAGATGTTTTCTGTGCTGGCACAGTTTCTCCATGCCAGACATAGTGGAAAGGATTTTTGCAATGATATAGACCACAAAAGACGCTAAAGACGAAATATGGAGCTCCCCGGAGGTAAGCGCCGGTCCCGGGCACATTTCGGAAGAAGCTGCCGCACTGGAGTGCACTGTGACCGGCACAATCGCCTTTGAGCGAAGAAGCCGCCTCTTCGTCTCCGGGAGCCAGAGAGAGCGGCTGCTTTCAAAAGGTGAAGAATGAAGCTGCACAACACTGGGATAGTGTGCGCAGCTTGCAAACTGATAGAAAACACAACCTTACCACTTTCCTACCTTTTCCAAACATATGAATATTCGGTTAGAAGGTGTTTTCAACAACTTTATTTTCTTCGTGCAAAACACTCAGCAGAGCTCTCTGCAACATGTAAAACATAATGGGAGATGTTTTCTGTGCAGGCACAGTTTCTACTTGCCAGACATAGTGGAAATGCTTTTAGTAGTGATGTAGAACACAAGAGACGCTAAAGTCGAAATACAGAGTTCCCCGGAGGTAAGCGCCGGTCCCGGGCACATTTCGGCAGATGCCGCCGCACTGCAGTGCACTGGGACCGGCACAATCGCCTTGGCTCGAAGAAGCCGATTCTTCGCCTCCGGGAGCCGGAGAGACCTGTAGCTTCGGAAAGGTGGAAATGAAGCTGCACAATACGGGGATAGTGTGCGCAGCTTGCAAAGTGATAGAAAACAGTACCTTACAACTTTCCTAACTTTTCCAAACATATGACTATACGTTTGGAAGGTGTTTTCAACAACTTTATTTTCTTCGTGCAAAACACTCAGCAGAGCTCTCTGCAACATGTAAAACACCATGAGAGATGTTTTCTGTGCAGGCACAGTTTCTCATTACCAGACATAGTGGAAAAGCGTTTTGCAGTGATGTAGACCACAAAAGACGCTAAAGACGAAATATGGAGCTCCCCGGAGCTAAGCGCCGGTCCCGGGCACATTTCGGAAGAAGCCGCCGCACTGGAGTGCACTGTGACCGGCACAATCGCCTTTGCGCGAAGAAGCCGCTTCCTTGCCTCCGAAAACCAGACAGAGCGGCTGCTTCGGAATGGTGGAAATGAAGCTGCACAACACTGGGATAGTGTGCGCAGCATGCAAACTGATAGAAAACAGTACCTTACAACTTTCCTACCTTTTCCAAACACATGAAAATTCGGTTAGAAGGTGTTTTCAACAACTTTATTTTCTTCGTGCAAAACACTCAGCAGAGCTCTCTGCAACATGTAAAACACCACGGGAGATGTTTTCAGTGAGGCACAGTTTCTCATTACCAGACATAGTGGAAAAGCGTTTTGCAGTGATGTAGACCACAAAAGTCCCGAAAGAAGCAGGTACGGATGTCCCCGGAGCTAAGCGCCGGTCCCGGGCACATTTCGGAAGAAGCCGCCGCACTGGAGTGCACTGTGACTGGCACAATCGCCTTTGCGCGAAGAAGCCGATTCTTCGCCTCCCGGAGCCGGAGAGAGCGGCTGCTTTCAAAAGGTGAGGAATGAAGCTGCACAAGACTGGGATAGTGTGCGCATCATGCAAACTGATAGAAAACACTACCTTACCACTCTCCTACCTTTTCCAAACACATGAACATTCGATTGGAAGGTGTTTTGGAAAACTTTCTTTTTCTTCTTACATAAACTTCTGCAAAGCTCTCTGCAACATGTAAAACACCACGGGAGATGTTTTCTGTGCTGGCACAGTTTCTCCTTGCCTAACATAGTGGAAAACCTTTCTGTATGATGTAGACCACAAAAGTCCCGAAAGAAGCAGGTACGGATGTCCCCGGAGCTAAGCGCCGGTCCCGGGCACATTTCGGAAGAAGCCGCCGCACTGGAGTGCACTGTGACCGGCACAATCGCCTTTGCGCGAAGAAGCCGATTCTTCGCCTCCGGGAGCCGGAGAGAGCGGCTGCTTTCAAAAGGTGAAGAATGAAGCTGCACAACACTGGGATAGTGTGCGCAGCTTGCAAACTGATAGAAAACACTACCTTACCAATCTCCTACCTTTTCCAAACATATGAATATTGGGTTGGAAGGTTTTTCCAACAACTTTATTTTCTTCGCGCAAAACACTCAGCAGAGCTCTCTGCAACATGTAAAACATAATGGGAGATGTTTTCTGTGCAGGCACAGTTTCTACTTGCCAGACATAGTGGAAATGCTTTTAGTAGTGATGTAGAACACAAGAGACGCTAAAGTCGAAATACAGAGTTCCCCGAGGTAAGCGCCGGTCCCGGGCACATTTCGGCAGATGCCGCCGCAGTGGAGTGCACTGTGACCGGCACAATCGCCCTGGCTCGAAGAAGCCGATTCTTCGCCTCCGGGAGCCGGAGAGACCTGTAGCTTCGGAAAGGTGGAAATGAAGCTGCACAATACGGGGATAGTGTGCGCAGCTTGCAAAGTGATAGAAAACAGTACCTTACCACTCTCCTACCTTTACCAAACATATGAATATTCGGTTAGAAGGTGTTTTCAACAACTTTATTTTCTTCGTGCAAAACACTCAGCAGAGCTCTGTGCAACATGTAAAACACGATGGGAGATGTTTTCTGTGCAGGCACAGTTTCTCCTTGCCAGACATAGTGGAAAAGCTTTTTGCAGTGATGTAGACCACAAAAGTCCCGAAAGAAGCAGGTACGGATGTCCCCGGAGCTAAGCGCCGGTCCCAGGCACATTTCGGAAGAAGCCGCCGCACTGGAGTGCACTGTGACCGGCACAATCGCCTTTGCGCGAAGAAGCCGATTTTTCGCCTCCGGCAACCGGACAGAGCGGCTGCTTCGGAAAGGTGGAAATGAAGCTGCACAACACCGGGATAGTGTGAGCAGTTTGCAGACTGATAAAAAACACTACCTTACCACTTTCCTACCTTTTCCAAACACATGAATATTTGATGGGAAGGTGTTTTGGACAACTTTATTTTTCTTATGCAAAACATTCTGAAGAGGTCTCTAAACAAGTAAAACACGATGGGAGATGTTTTCTGTGCTGGCACAGTTTCTCCATGCCAGACATAGTGGAAAGGATTTTTGCAATGATATAGACCACAAAAGACGCTAAAGACGAAATATGGAGCTCCCCGGAGGTAAGCGCCGGTCCCGGGCACATTTCGGAAGAAGCTGCCGCACTGGAGTGCACTGTGACCGGCACAATCGCCTTTGAGCGAAGAAGCCGCCTCTTCGTCTCCGGGAGCCAGAGAGAGCGGCTGCTTTCAAAAGGTGAAGAATGAAGCTGCACAACACTGGGATAGTGTGCGCAGCTTGCAAACTGATAGAAAACACAACCTTACCACTTTCCTACCTTTTCCAAACATATGAATATTCGGTTAGAAGGTGTTTTCAACAACTTTATTTTCTTCGTGCAAAACACTCAGCAGAGCTCTCTGCAACATGTAAAACATAATGGGAGATGTTTTCTGTGCAGGCACAGTTTCTACTTGCCAGACATAGTGGAAATGCTTTTAGTAGTGATGTAGAACACAAGAGACGCTAAAGTCGAAATACAGAGTTCCCCGGAGGTAAGCGCCGGTCCCGGGCACATTTCGGCAGATGCCGCCGCACTGCAGTGCACTGGGACCGGCACAATCGCCTTGGCTCGAAGAAGCCGATTCTTCGCCTCCGGGAGCCGGAGAGACCTGTAGCTTCGGAAAGGTGGAAATGAAGCTGCACAATACGGGGATAGTGTGCGCAGCTTGCAAAGTGATAGAAAACAGTACCTTACAACTTTCCTAACTTTTCCAAACATATGACTATACGTTTGGAAGGTGTTTTCAACAACTTTATTTTCTTCGTGCAAAACACTCAGCAGAGCTCTCTGCAACATGTAAAACACCATGAGAGATGTTTTCTGTGCAGGCACAGTTTCTCATTACCAGACATAGTGGAAAAGCGTTTTGCAGTGATGTAGACCACAAAAGACGCTAAAGACGAAATATGGAGCTCCCCGGAGCTAAGCGCCGGTCCCGGGCACATTTCGGAAGAAGCCGCCGCACTGGAGTGCACTGTGACCGGCACAATCGCCTTTGCGCGAAGAAGCCGCTTCCTTGCCTCCGAAAACCAGACAGAGCGGCTGCTTCGGAATGGTGGAAATGAAGCTGCACAACACTGGGATAGTGTGCGCAGCATGCAAACTGATAGAAAACAGTACCTTACAACTTTCCTACCTTTTCCAAACACATGAAAATTCGGTTAGAAGGTGTTTTCAACAACTTTATTTTCTTCGTGCAAAACACTCAGCAGAGCTCTCTGCAACATGTAAAACACCACGGGAGATGTTTTCAGTGAGGCACAGTTTCTCATTACCAGACATAGTGGAAAAGCGTTTTGCAGTGATGTAGACCACAAAAGTCCCGAAAGAAGCAGGTACGGATGTCCCCGGAGCTAAGCGCCGGTCCCGGGCACATTTCGGAAGAAGCCGCCGCACTGGAGTGCACTGTGACTGGCACAATCGCCTTTGCGCGAAGAAGCCGATTCTTCGCCTCCCGGAGCCGGAGAGAGCGGCTGCTTTCAAAAGGTGAGGAATGAAGCTGCACAAGACTGGGATAGTGTGCGCATCATGCAAACTGATAGAAAACACTACCTTACCACTCTCCTACCTTTTCCAAACACATGAACATTCGATTGGAAGGTGTTTTGGAAAACTTTCTTTTTCTTCTTACATAAACTTCTGCAAAGCTCTCTGCAACATGTAAAACACCACGGGAGATGTTTTCTGTGCTGGCACAGTTTCTCCTTGCCTAACATAGTGGAAAACCTTTCTGTATGATGTAGACCACAAAAGTCCCGAAAGAAGCAGGTACGGATGTCCCCGGAGCTAAGCGCCGGTCCCGGGCACATTTCGGAAGAAGCCGCCGCACTGGAGTGCACTGTGACCGGCACAATCGCCTTTGCGCGAAGAAGCCGATTCTTCGCCTCCGGGAGCCGGAGAGAGCGGCTGCTTTCAAAAGGTGAAGAATGAAGCTGCACAACACTGGGATAGTGTGCGCAGCTTGCAAACTGATAGAAAACACTACCTTACCCCTTTCCTACCTTTTCCAAACACATGAACATTCGATTGGAAGGTGTTTTGGAAAACTTTCTTTTTCTTCGCGCAAAACACTCAGCAGAGCTCTCTGCAACATGTAAAACATAATGGGAGATGTTTTCTGTGCAGGCACAGTTTCTACTTGCCAGACATAGTGGAAATGCTTTTAGTAGTGATGTAGAACACAAGAGACGCTAAAGTCGAAATACAGAGTTCCCCGGAGGTAAGCGCCGGTCCCGGGCACATTTCGGCAGATGCCGCCGCAGTGGAGTGCACTGTGACCGGCACAATCGCCCTGGCTCGAAGAAGCCGATTCTTCGCCTCCGGGAGCCGGAGAGACCTGTAGCTTCGGAAAGGTGGAAATGAAGCTGCACAATACGGGGATAGTGTGCGCAGCTTGCAAAGTGATAGAAAACAGTACCTTACCACTCTCCTACCTTTACCAAACATATGAATATTCGGTTAGAAGGTGTTTTCAACAACTTTATTTTCTTCGTGCAAAACACTCAGCAGAGCTCTGTGCAACATGTAAAACACGATGGGAGATGTTTTCTGTGCAGGCACAGTTTCTCCTTGCCAGACATAGTGGAAAAGCTTTTTGCAGTGATGTAGACCACAAAAGTCCCGAAAGAAGCAGGTACGGATGTCCCCGGAGCTAAGCGCCGGTCCCAGGCACATTTCGGAAGAAGCCGCCGCACTGGAGTGCACTGTGACCGGCACAATCGCCTTTGCGCGAAGAAGCCGATTTTTCGCCTCCGGCAACCGGACAGAGCGGCTGCTTCGGAAAGGTGGAAATGAAGCTGCACAACACCGGGATAGTGTGAGCAGTTTGCAGACTGATAAAAAACACTACCTTACCACTTTCCTACCTTTTCCAAACACATGAATATTTGATGGGAAGGTGTTTTGGACAACTTTATTTTTCTTATGCAAAACATTCTGAAGAGGTCTCTAAACAAGTAAAACACGATGGGAGATGTTTTCTGTGCTGGCACAGTTTCTCCATGCCAGACATAGTGGAAAGGATTTTTGCAATGATATAGACCACAAAAGACGCTAAAGACGAAATATGGAGCTCCCCGGAGGTAAGCGCCGGTCCCGGGCACATTTCGGAAGAAGCTGCCGCACTGGAGTGCACTGTGACCGGCACAATCGCCTTTGAGCGAAGAAGCCGCCTCTTCGTCTCCGGGAGCCAGAGAGAGCGGCTGCTTTCAAAAGGTGAAGAATGAAGCTGCACAACACTGGGATAGTGTGCGCAGCTTGCAAACTGATAGAAAACACAACCTTACCACTTTCCTACCTTTTCCAAACATATGAATATTCGGTTAGAAGGTGTTTTCAACAACTTTATTTTCTTCGTGCAAAACACTCAGCAGAGCTCTCTGCAACATGTAAAACATAATGGGAGATGTTTTCTGTGCAGGCACAGTTTCTACTTGCCAGACATAGTGGAAATGCTTTTAGTAGTGATGTAGAACACAAGAGACGCTAAAGTCGAAATACAGAGTTCCCCGGAGGTAAGCGCCGGTCCCGGGCACATTTCGGCAGATGCCGCCGCACTGCAGTGCACTGGGACCGGCACAATCGCCTTGGCTCGAAGAAGCCGATTCTTCGCCTCCGGGAGCCGGAGAGACCTGTAGCTTCGGAAAGGTGGAAATGAAGCTGCACAATACGGGGATAGTGTGCGCAGCTTGCAAAGTGATAGAAAACAGTACCTTACAACTTTCCTAACTTTTCCAAACATATGACTATACGTTTGGAAGGTGTTTTCAACAACTTTATTTTCTTCGTGCAAAACACTCAGCAGAGCTCTCTGCAACATGTAAAACACCATGAGAGATGTTTTCTGTGCAGGCACAGTTTCTCATTACCAGACATAGTGGAAAAGCGTTTTGCAGTGATGTAGACCACAAAAGACGCTAAAGACGAAATATGGAGCTCCCCGGAGCTAAGCGCCGGTCCCGGGCACATTTCGGAAGAAGCCGCCGCACTGGAGTGCACTGTGACCGGCACAATCGCCTTTGCGCGAAGAAGCCGCTTCCTTGCCTCCGAAAACCAGACAGAGCGGCTGCTTCGGAATGGTGGAAATGAAGCTGCACAACACTGGGATAGTGTGCGCAGCATGCAAACTGATAGAAAACAGTACCTTACAACTTTCCTACCTTTTCCAAACACATGAAAATTCGGTTAGAAGGTGTTTTCAACAACTTTATTTTCTTCGTGCAAAACACTCAGCAGAGCTCTCTGCAACATGTAAAACACCACGGGAGATGTTTTCAGTGAGGCACAGTTTCTCATTACCAGACATAGTGGAAAAGCGTTTTGCAGTGATGTAGACCACAAAAGTCCCGAAAGAAGCAGGTACGGATGTCCCCGGAGCTAAGCGCCGGTCCCGGGCACATTTCGGAAGAAGCCGCCGCACTGGAGTGCACTGTGACTGGCACAATCGCCTTTGCGCGAAGAAGCCGATTCTTCGCCTCCCGGAGCCGGAGAGAGCGGCTGCTTTCAAAAGGTGAGGAATGAAGCTGCACAAGACTGGGATAGTGTGCGCATCATGCAAACTGATAGAAAACACTACCTTACCACTCTCCTACCTTTTCCAAACACATGAACATTCGATTGGAAGGTGTTTTGGAAAACTTTCTTTTTCTTCTTACATAAACTTCTGCAAAGCTCTCTGCAACATGTAAAACACCACGGGAGATGTTTTCTGTGCTGGCACAGTTTCTCCTTGCCTAACATAGTGGAAAACCTTTCTGTATGATGTAGACCACAAAAGTCCCGAAAGAAGCAGGTACGGATGTCCCCGGAGCTAAGCGCCGGTCCCGGGCACATTTCGGAAGAAGCCGCCGCACTGGAGTGCACTGTGACCGGCACAATCGCCTTTGCGCGAAGAAGCCGATTCTTCGCCTCCGGGAGCCGGAGAGAGCGGCTGCTTTCAAAAGGTGAAGAATGAAGCTGCACAACACTGGGATAGTGTGCGCAGCTTGCAAACTGATAGAAAACACTACCTTACCAATCTCCTACCTTTTCCAAACATATGAATATTGGGTTGGAAGGTTTTTCCAACAACTTTATTTTCTTCGCGCAAAACACTCAGCAGAGCTCTCTGCAACATGTAAAACATAATGGGAGATGTTTTCTGTGCAGGCACAGTTTCTACTTGCCAGACATAGTGGAAATGCTTTTAGTAGTGATGTAGAACACAAGAGACGCTAAAGTCGAAATACAGAGTTCCCCGGAGGTAAGCGCCGGTCCCGGGCACATTTCGGCAGATGCCGCCGCAGTGGAGTGCACTGTGACCGGCACAATCGCCCTGGCTCGAAGAAGCCGATTCTTCGCCTCCGGGAGCCGGAGAGACCTGTAGCTTCGGAAAGGTGGAAATGAAGCTGCACAATACGGGGATAGTGTGCGCAGCTTGCAAAGTGATAGAAAACAGTACCTTACAACTTTCCTAACTTTTCCAAACATATGACTATACGTTTGGAAGGTGTTTTCAACAACTTTATTTTCTTCGTGCAAAACACTCAGCAGAGCTCTCTGCAACATGTAAAACACCATGAGAGATGTTTTCTGTGCAGGCACAGTTTCTCATTACCAGACATAGTGGAAAAGCGTTTTGCAGTGATGTAGACCACAAAAGACGCTAAAGACGAAATATGGAGCTCCCCGGAGCTAAGCGCCGGTCCCGGGCACATTTCGGAAGAAGCCGCCGCACTGGAGTGCACTGTGACCGGCACAATCGCCTTTGCGCGAAGAAGCCGCTTCCTTGCCTCCGAAAACCAGACAGAGCGGCTGCTTCGGAATGGTGGAAATGAAGCTGCACAACACTGGGATAGTGTGCGCAGCATGCAAACTGATAGAAAACAGTACCTTACAACTTTCCTACCTTTTCCAAACACATGAAAATTCGGTTAGAAGGTGTTTTCAACAACTTTATTTTCTTCGTGCAAAACACTCAGCAGAGCTCTCTGCAACATGTAAAACACCACGGGAGATGTTTTCAGTGAGGCACAGTTTCTCATTACCAGACATAGTGGAAAAGCGTTTTGCAGTGATGTAGACCACAAAAGTCCCGAAAGAAGCAGGTACGGATGTCCCCGGAGCTAAGCGCCGGTCCCGGGCACATTTCGGAAGAAGCCGCCGCACTGGAGTGCACTGTGACTGGCACAATCGCCTTTGCGCGAAGAAGCCGATTCTTCGCCTCCCGGAGCCGGAGAGAGCGGCTGCTTTCAAAAGGTGAGGAATGAAGCTGCACAAGACTGGGATAGTGTGCGCATCATGCAAACTGATAGAAAACACTACCTTACCACTCTCCTACCTTTTCCAAACACATGAACATTCGATTGGAAGGTGTTTTGGAAAACTTTCTTTTTCTTCTTACATAAACTTCTGCAAAGCTCTCTGCAACATGTAAAACACCACGGGAGATGTTTTCTGTGCTGGCACAGTTTCTCCTTGCCTAACATAGTGGAAAACCTTTCTGTATGATGTAGACCACAAAAGTCCCGAAAGAAGCAGGTACGGATGTCCCCGGAGCTAAGCGCCGGTCCCGGGCACATTTCGGAAGAAGCCGCCGCACTGGAGTGCACTGTGACCGGCACAATCGCCTTTGCGCGAAGAAGCCGATTCTTCGCCTCCGGGAGCCGGAGAGAGCGGCTGCTTTCAAAAGGTGAAGAATGAAGCTGCACAACACTGGGATAGTGTGCGCAGCTTGCAAACTGATAGAAAACACTACCTTACCAATCTCCTACCTTTTCCAAACATATGAATATTGGGTTGGAAGGTTTTTCCAACAACTTTATTTTCTTCGCGCAAAACACTCAGCAGAGCTCTCTGCAACATGTAAAACATAATGGGAGATGTTTTCTGTGCAGGCACAGTTTCTACTTGCCAGACATAGTGGAAATGCTTTTAGTAGTGATGTAGAACACAAGAGACGCTAAAGTCGAAATACAGAGTTCCCCGGAGGTAAGCGCCGGTCCCGGGCACATTTCGGCAGATGCCGCCGCAGTGGAGTGCACTGTGACCGGCACAATCGCCCTGGCTCGAAGAAGCCGATTCTTCGCCTCCGGGAGCCGGAGAGACCTGTAGCTTCGGAAAGGTGGAAATGAAGCTGCACAATACGGGGATAGTGTGCGCAGCTTGCAAAGTGATAGAAAACAGTACCTTACCACTCTCCTACCTTTACCAAACATATGAATATTCGGTTAGAAGGTGTTTTCAACAACTTTATTTTCTTCGTGCAAAACACTCAGCAGAGCTCTGTGCAACATGTAAAACACGA
The DNA here is from genome assembly GCF_047830755.1 of Zonotrichia albicollis. Lineage (NCBI taxonomy): Eukaryota > Metazoa > Chordata > Aves > Passeriformes > Passerellidae > Zonotrichia > Zonotrichia albicollis. The sequence goes on along the minus strand of NW_027428351.1, from coordinate 285,666 downwards.
TGGGAGATGTTTTCTGTGCAGGCACAGTTTCTCCTTGCCAGACATAGTGGAAAAGCTTTTTGCAGTGATGTAGACCACAAAAGTCCCGAAAGAAGCAGGTACGGATGTCCCCGGAGCTAAGCGCCGGTCCCAGGCACATTTCGGAAGAAGCCGCCGCACTGGAGTGCACTGTGACCGGCACAATCGCCTTTGCGCGAAGAAGCCGATTTTTCGCCTCCGGCAACCGGACAGAGCGGCTGCTTCGGAAAGGTGGAAATGAAGCTGCACAACACCAGGATAGTGTGAGCAGTTTGCAGACTGATAAAAAACACTACCTTACCACTTTCCTACCTTTTCCAAACACATGAATATTTGATGGGAAGGTGTTTTGGACAACTTTATTTTTCTTATGCAAAACATTCTGAAGAGGTCTCTAAACAAGTAAAACACGATGGGAGATGTTTTCTGTGCTGGCACAGTTTCTCCATGCCAGACATAGTGGAAAGGATTTTTGCAATGATATAGACCACAAAAGACGCTAAAGACGAAATATGGAGCTCCCCGGAGGTAAGCGCCGGTCCCGGGCACATTTCGGAAGAAGCTGCCGCACTGGAGTGCACTGTGACCGGCACAATCGCCTTTGAGCGAAGAAGCCGCCTCTTCGTCTCCGGGAGCCAGAGAGAGCGGCTGCTTTCAAAAGGTGAAGAATGAAGCTGCACAACACTGGGATAGTGTGCGCAGCTTGCAAACTGATAGAAAACACAACCTTACCACTTTCCTACCTTTTCCAAACATATGAATATTCGGTTAGAAGGTGTTTTCAACAACTTTATTTTCTTCGTGCAAAACACTCAGCAGAGCTCTCTGCAACATGTAAAACATAATGGGAGATGTTTTCTGTGCAGGCACAGTTTCTACTTGCCAGACATAGTGGAAATGCTTTTAGTAGTGATGTAGAACACAAGAGACGCTAAAGTCGAAATACAGAGTTCCCCGGAGGTAAGCGCCGGTCCCGGGCACATTTCGGCAGATGCCGCCGCACTGCAGTGCACTGGGACTGGCACAATCACCTTGGCTCGAAGAAGCCGATTCTTCGCCTCCGGGAGCCGGAGAGACCTGTAGCTTCGGAAAGGTGGAAATGAAGCTGCACAATACGGGGATAGTGTGCGCAGCTTGCAAAGTGATAGAAAACAGTACCTTACAACTTTCCTAACTTTTCCAAACATATGACTATACGTTTGGAAGGTGTTTTCAACAACTTTATTTTCTTCGTGCAAAACACTCAGCAGAGCTCTCTGCAACATGTAAAACACCATGAGAGATGTTTTCTGTGCAGGCACAGTTTCTCATTACCAGACATAGTGGAAAAGCGTTTTGCAGTGATGTAGACCACAAAAGACGCTAAAGACGAAATATGGAGCTCCCCGGAGCTAAGCGCCGGTCCCGGGCACATTTCGGAAGAAGCCGCCGCACTGGAGTGCACTGTGACCGGCACAATCGCCTTTGCGCGAAGAAGCCGCTTCCTTGCCTCCGAAAACCAGACAGAGCGGCTGCTTCGGAATGGTGGAAATGAAGCTGCACAACACTGGGATAGTGTGCGCAGCATGCAAACTGATAGAAAACAGTACCTTACAACTTTCCTACCTTTTCCAAACACATGAAAATTCGGTTAGAAGGTGTTTTCAACAACTTTATTTTCTTCGTGCAAAACACTCAGCAGAGCTCTCTGCAACATGTAAAACACCACGGGAGATGTTTTCAGTGAGGCACAGTTTCTCATTACCAGACATAGTGGAAAAGCGTTTTGCAGTGATGTAGACCACAAAAGTCCCGAAAGAAGCAGGTACGGATGTCCCCGGAGCTAAGCGCCGGTCCCGGGCACATTTCGGAAGAAGCCGCCGCACTGGAGTGCACTGTGACTGGCACAATCGCCTTTGCGCGAAGAAGCCGATTCTTCGCCTCCCGGAGCCGGAGAGAGCGGCTGCTTTCAAAAGGTGAGGAATGAAGCTGCACAAGACTGGGATAGTGTGCGCATCATGCAAACTGATAGAAAACACTACCTTACCACTCTCCTACCTTTTCCAAACACATGAACATTCGATTGGAAGGTGTTTTGGAAAACTTTCTTTTTCTTCTTACATAAACTTCTGCAAAGCTCTCTGCAACATGTAAAACACCACGGGAGATGTTTTCTGTGCTGGCACAGTTTCTCCTTGCCTAACATAGTGGAAAACCTTTCTGTATGATGTAGACCACAAAAGTCCCGAAAGAAGCAGGTACGGATGTCCCCGGAGCTAAGCGCCGGTCCCAGGCACATTTCGGAAGAAGCCGCCGCACTGGAGTGCACTGTGACTGGCACAATCGCCTTTGCGCGAAGAAGCCGATTCTTCGCCTCCCGGAGCCGGAGAGAGCGGCTGCTTTCAAAAGGTGAGGAATGAAGCTGCACAAGACTGGGATAGTGTGCGCATCATGCAAACTGATAGAAAACACTACCTTACCACTCTCCTACCTTTTCCAAACACATGAACATTCGATTGGAAGGTGTTTTGGAAAACTTTCTTTTTCTTCTTACATAAACTTCTGCAAAGCTCTCTGCAACATGTAAAACACCACGGGAGATGTTTTCTGTGCTGGCACAGTTTCTCCTTGCCTAACATAGTGGAAAACCTTTCTGTATGATGTAGACCACAAAAGTCCCGAAAGAAGCAGGTACGGATGTCCCCGGAGCTAAGCGCCGGTCCCGGGCACATTTCGGAAGAAGCCGCCGCACTGGAGTGCACTGTGACCGGCACAATTGCCTTTGCGCGAAGAAGCCGATTCTTCGCCTCCGGGAGCCGGAGAGAGCGGCTGCTTTCAAAAGGTGAAGAATGAAGCTGCACAACACTGGGATAGTGTGCGCAGCTTGCAAACTGATAGAAAACACTACCTTACCAATCTCCTACCTTTTCCAAACATATGAATATTGGGTTGGAAGGTTTTTCCAACAACTTTATTTTCTTCGCGCAAAACACTCAGCAGAGCTCTCTGCAACATGTAAAACATAATGGGAGATGTTTTCTGTGCAGGCACAGTTTCTACTTGCCAGACATAGTGGAAATGCTTTTAGTAGTGATGTAGAACACAAGAGACGCTAAAGTCGAAATACAGAGTTCCCCGGAGGTAAGCGCCGGTCCCGGGCACATTTCGGCAGATGCCGCCGCAGTGGAGTGCACTGTGACCGGCACAATCGCCCTGGCTAGAAGAAGCCGATTCTTCGCCTCCGGGAGCCGGAGAGACCTGTAGCTTCGGAAAGGTGGAAATGAAGCTGCACAATACGGGGATAGTGTGCGCAGCTTGCAAAGTGATAGAAAACAGTACCTTACCACTCTCCTACCTTTACCAAACATATGAATATTCGGTTAGAAGGTGTTTTCAACAACTTTATTTTCTTCGTGCAAAACACTCAGCAGACCTCTCTGCAACATGTAAAACACGATGGGAGATGTTTTCTGTGCAGGCACAGTTTCTCCTTGCCAGACATAGTGGAAAAGCTTTTTGCAGTGATGTAGACCACAAAAGTCCCGAAAGAAGCAGGTACGGATGTCCCCGGAGCTAAGCGCCGGTCCCAGGCACATTTCGGAAGAAGCCGCCGCACTGGAGTGCACTGTGACCGGCACAATCGCCTTTGCGCGAAGAAGCCGATTTTTCGCCTCCGGCAACCGGACAGAGCGGCTGCTTCGGAAAGGTGGAAATGAAGCTGCACAACACCAGGATAGTGTGAGCAGTTTGCAGACTGATAAAAAACACTACCTTACCACTTTCCTACCTTTTCCAAACACATGAATATTTGATGGGAAGGTGTTTTGGACAACTTTATTTTTCTTATGCAAAACATTCTGAAGAGGTCTCTAAACAAGTAAAACACGATGGGAGATGTTTTCTGTGCTGGCACAGTTTCTCCATGCCAGACATAGTGGAAAGGATTTTTGCAATGATATAGACCACAAAAGACGCTAAAGACGAAATATGGAGCTCCCCGGAGGTAAGCGCCGGTCCCGGGCACATTTCGGAAGAAGCTGCCGCACTGGAGTGCACTGTGACCGGCACAATCGCCTTTGAGCGAAGAAGCCGCCTCTTCGTCTCCGGGAGCCAGAGAGAGCGGCTGCTTTCAAAAGGTGAAGAATGAAGCTGCACAACACTGGGATAGTGTGCGCAGCTTGCAAACTGATAGAAAACACTACCTTACCACTTTCCTACCTTTTCCAAACATATGAATATTCGGTTAGAAGGTGTTTTCAACAACTTTATTTTCTTCATGCAAAACACTCAGCAGAGCTCTCTGCAACATGTAAAACATAATGGGAGATGTTTTCTGTGCAGGCACAGTTTCTACTTGCCAGACATAGTGGAAATGCTTTTAGTAGTGATGTAGAACACAAGAGACGCTAAAGTCGAAATACAGAGTTCCCCGGAGGTAAGCGCCGGTCCCGGGCACATTTCGGCAGATGCCGCCGCACTGCAGTGCACTGGGACCGGCACAATCGCCTTGGCTCGAAGAAGCCGATTCTTCGCCTCCGGGAGCCGGAGAGACCTGTAGCTTCGGAAAGGTGGAAATGAAGCTGCACAATACGGGGATAGTGTGCGCAGCTTGCAAAGTGATAGAAAACAGTACCTTACAACTTTCCTAACTTTTCCAAACATATGACTATACGTTTGGAAGGTGTTTTCAACAACTTTATTTTCTTCGTGCAAAACACTCAGCAGAGCTCTCTGCAACATGTAAAACACCATGAGAGATGTTTTCTGTGCAGGCACAGTTTCTCATTACCAGACATAGTGGAAAAGCGTTTTGCAGTGATGTAGACCACAAAAGACGCTAAAGACGAAATATGGAGCTCCCCGGAGCTAAGCGCCGGTCCCGGGCACATTTCGGAAGAAGCCGCCGCACTGGAGTGCACTGTGACCGGCACAATCGCCTTTGCGCAAAGAAGCCGCTTCCTTGCCTCCGAAAACCAGACAGAGCGGCTGCTTCGGAATGGTGGAAATGAAGCTGCACAACACTGGGATAGTGTGCGCAGCATGCAAACTGATAGAAAACAGTACCTTACAACTTTCCTACCTTTTCCAAACACATGAAAATTCGGTTAGAAGGTGTTTTCAACAACTTTATTTTCTTCGTGCAAAACACTCAGCAGAGCTCTCTGCAACATGTAAAACACCACGGGAGATGTTTTCAGTGAGGCACAGTTTCTCATTACCAGACATAGTGGAAAAGCGTTTTGCAGTGATGTAGACCACAAAAGTCCCGAAAGAAGCAGGTACGGATGTCCCCGGAGCTAAGCGCCGGTCCCGGGCACATTTCGGAAGAAGCCGCCGCACTGGAGTGCACTGTGACTGGCACAATCGCCTTTGCGCGAAGAAGCCGATTCTTCGCCTCCCGGAGCCGGAGAGAGCGGCTGCTTTCAAAAGGTGAGGAATGAAGCTGCACAAGACTGGGATAGTGTGCGCATCATGCAAACTGATAGAAAACACTACCTTACCACTCTCCTACCTTTTCCAAACACATGAACATTCGATTGGAAGGTGTTTTGGAAAACTTTCTTTTTCTTCTTACATAAACTTCTGCAAAGCTCTCTGCAACATGTAAAACACCACGGGAGATGTTTTCTGTGCTGGCACAGTTTCTCCTTGCCTAACATAGTGGAAAACCTTTCTGTATGATGTAGACCACAAAAGTCCCGAAAGAAGCAGGTACGGATGTCCCCGGAGCTAAGCGCCGGTCCCGGGCACATTTCGGAAGAAGCCGCCGCACTGGAGTGCACTGTGACCGGCACAATCGCCTTTGCGCGAAGAAGCCGATTCTTCGCCTCCGGGAGCCGGAGAGAGCGGCTGCTTTCAAAAGGTGAAGAATGAAGCTGCACAACACTGGGATAGTGTGCGCAGCTTGCAAACTGATAGAAAACACTACCTTACCAATCTCCTACCTTTTCCAAACATATGAATATTGGGTTGGAAGGTTTTTCCAACAACTTTATTTTCTTCGCGCAAAACACTCAGCAGAGCTCTCTGCAACATGTAAAACATAATGGGAGATGTTTTCTGTGCAGGCACAGTTTCTACTTGCCAGACATAGTGGAAATGCTTTTAGTAGTGATGTAGAACACAAGAGACGCTAAAGTCGAAATACAGAGTTCCCCGGAGGTAAGCGCCGGTCCCGGGCACATTTCGGCAGATGCCGCCGCAGTGGAGTGCACTGTGACCGGCACAATCGCCCTGGCTCGAAGAAGCCGATTCTTCGCCTCCGGGAGCCGGAGAGACCTGTAGCTTCGGAAAGGTGGAAATGAAGCTGCACAATACGGGGATAGTGTGCGCAGCTTGCAAAGTGATAGAAAACAGTACCTTACCACTCTCCTACCTTTACCAAACATATGAATATTCGGTTAGAAGGTGTTTTCAACAACTTTATTTTCTTCGTGCAAAACACTCAGCAGAGCTCTGTGCAACATGTAAAACACGATGGGAGATGTTTTCTGTGCAGGCACAGTTTCTCCTTGCCAGACATAGTGGAAAAGCTTTTTGCAGTGATGTAGACCACAAAAGTCCCGAAAGAAGCAGGTACGGATGTCCCCGGAGCTAAGCGCCGGTCCCAGGCACATTTCGGAAGAAGCCGCCGCACTGGAGTGCACTGTGACCGGCACAATCGCCTTTGCGCGAAGAAGCCGATTTTTCGCCTCCGGTAACCGGACAGAGCGGCTGCTTCGGAAAGGTGGAAATGAAGCTGCACAACACCGGGATAGTGTGAGCAGTTTGCAGACTGATAAAAAACACTACCTTACCACTTTCCTACCTTTTCCAAACACATGAATATTTGATGGGAAGGTGTTTTGGACAACTTTATTTTTCTTATGCAAAACATTCTGAAGAGGTCTCTAAACAAGTAAAACACGATGGGAGATGTTTTCTGTGCTGGCACAGTTTCTCCATGCCAGACATAGTGGAAAGGATTTTTGCAATGATATAGACCACAAAAGACGCTAAAGACGAAATATGGAGCTCCCCGGAGGTAAGCGCCGGTCCCGGGCACATTTCGGAAGAAGCTGCCGCACTGGAGTGCACTGTGACCGGCACAATCGCCTTTGAGCGAAGAAGCCGCCTCTTTGTCTCCGGGAGCCAGAGAGAGCGGCTGCTTTCAAAAGGTGAAGAATGAAGCTGCACAACACTGGGATAGTGTGCGCAGCTTGCAAACTGATAGAAAACACAACCTTACCACTTTCCTACCTTTTCCAAACATATGAATATTCGGTTAGAAGGTGTTTTCAACAACTTTATTTTCTTCGTGCAAAACACTCAGCAGAGCTCTCTGCAACATGTAAAACATAATGGGAGATGTTTTCTGTGCAGGCACAGTTTCTACTTGCCAGACATAGTGGAAATGCTTTTAGTAGTGATGTAGAACACAAGAGACGCTAAAGTCGAAATACAGAGTTCCCCGGAGGTAAGCGCCGGTCCCGGGCACATTTCGGCAGATGCCGCCGCACTGCAGTGCACTGGGACCGGCACAATCGCCTTGGCTCGAAGAAGCCGATTCTTCGCCTCCGGGAGCCGGAGAGACCTGTAGCTTCGGAAAGGTGGAAATGAAGCTGCACAATACGGGGATAGTGTGCGCAGCTTGCAAAGTGATAGAAAACAGTACCTTACAACTTTCCTAACTTTTCCAAACATATGACTATACGTTTGGAAGGTGTTTTCAACAACTTTATTTTCTTCGTGCAAAACACTCAGCAGAGCTCTCTGCAACATGTAAAACACCATGAGAGATGTTTTCTGTGCAGGCACAGTTTCTCATTACCAGACATAGTGGAAAAGCGTTTTGCAGTGATGTAGACCACAAAAGTCCCGAAAGAAGCAGGTACGGATGTCCCCGGAGCTAAGCGCCGGTCCCGGGCACATTTCGGAAGAAGCCGCCGCACTGGAGTGCACTGTGACCGGCACAATCGCCTTTGCGCGAAGAAGCCGCTTCCTTGCCTCCGAAAACCAGACAGAGCGGCTGCTTCGGAATGGTGGAAATGAAGCTGCACAACACTGGGATAGTGTGCGCAGCATGCAAACTGATAGAAAACAGTACCTTACAACTTTCCTACCTTTTCCAAACACATGAAAATTCGGTTAGAAGGTGTTTTCAACAACTTTATTTTCTTCGTGCAAAACACTCAGCAGAGCTCTCTGCAACATGTAAAACACCACGGGAGATGTTTTCAGTGAGGCACAGTTTCTCATTACCAGACATAGTGGAAAAGCGTTTTGCAGTGATGTAGACCACAAAAGTCCCGAAAGAAGCAGGTACGGATGTCCCCGGAGCTAAGCGCCGGTCCCGGGCACATTTCGGAAGAAGCCGCCGCACTGGAGTGCACTGTGACTGGCACAATCGCCTTTGCGCGAAGAAGCCGATTCTTCGCCTCCCGGAGCCGGAGAGAGCGGCTGCTTTCAAAAGGTGAGGAATGAAGCTGCACAAGACTGGGATAGTGTGCGCATCATGCAAACTGATAGAAAACACTACCTTACCACTCTCCTACCTTTTCCAAACACATGAACATTCGATTGGAAGGTGTTTTGGAAAACTTTCTTTTTCTTCTTACATAAACTTCTGCAAAGCTCTCTGCAACATGTAAAACACCACGGGAGATGTTTTCTGTGCTGGCACAGTTTCTCCTTGCCTAACATAGTGGAAAACCTTTCTGTATGATGTAGACCACAAAAGTCCCGAAAGAAGCAGGTACGGATGTCCCCGGAGCTAAGCGCCGGTCCCAGGCACATTTCGGAAGAAGCCGCCGCACTGGAGTGCACTGTGACCGGCACAATCGCCTTTGCGCGAAGAAGCCGATTCTTCGCCTCCGGGAGCCGGAGAGAGCGGCTGCTTTCAAAAGGTGAAGAATGAAGCTGCACAACACTGGGATAGTGTGCGCAGCTTGCAAACTGATAGAAAACACTACCTTACCCCTTTCCTACCTTTTCCAAACACATGAACATTCGATTGGAAGGTGTTTTGGAAAACTTTCTTTTTCTTCGCGCAAAACACTCAGCAGAGCTCTCTGCAACATGTAAAACATAATGGGAGATGTTTTCTGTGCAGGCACAGTTTCTACTTGCCAGACATAGTGGAAATGCTTTTAGTAGTGATGTAGAACACAAGAGACGCTAAAGTCGAAATACAGAGTTCCCCAGAGGTAAGCGCCGGTCCCGGGCACATTTCGGCAGATGCCGCCGCAGTGGAGTGCACTGTGACCGGCACAATCGCCCTGGCTCGAAGAAGCCGATTCTTCGCCTCCGGGAGCCGGAGAGACCTGTAGCTTCGGAAAGGTGGAAATGAAGCTGCACAATACGGGGATAGTGTGCGCAGCTTGCAAAGTGATAGAAAACAGTACCTTACCACTCTCCTACCTTTACCAAACATATGAATATTCGGTTAGAAGGTGTTTTCAACAACTTTATTTTCTTCGTGCAAAACACTCAGCAGACCTCTCTGCAACATGTAAAACACGATGGGAGATGTTTTCTGTGCAGGCACAGTTTCTCCTTGCCAGACATAGTGGAAAAGCTTTTTGCAGTGATGTAGACCACAAAAGTCCCGAAAGAAGCAGGTACGGATGTCCCCGGAGCTAAGCGCCGGTCCCAGGCACATTTCGGAAGAAGCCGCCGCACTGGAGTGCACTGTGACCGGCACAATCGCCTTTGCGCGAAGAAGCCGATTCTTCGCCTCCGGGAGCCGGAGAGAGCGGCTGCTTTCAAAAGGTGAAGAATGAAGCTGCACAACACTGGGATAGTGTGCGCAGCTTGCAAACTGATAGAAAACACTACCTTACCCCTTTCCTACCTTTTCCAAACACATGAACATTCGATTGGAAGGTGTTTTGGAAAACTTTCTTTTTCTTCGTGCAAAACACTCAGCAGAGCTCTCTGCAACATGTAAAACACCATGAGAGATGTTTTCTGTGCAGGCACAGTTTCTCATTACCAGACATAGTGGAAAAGCGTTTTGCAGTGATGTAGACCACAAAAGACGCTAAAGACGAAATATGGAGCTCCCCGGAGCTAAGCGCCGGTCTCGGGCACATTTCGGCAGATGCCGCCGCACTGGAGTGCACTGTGACCGGCACAATCGCCTTGGCTCGAAGAAGCCGATTCTTCGCCTCCGGGAGCCGGAGAGACCTGTAGCTTCGGAAAGGTGGAAATGAAGCTGCACAATACGGGGATAGTGTGCGCAGCTTGCAAAGTGATAGAAAACAGTACCTTACCACTCTCCTACCTTTACCAAACATATGAATATTCGGTTAGAAGGTGTTTTCAACAACTTTATTTTCTTCGTGCAAAACACTCAGCAGACCTCTCTGCAACATGTAAAACACGATGGGAGATGTTTTCTGTGCAGGCACAGTTTCTCCTTGCCTAACATAGTGGAAAAGCTTTTTGCAGTGATGGAGACCACAAAAGTCCCGAAAGAAGCAGGTACGGATGTCCCCGGAGCTAAGCGCCGGTCCCAGGCACATTTCGGAAGAAGCCGCCGCACTGGAGTGCACTGTGACCGGCACAATCGCCTTTGCGCGAAGAAGCCGATTTTTCGCCTCCGGCAACCGGACAGAGCGGCTGCTTCGGAAAGGTGGAAATGAAGCTGCACAACACCGGGATAGTGTGAGCAGTTTGCAGACTGATAAAAAACACTACCTTACCACTTTCCTACCTTTTCCAAACACATGAATATTTGATGGGAAGGTGTTTTGGACAACTTTATTTTTCTTATGCAAAACATTCTGAAGAGGTCTCTAAACAAGTAAAACACGATGGGAGATGTTTTCTGTGCTGGCACAGTTTCTCCATGCCAGACATAGTGGAAAGGATTTTTGCAATGATATAGACCACAAAAGACGCTAAAGACGAAATATGGAGCTCCCCGGAGGTAAGCGCCGGTCCCGGGCACATTTCGGAAGAAGCTGCCGCACTGGAGTGCACTGTGACCGGCACAATCGCCTTTGAGCGAAGAAGCCGCCTCTTCGTCTCCGGGAGCCAGAGAGAGCGGCTGCTTTCAAAAGGTGAAGAATGAAGCTGCACAACACTGGGATAGTGTGCGCAGCTTGCAAACTGATAGAAAACACTACCTTACCACTTTCCTACCTTTTCCAAACATATGAATATTCGGTTAGAAGGTGTTTTCAACAACTTTATTTTCTTCGTGCAAAACACTCAGCAGAGCTCTCTGCAACATGTAAAACATAATGGGAGATGTTTTCTGTGCAGGCACAGTTTCTACTTGCCAGACATAGTGGAAATGCTTTTAGTAGTGATGTAGAACACAAGAGACGCTAAAGTCGAAATACAGAGTTCCCCGGAGGTAAGCGCCGGTCCCGGGCACATTTCGGCAGATGCCGCCGCACTGCAGTGCACTGGGACCGGCACAATCGCCTTGGCTCGAAGAAGCCGATACTTCGCCTCCGGGAGCCGGAGAGACCTGTAGCTTCGGAAAGGTGGAAATGAAGCTGCACAATACGGGGATAGTGTGCGCAGCTTGCAAAGTGATAGAAAACAGTACCTTACAACTTTCCTAACTTTTCCAAACATATGACTATACGTTTGGAAGGTGTTTTCAACAACTTTATTTTCTTCGTGCAAAACACTCAGCAGAGCTCTGTGCAACATGTAAAACACCATGAGAGATGTTTTCAGTGAGGCACAGTTTCTCATTACCAGACATAGTGGAAAAGCGTTTTGCAGTGATGTAGACCACAAAAGTCCCGAAAGAAGCAGGTACGGATGTCCCCGGAGCTAAGCGCCGGTCCCGGGCACATTTCGGAAGAAGCCGCCGCACTGGAGTGCACTGTGACCGGCACAATCGCCTTTGCGCGAAGAAGCCGATTCTTCGCCTCCCGGAGCCGGAGAGAGCGGCTGCTTTCAAAAGGTGAGGAATGAAGCTGCACAAGACTGGGATAGTGTGCGCATCATGCAAACTGATAGAAAACACTACCTTACCACTCTCCTACCTTTTCCAAACACATGAACATTCGATTGGAAGGTGTTTTGGAAAACTTTCTTTTTCTTCTTACATAAACTTCTGCAAAGCTCTCTGCAACATGTAAAACACCACGGGAGATGTTTTCTGTGCTGGCACAGTTTCTCCTTGCCTAACATAGTGGAAAACCTTTCTGTATGATGTAGACCACAAAAGTCCCGAAAGAAGCAGGTACGGATGTCCCCGGAGCTAAGCGCCGGTCCCGGGCACATTTCGGAAGAAGCCGCCGCACTGGAGTGCACTGTGACCGGCACAATCGCCTTTGCGCGAAGAAGCCGATTCTTCGCCTCCGGGAGCCGGAGAGAGCGGCTGCTTTCAAAAGGTGAAGAATGAAGCTGCACAACACTGGGATAGTGTGCGCAGCTTGCAAACTGATAGAAAACACTACCTTACCAATCTCCTACCTTTTCCAAACATATGAATATTGGGTTGGAAGGTTTTTCCAACAACTTTATTTTCTTCGCGCAAAACACTCAGCAGAGCTCTCTGCAACATGTAAAACATAATGGGAGATGTTTTCTGTGCAGGCACAGTTTCTACTTGCCAGACATAGTGGAAATGCTTTTAGTAGTGATGTAGAACACAAGAGACGCTAAAGTCGAAATACAGAGTTCCCCGGAGGTAAGCGCCGGTCCCGGGCACATTTCGGCAGATGCCGCCGCAGTGGAGTGCACTGTGACCGGCACAATCGCCCTGGCTCGAAGAAGCCGATTCTTCGCCTCCGGGAGCCGGAGAGACCTGTAGCTTCGGAAAGGTGGAAATGAAGCTGCACAATACGGGGATAGTGTGCGCAGCTTGCAAAGTGATAGAAAACAGTACCTTACCACTCTCCTACCTTTACCAAACATATGAATATTCGGTTAGAAGGTGTTTTCAACAACTTTATTTTCTTCGTGCAAAACACTCAGCAGACCTCTCTGCAACATGTAAAACACGATGGGAGATGTTTTCTGTGCTGGCACAGTTTCTCCTTGCCAGACATAGTGGAAAAGCTTTTTGCAGTGATGTAGACCACAAAAGTCCCGAAAGAAGCAGGTACGGATGTCCCCGGAGCTAAGCGCCGGTCCCAGGCACATTTCGGAAGAAGCCGCCGCACTGGAGTGCACTGTGACCGGCACAATCGCCTTTGCGCGAAGAAGCCGATTCTTCGCCTCCGGGAGCCGGAGAGAGCGGCTGCTTTCAAAAGGTGAAGAATGAAGCTGCACAACACTGGGATAGTGTGCGCAGCTTGCAAACTGATAGAAAACACTACCTTACCCCTTTCCTACCTTTTCCAAACACATGAACATTCGATTGGAAGGTGTTTTGGAAAACTTTCTTTTTCTTCGTGCAAAACACTCAGCAGAGCTCTCTGCAACATGTAAAACACCATGAGAGATGTTTTCTGTGCAGGCACAGTTTCTCATTACCAGACATAGTGGAAAAGCGTTTTGCAGTGATGTAGACCACAAAAGACGCTAAAGACGAAATATGGAGCTCCCCGGAGCTAAGCGCCGGTCTCGGGCACATTTCGGCAGATGCCGCCGCACTGGAGTGCACTGTGACCGGCACAATCGCCTTGGCTCGAAGAAGCCGATTCTTCGCCTCCGGGAGCCGGAGAGACCTGTAGCTTCGGAAAGGTGGAAATGAAGCTGCACAATACGGGGATAGTGTGCGCAGCTTGCAAAGTGATAGAAAACAGTACCTTACCACTCTCCTACCTTTACCAAACATATGAATATTCGGTTAGAAGGTGTTTTCAACAACTTTATTTTCTTCGTGCAAAACACTCAGCAGACCTCTCTGCAACATGTAAAACACGATGGGAGATGTTTTCTGTGCAGGCACAGTTTCTCCTTGCCAGACATAGTGGAAAAGCTTTTTGCAGTGATGTAGACCACAAAAGTCCCGAAAGAAGCAGGTACGGATGTCCCCGGAGCTAAGCGCCGGTCCCAGGCACATTTCGGAAGAAGCCGCCGCACTGGAGTGCACTGTGACCGGCACAATCGCCTTTGCGCGAAGAAGCCGATTTTTCGCCTCCGGCAACCGGACAGAGCGGCTGCTTCGGAAAGGTGGAAATGAAGCTGCACAACACCGGGATAGTGTGAGCAGTTTGCAGACTGATAAAAAACACTACCTTACCACTTTCCTACCTTTTCCAAACACATGAATATTTGATGGGAAGGTGTTTTGGACAACTTTATTTTTCTTATGCAAAACATTCTGAAGAGGTCTCTAAACAAGTAAAACACGATGGGAGATGTTTTCTGTGCTGGCACAGTTTCTCCATGCCAGACATAGTGGAAAGGATTTTTGCAATGATATAGACCACAAAAGACGCTAAAGACGAAATATGGAGCTCCCCGGAGGTAAGCGCCGGTCCCGGGCACATTTCGGAAGAAGCTGCCGCACTGGAGTGCACTGTGACCGGCACAATCGCCTTTGAGCGAAGAAGCCGCCTCTTCGTCTCCGGGAGCCAGAGAGAGCGGCTGCTTTCAAAAGGTGAAGAATGAAGCTGCACAACACTGGGATAGTGTGCGCAGCTTGCAAACTGATAGAAAACACAACCTTACCACTTTCCTACCTTTTCCAAACATATGAATATTCGGTTAGAAGGTGTTTTCAACAACTTTATTTTCTTCGTGCAAAACACTCAGCAGAGCTCTCTGCAACATGTAAAACATAATGGGAGATGTTTTCTGTGCAGGCACAGTTTCTACTTGCCAGACATAGTGGAAATGCTTTTAGTAGTGATGTAGAACACAAGAGACGCTAAAGTCGAAATACAGAGTTCCCCGGAGGTAAGCGCCGGTCCCGGGCACATTTCGGCAGATGCCGCCGCACTGCAGTGCACAGGGACCGGCACAATCGCCTTGGCTCGAAGAAGCCGATTCTTCGCCTCCGGGAGCCGGAGAGACCTGTAGCTTCGGAAAGGTGGAAATGAAGCTGCACAATACGGGGATAGTGTGCGCAGCTTGCAAAGTGATAGAAAACAGTACCTTACAACTTTCCTAACTTTTCCAAACATATGACTATACGTTTGGAAGGTGTTTTCAACAACTTTATTTTCTTCGTGCAAAACACTCAGCAGAGCTCTCTGCAACATGTAAAACACCATGAGAGATGTTTTCTGTGCAGGCACAGTTTCTCATTACCAGACATAGTGGAAAAGCATTTTGCAGTGATGTAGACCACAAAAGACGCTAAAGACGAAATATGGAGCTCCCCGGAGCTAAGCGCCGGTCCCGGGCACATTTCGGAAGAAGCCGCCGCACTGGAGTGCACTGTGACCGGCACAATCGCCTTTGCGCGAAGAAGCCGATTCTTCGCCTCCCGGAGCCGGAGAGAGCGGCTGCTTTCAAAAGGTGAGGAATGAAGCTGCACAAGACTGGGATAGTGTGCGCATCATGCAAACTGATAGAAAACACTACCTTACCACTCTCCTACCTTTTCCAAACACATGAACATTCGATTGGAAGGTGTTTTGGAAAACTTTCTTTTTCTTCTTACATAAACTTCTGCAAAGCTCTCTGCAACATGTAAAACACCACGGGAGATGTTTTCTGTGCTGGCACAGTTTCTCCTTGCCTAACATAGTGGAAAACCTTTCTGTATGATGTAGACCACAAAAGTCCCGAAAGAAGCAGGTACGGATGTCCCCGGAGCTAAGCGCCGGTCCCGGGCACATTTCGGAAGAAGCCGCCGCACTGGAGTGCACTGTGACCGGCACAATCGCCTTTGCGCGAAGAAGCCGATTCTTCGCCTCCGGGAGCCGGAGAGAGCGGCTGCTTTCAAAAGGTGAAGAATGAAGCTGCACAACACTGGGATAGTGTGCGCAGCTTGCAAACTGATAGAAAACACTCCCTTACCAATCTCCTACCTTTTCCAAACATATGAATATTGGGTTGGAAGGTTTTTCCAACAACTTTATTTTCTTCGCGCAAAACACTCAGCAGAGCTCTCTGCAACATGTAAAACATAATGGGAGATGTTTTCTGTGCAGGCACAGTTTCTACTTGCCAGACATAGTGGAAATGCTTTTAGTAGTGATGTAGAACACAAGAGACGCTAAAGTCGAAATACAGAGTTCCCCGGAGGTAAGCGCCGGTCCCGGGCACATTTCGGCAGATGCCGCCGCAGTGGAGTGCACTGTGACCGGCACAATCGCCCTGGCTCGAAGAAGCCGATTCTTCGCCTCCGGGAGCCGGAGAGACCTGTAGCTTCGGAAAGGTGGAAATGAAGCTGCACAATACGGGGATAGTGTGCGCAGCTTGCAAAGTGATAGAAAACAGTACCTTACCACTCTCCTACCTTTACCAAACATATGAATATTCGGTTAGAAGGTGTTTTCAACAACTTTATTTTCTTCGTGCAAAACACACAGCAGACCTCTCTGCAACATGTAAAACACGATGGGAGATGTTTTCTGTGCAGGCACAGTTTCTCCTTGCCAGACATAGTGGAAAAGCTTTTTGCAGTGATGTAGACCACAAAAGTCCCGAAAGAAGCAGGTACGGATGTCCCCGGAGCTAAGCGCCGGTCCCAGGCACATTTCGGAAGAAGCCGCCGCACTGGAGTGCACTGTGACCGGCACAATCGCCTTTGCGCGAAGAAGCCGATTCTTCGCCTCCGGGAGCCGGAGAGAGCGGCTGCTTTCAAAAGGTGAAGAATGAAGCTGCACAACACTGGGATAGTGTGCGCAGCTTGCAAACTGATAGAAAACACTACCTTACCCCTTTCCTACCTTTTCCAAACACATGAACATTCGATTGGAAGGTGTTTTGGAAAACTTTCTTTTTCTTCGTGCAAAACACTCAGCAGAGCTCTCTGCAACATGTAAAACACCATGAGAGATGTTTTCTGTGCAGGCACAGTTTCTCATTACCAGACACAGTGGAAAAGCGTTTTGCAGTGATGTAGACCACAAAAGACGCTAAAGACGAAATATGGAGCTCCCCGGAGCTAAGCGCCAGTCTCGGGCACATTTCGGCAGATGCCGCCGCACTGGAGTGCACTGTGACCGGCACAATCGCCTTGGCTCGAAGAAGCCGATTCTTCGCCTCCGGGAGCCGGAGAGACCTGTAGCTTCGGAAAGGTGGAAATGAAGCTGCACAATACGGGGATAGTGTGCGCAGCTTGCAAAGTGATAGAAAACAGTACCTTACCACTCTCCTACCTTTACCAAACATATGAATATTCGGTTAGAAGGTGTTTTCAACAACTTTATTTTCTTCGTGCAAAACACTCAGCAGACCTCTCTGCAACATGTAAAACACGATGGGAGATGTTTTCTGTGCAGGCACAGTTTCTCCTTGCCTAACATAGTGGAAAAGCTTTTTGCAGTGATGTAGACCACAAAAGTCCCGAAAGAAGCAGGTACGGATGTCCCCGGAGCTAAGCGCCGGTCCCAGGCACATTTCGGAAGAAGCCGCCGCACTGGAGTGCACTGTGACCGGCACAATCGCCTTTGCGCGAAGAAGCCGATTTTTCGCCTCCGGCAACCGGACAGAGCGGCTGCTTCGGAAAGGTGGAAATGAAGCTGCACAACACCGGGATAGTGTGAGCAGTTTGCAGACTGATAAAAAACACTACCTTACCACTTTCCTACCTTTTCCAAACACATGAATATTTGATGGGAAGGTGTTTTGGACAACTTTATTTTTCTTATGCAAAACATTCTGAAGAGGTCTCTAAACAAGTAAAACACGATGGGAGATGTTTTCTGTGCTGGCACAGTTTCTCCATGCCAGACATAGTGGAAAGGATTTTTGCAATGATATAGACCACAAAAGACGCTAAAGACGAAATATGGAGCTCCCCGGAGGTAAGCGCCGGTCCCGGGCACATTTCGGAAGAAGCTGCCGCACTGGAGTGCACTGTGACCGGCACAATCGCCTTTGAGCGAAGAAGCCGCCTCTTCGTCTCCGGGAGCCAGAGAGAGCGGCTGCTTTCAAAAGGTGAAGAATGAAGCTGCACAACACTGGGATAGTGTGCGCAGCTTGCAAACTGATAGAAAACACTACCTTACCACTTTCCTACCTTTTCCAAACATATGAATATTCGGTTAGAAGGTGTTTTCAACAACTTTATTTTCTTCGTGCAAAACACTCAGCAGAGCTCTCTGCAACATGTAAAACATAATGGGAGATGTTTTCTGTGCAGGCACAGTTTCTACTTGCCAGACATAGTGGAAATGCTTTTAGTAGTGATGTAGAACACAAGAGACGCTAAAGTCGAAATACAGAGTTCCCCGGAGCTGAGCGCCGGTCCCGGGCACATTTCGGCAGATGCCGCCGCACTGCAGTGCACAGGGACCGGCACAATCGCCTTGGCTCGAAGAAGCCGATTCTTCGCCTCCGGGAGCCGGAGAGACCTGTAGCTTCGGAAAGGTGGAAATGAAGCTGCACAATACGGGGATAGTGTGCGCAGCTTGCAAAGTGATAGAAAACAGTACCTTACAACTTTCCTAACTTTTCCAAACATATGACTATACGTTTGGAAGGTGTTTTCAATAACTTTATTTTCTTCGTGCAAAACACTCAGCAGAGCTCTCTGCAACATGTAAAACACCATGAGAGATGTTTTCTGTGCAGGCACAGTTTCTCATTACCAGACATAGTGGAAAAGCGTTTTGCAGTGATGTAGACCACAAAAGACGCTAAAGACGAAATATGGAGCTCCCCGGAGCTAAGCGCCGGTCCCGGGCACATTTCGGAAGAAGCCGCCGCACTGGAGTGCACTGTGACCGGCACAATCGCCTTTGCGCGAAGAAGCCTCTTCCTTGCCTCCGAAAACCAGACAGAGCGGCTGCTTCGGAATGGTGGAAATGAAGCTGCACAACACTGGGATAGTGTGCGCAGCATGCAAACTGATAGAAAACAGTACCTTACAACTTTCCTACCTTTTCCAAACACATGAAAATTCGGTTAGAAGGTGTTTTCAACAACTTTATTTTCTTCGTGCAAAACACTCAGCAGAGCTCTCTGCAACATGTAAAACACCACGGGAGATGTTTTCAGTGAGGCACAGTTTCTCATTACCAGACATAGTGGAAACGCGTTTTGCAGTGATGTAGACCACAAAAGTCCCGAAAGAAGCAGGTACGGATGTCCCCGGAGCTAAGCGCCGGTCCCGGGCACATTTCGGAAGAAGCCGCCGCACTGGAGTGCACTGTGACTGGCACAATCGCCTTTGCGCGAAGAAGCCGATTCTTCGCCTCCCGGAGCCGGAGAGAGCGGCTGCTTTCAAAAGGTGAGGAATGAAGCTGCACAAGACTGGGATAGTGTGCGCATCATGCAAACTGATAGAAAACACTACCTTACCACTCTCCTACCTTTTCCAAACACATGAACATTCGATTGGAAGGTGTTTTGGAAAACTTTCTTTTTCTTCTTACATAAACTTCTGCAAAGCTCTCTGCAACATGTAAAACACCACGGGAGATGTTTTCTGTGCTGGCACAGTTTCTCCTTGCCTAACATAGTGGAAAACCTTTCTGTATGATGTAGACCACAAAAGTCCCGAAAGAAGCAGGTACGGATGTCCCCGGAGCTAAGCGCCGGTCCCGGGCACATTTCGGAAGAAGCCGCCGCACTGGAGTGCACTGTGACCGGCACAATCGCCTTTGCGCGAAGAAGCCGATTCTTCGCCTCCGGGAGCCGGAGAGAGCGGCTGCTTTCAAAAGGTGAAGAATGAAGCTGCACAACACTGGGATAGTGTGCGCAGCTTGCAAACTGATAGAAAACACTACCTTACCAATCTCCTACCTTTTCCAAACATATGAATATTGGGTTGGAAGGTTTTTCCAACAACTTTATTTTCTTCGCGCAAAACACTCAGCAGAGCTCTCTGCAACATGTAAAACATAATGGGAGATGTTTTCTGTGCAGGCACAGTTTCTACTTGCCAGACATAGTGGAAATGCTTTTAGTAGTGATGTAGAACACAAGAGACGCTAAAGTCGAAATACAGAGTTCCCCGGAGGTAAGCGCCGGTCCCGGGCACATTTCGGCAGATGCCGCCGCAGTGGAGTGCACTGTGACCGGCACAATCGCCCTGGCTCGAAGAAGCCGATTCTTCGCCTCCGGGAGCCGGAGAGACCTGTAGCTTCGGAAAGGTGGAAATGAAGCTGCACAATACGGGGATAGTGTGCGCAGCTTGCAAAGTGATAGAAAACAGTACCTTACCACTCTCCTACCTTTACCAAACATATGAATATTCGGTTAGAAGGTGTTTTCAACAACTTTATTTTCTTCGTGCAAAACACTCAGCAGACCTCTCTGCAACATGTAAAACACGATGGGAGATGTTTTCTGTGCAGGCACAGTTTCTCCTTGCCAGACATAGTGGAAAAGCTTTTTGCAGTGATGTAGACCACAAAAGTCCCGAAAGAAGCAGGTACGGATGTCCCCGGAGCTAAGCGCCGGTCCCAGGCACATTTCGGAAGAAGCCGCCGCACTGGAGTGCACTGTGACCGGCACAATCGCCTTTGCGCGAAGAAGCCGATTCTTCGCCTCCGGGAGCCGGAGAGAGCGGCTGCTTTCAAAAGGTGAAGAATGAAGCTGCACAACACTGGGATAGTGTGCGCAGCTTGCAAACTGATAGAAAACACTACCTTACCCCTTTCCTACCTTTTCCAAACACATGAACATTCGATTGGAAGGTGTTTTGGAAAACTTTCTTTTTCTTCGTGCAAAACACTCAGCAGAGCTCTCTGCAACATGTAAAACACCATGAGAGATGTTTTCTGTGCAGGCACAGTTTCTCATTACCAGACATAGTGGAAAAGCGTTTTGCAGTGATGTAGACCACAAAAGACGCTAAAGACGAAATATGGAGCTCCCCGGAGCTAAGCGCCAGTCTCGGGCACATTTCGGCAGATGCCGCCGCACTGGAGTGCACTGTGACCGGCACAATCGCCTTGGCTCGAAGAAGCCGATTCTTCGCCTCCGGGAGCCGGAGAGACCTGTAGCTTCGGAAAGGTGGAAATGAAGCTGCACAATACGGGGATAGTGTGCGCAGCTTGCAAAGTGATAGAAAACAGTACCTTACCACTCTCCTACCTTTACCAAACATATGAATATTCGGTTAGAAGGTGTTTTCAACAACTTTATTTTCTTCGTGCAAAACACTCAGCAGACCTCTCTGCAACATGTAAAACACGATGGGAGATGTTTTCTGTGCAGGCACAGTTTCTCCTTGCCTAACATAGTGGAAAAGCTTTTTGCAGTGATGTAGACCACAAAAGTCCCGAAAGAAGCAGGTACGGATGTCCCCGGAGCTAAGCGCCGGTCCCAGGCACATTTCGGAAGAAGCCGCCGCACTGGAGTGCACTGTGACCGGCACAATCGCCTTTGCGCGAAGAAGCCGATTTTTCGCCTCCGGCAACCGGACAGAGCGGCTGCTTCGGAAAGGTGGAAATGAAGCTGCACAACACCGGGATAGTGTGAGCAGTTTGCAGACTGATAAAAAACACTACCTTACCACTTTCCTACCTTTTCCAAACACATGAATATTTGATGGGAAGGTGTTTTGGACAACTTTATTTTTCTTATGCAAAACATTCTGAAGAGGTCTCTAAACAAGTAAAACACGATGGGAGATGTTTTCTGTGCTGGCACAGTTTCTCCATGCCAGACATAGTGGAAAGGATTTTTGCAATGATATAGACCACAAAAGACGCTAAAGACGAAATATGGAGCTCCCCGGAGGTAAGCGCCGGTCCCGGGCACATTTCGGAAGAAGCTGCCGCACTGGAGTGCACTGTGACCGGCACAATCGCCTTTGAGCGAAGAAGCCGCCTCTTCGTCTCCGGCAGCCAGAGAGAGCGGCTGCTTTCAAAAGGTGAAGAATGAAGCTGCACAACACTGGGATAGTGTGCGCAGCTTGCAAACTGATAGAAAACACAACCTTACCACTTTCCTACCTTTTCCAAACATATGAATATTCGGTTAGAAGGTGTTTTCAACAACTTTATTTTCTTCGTGCAAAACACTCAGCAGAGCTCTCTGCAACATGTAAAACATAATGGGAGATGTTTTCTGTGCAGGCACAGTTTCTACTTGCCAGACATAGTGGAAATGCTTTTAGTAGTGATGTAGAACACAAGAGACGCTAAAGTCGAAATACAGAGTTCCCCGGAGGTAAGCGCCGGTCCCGGGCACATTTCGGCAGATGCCGCCGCACTGCAGTGCACTGGGACCGGCACAATCGCCTTGGCTCGAAGAAGCCGATTCTTCGCCTCCGGGAGCCGGAGAGACCTGTAGCTTCGGAAAGGTGGAAATGAAGCTGCACAATACGGGGATAGTGTGCGCAGCTTGCAAAGTGATAGAAAACAGTACCTTACAACTTTCCTAACTTTTCCAAACATATGACTATACGTTTGGAAGGTGTTTTCAACAACTTTATTTTCTTCGTGCAAAACACTCAGCAGAGCTCTCTGCAACATGTAAAACACCATGAGAGATGTTTTCTGTGCAGGCACAGTTTCTCATTACCAGACATAGTGGAAAAGCGTTTTGCAGTGATGTAGACCACAAAAGACGCTAAAGACGAAATATGGAGCTCCCCGGAGCTAAGCGCCGGTCCCGGGCACATTTCGGAAGAAGCCGCCGCACTGGAGTGCACTGTGACCGGCACAATCGCCTTTGCGCGAAGAAGCCTCTTCCTTGCCTCCGAAAACCAGACAGAGCGGCTGCTTCGGAATGGTGGAAATGAAGCTGCACAACACTGGGATAGTGTGCGCAGCATGCAAACTGATAGAAAACAGTACCTTACAACTTTCCTACCTTTTCCAAACACATGAAAATTCGGTTAGAAGGTGTTTTCAACAACTTTATTTTCTTCGTGCAAAACACTCAGCAGAGCTCTCTGCAACATGTAAAACACCACGGGAGATGTTTTCAGTGAGGCACAGTTTCTCATTACCAGACATAGTGGAAACGCGTTTTGCAGTGATGTAGACCACAAAAGTCCCGAAAGAAGCAGGTACGGATGTCCCCGGAGCTAAGCGCCGGTCCCGGGCACATTTCGGAAGAAGCCGCCGCACTGGAGTGCACTGTGACTGGCACAATCGCCTTTGCGCGAAGAAGCCGATTCTTCGCCTCCCGGAGCCGGAGAGAGCGGCTGCTTTCAAAAGGTGAGGAATGAAGCTGCACAAGACTGGGATAGTGTGCGCATCATGCAAACTGATAGAAAACACTACCTTACCACTCTCCTACCTTTTCCAAACACATGAACATTCGATTGGAAGGTGTTTTGGAAAACTTTCTTTTTCTTCTTACATAAACTTCTGCAAAGCTCTCTGCAACATGTAAAACACCACGGGAGATGTTTTCTGTGCTGGCACAGTTTCTCCTTGCCTAACATAGTGGAAAACCTTTCTGTATGATGTAGACCACAAAAGTCCCGAAAGAAGCAGGTACGGATGTCCCCGGAGCTAAGCGCCGGTCCCGGGCACATTTCGGAAGAAGCCGCCGCACTGGAGTGCACTGTGACCGGCACAATCGCCTTTGCGCGAAGAAGCCGATTCTTCGCCTCCGGGAGCCGGAGAGAGCGGCTGCTTTCAAAAGGTGAAGAATGAAGCTGCACAACACTGGGATAGTGTGCGCAGCTTGCAAACTGATAGAAAACACTACCTTACCAATCTCCTACCTTTTCCAAACATATGAATATTGGGTTGGAAGGTTTTTCCAACAACTTTATTTTCTTCGCGCAAAACACTCAGCAGAGCTCTCTGCAACATGTAAAACATAATGGGAGATGTTTTCTGTGCAGGCACAGTTTCTACTTGCCAGACATAGTGGAAATGCTTTTAGTAGTGATGTAGAACACAAGAGACGCTAAAGTCGAAATACAGAGTTCCCCGGAGGTAAGCGCCGGTCCCGGGCACATTTCGGCAGATGCCGCCGCAGTGGAGTGCACTGTGACCGGCACAATCGCCCTGGCTCGAAGAAGCCGATTCTTCGCCTCCGGGAGCCGGAGAGACCTGTAGCTTCGGAAAGGTGGAAATGAAGCTGCACAATACGGGGATAGTGTGCGCAGCTTGCAAAGTGATAGAAAACAGTACCTTACCACTCTCCTACCTTTACCAAACATATGAATATTCGGTTAGAAGGTGTTTTCAACAACTTTATTTTCTTCGTGCAAAACACTCAGCAGACCTCTCTGCAACATGTAAAACACGATGGGAGATGTTTTCTGTGCAGGCACAGTTTCTCCTTGCCAGACATAGTGGAAAAGCTTTTTGCAGTGATGTAGACCACAAAAGTCCCGAAAGAAGCAGGTACGGATGTCCCCGGAGCTAAGCGCCGGTCCCAGGCACATTTCGGAAGAAGCCGCCGCACTGGAGTGCACTGTGACCGGCACAATCGCCTTTGCGCGAAGAAGCCGATTCTTCGCCTCCGGGAGCCGGAGAGAGCGGCTGCTTTCAAAAGGTGAAGAATGAAGCTGCACAACACTGGGATAGTGTGCGCAGCTTGCAAACTGATAGAAAACACTACCTTACCCCTTTCCTACCTTTTCCAAACACATGAACATTCGATTGGAAGGTGTTTTGGAAAACTTTCTTTTTCTTCGTGCAAAACACTCAGCAGAGCTCTCTGCAACATGTAAAACACCATGAGAGATGTTTTCTGTGCAGGCACAGTTTCTCATTACCAGACATAGTGGAAAAGCGTTTTGCAGTGATGTAGACCACAAAAGACGCTAAAGACGAAATATGGAGCTCCCCGGAGCTAAGCGCCAGTCTCGGGCACATTTCGGCAGATGCCGCCGCACTGGAGTGCACTGTGACCGGCACAATCGCCTTGGCTCGAAGAAGCCGATTCTTCGCCTCCGGGAGCCGGAGAGACCTGTAGCTTCGGAAAGGTGGAAATGAAGCTGCACAATACGGGGATAGTGTGCGCAGCTTGCAAAGTGATAGAAAACAGTACCTTACCACTCTCCTACCTTTACCAAACATATGAATATTCGGTTAGAAGGTGTTTTCAACAACTTTATTTTCTTCGTGCAAAACACTCAGCAGACCTCTCTGCAACATGTAAAACACGATGGGAGATGTTTTCTGTGCAGGCACAGTTTCTCCTTGCCTAACATAGTGGAAAAGCTTTTTGCAGTGATGTAGACCACAAAAGTCCCGAAAGAAGCAGGTACGGATGTCCCCGGAGCTAAGCGCCGGTCCCAGGCACATTTCGGAAGAAGCCGCCGCACTGGAGTGCACTGTGACCGGCACAATCGCCTTTGCGCGAAGAAGCCGATTTTTCGCCTCCGGCAACCGGACAGAGCGGCTGCTTCGGAAAGGTGGAAATGAAGCTGCACAACACCGGGATAGTGTGAGCAGTTTGCAGACTGATAAAAAACACTACCTTACCACTTTCCTACCTTTTCCAAACACATGAATATTTGATGGGAAGGTGTTTTGGACAACTTTATTTTTCTTATGCAAAACATTCTGAAGAGGTCTCTAAACAAGTAAAACACGATGGGAGATGTTTTCTGTGCTGGCACAGTTTCTCCATGCCAGACATAGTGGAAAGGATTTTTGCAATGATATAGACCACAAAAGACGCTAAAGACGAAATATGGAGCTCCCCGGAGGTAAGCGCCGGTCCCGGGCACATTTCGGAAGAAGCTGCCGCACTGGAGTGCACTGTGACCGGCACAATCGCCTTTGAGCGAAGAAGCCGCCTCTTCGTCTCCGGCAGCCAGAGAGAGCGGCTGCTTTCAAAAGGTGAAGAATGAAGCTGCACAACACTGGGATAGTGTGCGCAGCTTGCAAACTGATAGAAAACACAACCTTACCACTTTCCTACCTTTTCCAAACATATGAATATTCGGTTAGAAGGTGTTTTCAACAACTTTATTTTCTTCGTGCAAAACACTCAGCAGAGCTCTCTGCAACATGTAAAACATAATGGGAGATGTTTTCTGTGCAGGCACAGTTTCTACTTGCCAGACATAGTGGAAATGCTTTTAGTAGTGATGTAGAACACAAGAGACGCTAAAGTCGAAATACAGAGTTCCCCGGAGGTAAGCGCCGGTCCCGGGCACATTTCGGCAGATGCCGCCGCACTGCAGTGCACTGGGACCGGCACAATCGCCTTGGCTCGAAGAAGCCGATTCTTCGCCTCCGGGAGCCGGAGAGACCTGTAGCTTCGGAAAGGTGGAAATGAAGCTGCACAATACGGGGATAGTGTGCGCAGCTTGCAAAGTGATAGAAAACAGTACCTTACAACTTTCCTAACTTTTCCAAACATATGACTATACGTTTGGAAGGTGTTTTCAACAACTTTATTTTCTTCGTGCAAAACACTCAGCAGAGCTCTCTGCAACATGTAAAACACCATGAGAGATGTTTTCTGTGCAGGCACAGTTTCTCATTACCAGACATAGTGGAAAAGCGTTTTGCAGTGATGTAGACCACAAAAGACGCTAAAGACGAAATATGGAGCTCCCCGGAGCTAAGCGCCGGTCCCGGGCACATTTCGGAAGAAGCCGCCGCACTGGAGTGCACTGTGACCGGCACAATCGCCTTTGCGCGAAGAAGCCTCTTCCTTGCCTCCGAAAACCAGACAGAGCGGCTGCTTCGGAATGGTGGAAATGAAGCTGCACAACACTGGGATAGTGTGCGCAGCATGCAAACTGATAGAAAACAGTACCTTACAACTTTCCTACCTTTTCCAAACACATGAAAATTCGGTTAGAAGGTGTTTTCAACAACTTTATTTTCTTCGTGCAAAACACTCAGCAGAGCTCTCTGCAACATGTAAAACACCACGGGAGATGTTTTCAGTGAGGCACAGTTTCTCATTACCAGACATAGTGGAAAAGCGTTTTGCAGTGATGTAGACCACAAAAGTCCCGAAAGAAGCAGGTACGGATGTCCCCGGAGCTAAGCGCCGGTCCCGGGCACATTTCGGAAGAAGCCGCCGCACTGGAGTGCACTGTGACTGGCACAATCGCCTTTGCGCGAAGAAGCCGATTCTTCGCCTCCCGGAGCCGGAGAGAGCGGCTGCTTTCAAAAGGTGAGGAATGAAGCTGCACAAGACTGGGATAGTGTGCGCATCATGCAAACTGATAGAAAACACTACCTTACCACTCTCCTACCTTTTCCAAACACATGAACATTCGATTGGAAGGTGTTTTGGAAAACTTTCTTTTTCTTCTTACATAAACTTCTGCAAAGCTCTCTGCAACATGTAAAACACCACGGGAGATGTTTTCTGTGCTGGCACAGTTTCTCCTTGCCTAACATAGTGGAAAACCTTTCTGTATGATGTAGACCACAAAAGTCCCGAAAGAAGCAGGTACGGATGTCCCTGGAGCTAAGCGCTGGTCCCGGGCACATTTCGGAAGAAGCCGCCGCACTGGAGTGCACTGTGACCGGCACAATCGCCTTTGTGCGAAGAAGCCGATTCTTCGCCTCCGGGAGCCGGAGAGAGCGGCTGCTTTCAAAAGGTGAAGAATGAAGCTGCACAACACTGGGATAGTGTGCGCAGCTTGCAAACTGATAGAAAACACTACCTTACCAATCTCCTACCTTTTCCAAACATATGAATATTGGGTTGGAAGGTTTTTCCAACAACTTTATTTTCTTCGTGCAAAACACTCAGCAGAGCTCTCTGCAACATGTAAAACATAATGGGAGATGTTTTCTGTGCAGGCACAGTTTCTACTTGCCAGACATAGTGGAAATGCTTTTAGTAGTGATGTAGAACACAAGAGACGCTAAAGTCGAAATACAGAGTTCCCCGGAGGTAAGCGCCGGTCCCGGGCACATTTCGGCAGATGCCGCCGCAGTGGAGTGCAGTGTGACCGGCACAATCGCCCTGGCTCGAAGAAGCCGATTCTTCGCCTCCGGGAGCCGGAGAGACCTGTAGCTTCGGAAAGGTGGAAATGAAGCTGCACAATACGGGGATAGTGTGCGCAGCTTGCAAAGTGATAGAAAACAGTACCTTACCACTCTCCTACCTTTACCAAACATATGAATATTCGGTTAGAAGGTGTTTTCAACAACTTTATTTTCTTCGTGCAAAACACTCAGCAGACCTCTCTGCAACATGTAAAACACGATGGGAGATGTTTTCTGTGCAGGCACAGTTTCTCCTTGCCAGACATAGTGGAAAAGCTTTTTGCAGTGATGTAGACCACAAAAGTCCCGAAAGAAGCAGGTACGGATGTCCCCGGAGCTAAGCGCCGGTCCCAGGCACATTTCGGAAGAAGCCGCCGCACTGGAGTGCACTGTGACCGGCACAATCGCCTTTGCGCGAAGAAGCCGATTCTTCGCCTCCGGGAGCCGGAGAGAGCGGCTGCTTTCAAAAGGTGAAGAATGAAGCTGCACAACACTGGGATAGTGTGCGCAGGTTGCCAACTGATAGAAAACACTACCTTACCCCTTTCCTACCTTTTCCAAACACATGAACATTCGATTGGAAGGTGTTTTGGAAAACTTTCTTTTTCTTCGTGCAAAACACTCAGCAGAGCTCTCTGCAACATGTAAAACACCATGAGAGATGTTTTCTGTGCAGGCACAGTTTCTCATTACCAGACATAGTGGAAAAGCGTTTTGCAGTGATGTAGACCACAAAAGACGCTAAAGACGAAATATGGAGCTCCCCGGAGCTAAGCGCCGGTCTCGGGCACATTTCGGAAGAAGCCGCCGCACTAGAGTGCACTGTGACCGGCACAATCGCCTTTGCGCGAAGAAGTCGCTTCCTTGCCTCCGCCAACCAGACAGAGCGGCTGCTTCGGAATGGTGGAAATGAAGCTGCACAACACGGGGATAGTGTGCGCAGCTTGCAAACTGATAGAAAACAGTACCTTACAACTTTCCTACCTTTTCCAAACACATGAAAATTCGGTTAGAAGGTGTTTTCAACAACTTTATTTTCTTCGTGCAAAACACTCAGCAGAGCTCTCTGCAACATGTAAAACACCACGGGAGATGTTTTCAGTGAGGCACAGTTTCTCATTACCAGACATAGTGGAAAAGCGTTTTGCAGTGATGTAGACCACAAAAGTCCCGAAAGAAGCAGGTACGGATGTCCCCGCAGCTAAGCGCCGGTCCCGGGCACATTTCGGAAGAAGACGCCGCACTGGAGTGCGCTGTGACCGGCACAATCGCCTTTGCGCGAAGAAGCCGATTCTTCGCCTCCGCGAGCCGGACAGAGCGGCTGCTTTCAAAAGGTGAAGAATGAAGCTGCACAAGACTGGGATAGTGTGTGCAGCTTGCAAACTGATAGAAAACAGTACCTTACCCCTTTCCTACCTTTTCCAAACACATGAATATCCTGTTGGAAGGTGTTTTGGACAACTTTCTTATTCTTGGTGCAAAACACTCAGCAGAGCCCTCTGCAACATGTAAAACACGATGAGAGATGTTTTCTGTGCAGGCACAGTTTCTCCATGCCAGACATAGTGGTAAAGCGTTTTGCAGTGATGTAGACCACAAAAGACGCTAAAGTCGAAATAAGGAGTTCCCCGGAGCTAAGCGCCGGTCCCAGGCACATTTCGGAAGAAGACGCCGCACTGGAGTGCACTGTGACCGGCACAATCGCCTTTGAGCGAGGAAGACGCTTCCTTGCCTCCGCGAGCCGGACAGAGCGGCTGCTTTCAAAAGGTGAAGAATGAAGCTGCACAACACTGGGATAGTGTGCGCAGCATGCAAACTGATAGAAAACAGTACCTTTCAACTCTCCTACCTTTTCCAAACACATGAACATTCGATTGGAATGTGTTTTGGAAAACTTTCTTTTTCTTCGTGCAAAACACTCAGCAGAGCTCTCTGCAACATGTAAATCACGATGGGAGATGTTTTCTGTGCTGGCACAGTTTCTCCTTGCCTAACATAGTGGAAAACCTTTCTGTATGATGTAGACCACAAAAGTCCCGAAAGACCTAGGTATGCAGCTCCCCGGAGCTATGGCCCAATCCCGGGCACATTTCGGCAGATGCCGCCGCACTGGAGTGCACTATGACCGGCACAATCGCCTTGGCTCGAAGAAGCCGATTCTTCGCCTCCGGGAGCCGGAGAGACCAGTAGCTTCGGAAAGGTGAGAATGAAGCTGCACAAGACTGGGATAGTGTGCGCAGCTTGCAAAGTGATAGAAAACAGTACCTTACAACTTTCCTACCTTTTCCAAACACATGAATATCCTGTTGGAAGGTGTTTTGGACAACTTTCTTATTCTTGGTGCAAAACACTCAGCAGAGCTCTGTGCAACATGTAAAACACCATGAGAGATGTTTTTTGTGCAGGCACAGTTTCTCCATGCCAGACATAGTGGAAAAGCTTTTTGCAGTGATGTCGACTACAAAAGTCCCGAAAGAAGAAGGTACGGATGTCCCCGGAGCTAAGCGCCGGTCCCGGGCACATTTCGGAAGAAGCCGCCGCACTTTAGAGCATTGGCGCCAGTACAATCCCATTTGCTCGACGAAACCTCGTCTTCGCCTCCGGAAGCCGTAGGGAGCAGTAGCTTCGGAAAGGTGAGAATGAAGCTGCGCAACACTAGGATAGTGTGCGCAGGTTGCCAACTGATAGAAAACACTACCTTACCCCTTTCCTACCTTTTCCAAACACATGAACATTCGATTGGAAGGTGTTTTGGAAAACTTTCTTTTTCTTCGTGCAAAACACTCAGCAGAGCTCTCTGCAACATGTAAAACACCATGAGAGATGTTTTCTGTGCAGGCACAGTTTCTCATTACCAGACATAGTGGAAAAGCGTTTTGCAGTGATGTAGACCACAAAAGACGCTAAAGACGAAATATGGAGCTCCCCGGAGCTAAGCGCCGGTCTCGGGCACATTTCGGCAGATGCCGCCGCACTGGAGTGCACTGTGACCGGCACAATCGCCTTGGCTCGAAGAAGCCGATTCTTCGCCTCCGGGAGCCGGAGAGACCTGTAGCTTCGGAAAGGTGGAAATGAAGCTGCACAATACGGGGATAGTGTGCGCAGCTTGCAAAGTGATAGAAAACAGTACCTTACCACTCTCCTACCTTTACCAAACATATGAATATTCGGTTAGAAGGTGTTTTCAACAACTTTATTTTCTTCGTGCAAAACACTCAGCAGACCTCTCTGCAACATGTAAAACACGATGGGAGATGTTTTCTGTGCAGGCACAGTTTCTCCTTGCCAGACATAGTGGAAAAGCTTTTTGCAGTGATGTAGACCACAAAAGTCCCGAAAGAAGCAGGTACGGATGTCCCCGGAGCTAAGCGCCGGTCCCAGGCACATTTCGGAAGAAGCCGCCGCACTGGAGTGCACTGTGACCGGCACAATCGCCTTTGCGCGAAGAAGCCGATTTTTCGCCTCCGGCAACCGGAGAGAGCGGCTGCTTCGGAAAGGTGGAAATGAAGCTGCACAACACCGGGATAGTGTGAGCAGTTTGCAGACTGATAAAAAACACTACCTTACCACTTTCCTACCTTTTCCAAACACATGAATATTTGATGGGAAGGTGTTTTGGACAACTTTATTTTTCTTATGCAAAACATTCTGAAGAGGTCTCTAAACAAGTAAAACACGATGGGAGATGTTTTCTGTGCTGGCACAGTTTCTCCATGCCAGACATAGTGGAAAGGATTTTTGCAATGATATAGACCACAAAAGACGCTAAAGACGAAATATGGAGCTCCCCGGAGGTAAGCGCCGGTCCCGGGCACATTTCGGAAGAAGCTGCCGCACTGGAGTGCACTGTGACCGGCACAATCGCCTTTGAGCGAAGAAGCCGCCTCTTCGTCTCCGGGAGCCAGAGAGAGCGGCTGCTTTCAAAAGGTGAAGAATGAAGCTGCACAACACTGGGATAGTGTGCGCAGCTTGCAAACTGATAGAAAACACAACCTTACCACTTTCCTACCTTTTCCAAACATATGAATATTCGGTTAGAAGGTGTTTTCAACAACTTTATTTTCTTCGTGCAAAACACTCAGCAGAGCTCTCTGCAACATGTAAAACATAATGGGAGATGTTTTCTGTGCAGGCACAGTTTCTACTTGCCAGACATAGTGGAAATGCTTTTAGTAGTGATGTAGAACACAAGAGACGCTAAAGTCGAAATACAGAGTTCCCCGGAGGTAAGCGCCGGTCCCGGGCACATTTCGGCAGATGCCGCCGCACTGCAGTGCACAGGGACCGGCACAATCGCCTTGGCTCGAAGAAGCCGATTCTTCGCCTCCGGGAGCCGGAGAGACCTGTAGCTTCGGAAAGGTGGAAATGAAGCTGCACAATACGGGGATAGTGTGCGCAGCTTGCAAAGTGATAGAAAACAGTACCTTACAACTTTCCTAACTTTTCCAAACATATGACTATACGTTTGGAAGGTGTTTTCAACAACTTTATTTTCTTCGTGCAAAACACTCAGCAGAGCTCTCTGCAACATGTAAAACACCATGAGAGATGTTTTCTGTGCAGGCACAGTTTCTCATTACCAGACATAGTGGAAAAGCGTTTTGCAGTGATGTAGACCACAAAAGACGCTAAAGACGAAATATGGAGCTCCCCGGAGCTAAGCGCCGGTCCCGGGCACATTTCGGAAGAAGCCGCCGCACTGGAGTGCACTGTGACCGGCACAATCGCCTTTGCGCGAAGAAGCCGCTTCCTTGCCTCCGAAAACCAGACAGAGCGGCTGCTTCGGAATGGTGGAAATGAAGCTGCACAACACTGGGATAGTGTGCGCAGCATGCAAACTGATAGAAAACAGTACCTTACAACTTTCCTACCTTTTCCAAACACATGAAAATTCGGTTAGAAGGTGTTTTCAACAACTTTATTTTCTTCGTGCAAAACACTCAGCAGAGCTCTCTGCAACATGTAAAACACCACGGGAGATGTTTTCAGTGAGGCACAGTTTCTCATTACCAGACATAGTGGAAAAGCGTTTTGCAGTGATGTAGACCACAAAAGTCCCGAAAGAAGCAGGTACGGATGTCCCCGGAGCTAAGCGCCGGTCCCAGGCACATTTCGGAAGAAGCCGCCGCACTGGAGTGCACTGTGACTGGCACAATCGCCTTTGCGCGAAGAAGCCGATTCTTCGCCTCCCGGAGCCGGAGAGAGCGGCTGCTTTCAAAAGGTGAGGAATGAAGCTGCACAAGACTGGGATAGTGTGCGCATCATGCAAACTGATAGAAAACACTACCTTACCACTCTCCTACCTTTTCCAAACACATGAACATTCGATTGGAAGGTGTTTTGGAAAACTTTCTTTTTCTTCTTACATAAACTTCTGCAAAGCTCTCTGCAACATGTAAAACACCACGGGAGATGTTTTCTGTGCTGGCACAGTTTCTCCTTGCCTAACATAGTGGAAAACCTTTCTGTATGATGTAGACCACAAAAGTCCCGAAAGAAGCAGGTACGGATGTCCCTGGAGCTAAGCGCCGGTCCCGGGCACATTTCGGAAGAAGCCGCCGCACTGGAGTGCACTGTGACCGGCACAATCGCCTTTGTGCGAAGAAGCCGATTCTTCGCCTCCGGGAGCCGGAGAGAGCGGCTGCTTTCAAAAGGTGAAGAATGAAGCTGCACAACACTGGGATAGTGTGCGCAGCTTGCAAACTGATAGAAAACACTACCTTACCAATCTCCTACCTTTTCCAAACATATGAATATTGGGTTGGAAGGTTTTTCCAACAACTTTATTTTCTTCGCGCAAAACACTCAGCAGAGCTCTCTGCAACATGTAAAACATAATGGGAGATGTTTTCTGTGCAGGCACAGTTTCTACTTGCCAGACATAGTGGAAATGCTTTTAGTAGTGATGTAGAACACAAGAGACGCTAAAGTCGAAATACAGAGTTCCCCGGAGGTAAGCGCCGGTCCCGGGCACATTTCGGCAGATGCCGCCGCAGTGGAGTGCACTGTGACCGGCACAATCGCCCTGGCTCGAAGAAGCCGATTCTT
The DNA here is from genome assembly GCF_047830755.1 of Zonotrichia albicollis. Lineage (NCBI taxonomy): Eukaryota > Metazoa > Chordata > Aves > Passeriformes > Passerellidae > Zonotrichia > Zonotrichia albicollis. The sequence continues at coordinate 251,773 of NW_027428351.1, read as the reverse complement.
CGCCTCCGGGAGCCGGAGAGACCTGTAGCTTCGGAAAGGTGGAAATGAAGCTGCACAATACGGGGATAGTGTGCGCAGCTTGCAAAGTGATAGAAAACAGTACCTTACCACTCTCCTACCTTTACCAAACATATGAATATTCGGTTAGAAGGTGTTTTCAACAACTTTATTTTCTTCGTGCAAAACACTCAGCAGACCTCTCTGCAACATGTAAAACACGATGGGAGATGTTTTCTGTGCAGGCACAGTTTCTCCTTGCCTAACATAGTGGAAAAGCTTTTTGCAGTGATGTAGACCACAAAAGTCCCGAAAGAAGCAGGTACGGATGTCCCCGGAGCTAAGCGCCGGTCCCAGGCACATTTCGGAAGAAGCCGCCGCACTGGAGTGCACTGTGACCGGCACAATCGCCTTTGCGCGAAGAAGCCGATTCTTCGCCTCCGGGAGCCGGAGAGAGCGGCTGCTTTCAAAAGGTGAAGAATGAAGCTGCACAACACTGGGATAGTGTGCGCAGGTTGCCAACTGATAGAAAACACTACCTTACCCCTTTCCTACCTTTTCCAAACACATGAACATTCGATTGGAAGGTGTTTTGGAAAACTTTCTTTTTCTTCGTGCAAAACACTCAGCAGAGCTCTCTGCAACATGTAAAACACCATGAGAGATGTTTTCTGTGCAGGCACAGTTTCTCATTACCAGACATAGTGGAAAAGCGTTTTGCAGTGATGTAGACCACAAAAGACGCTAAAGACGAAATATGGAGCTCTCCGGAGCTAAGCGCCGGTCTCGGGCACATTTCGGAAGAAGCCGCCGCACTAGAGTGCACTGTGACCGGCACAATCGCCTTTGCGCGAAGAAGTCGCTTCCTTGCCTCCGCCAACCAGACAGAGCGGCTGCTTCGGAATGGTGGAAATGAAGCTGCACAACACGGGGATAGTGTGCGCAGCTTGCAAACTGATAGAAAACAGTACCTTACAACTTTCCTACCTTTTCCAAACACATGAAAATTCGGTTAGAAGGTGTTTTCAACAACTTTATTTTCTTCGTGCAAAACACTCAGCAGAGCTCTCTGCAACATGTAAAACACCACGGGAGATGTTTTCAGTGAGGCACAGTTTCTCATTACCAGACATAGTGGAAAAGCGTTTTGCAGTGATGTAGACCACAAAAGTCCCGAAAGACGCAGGTACGGATGTCCCCGCAGCTAAGCGCCGGTCCCGGGCACATTTCGGAAGAAGACGCCGCACTGGAGTGCGCTGTGACCGGCACAATCGCCTTTGCGCGAAGAAGCCGATTCTTCGCCTCCGCGAGCCGGAGAGAGCGGCTGCTTTCAAAAGGTGAAGAATGAAGCTGCACAAGACTGGGATAGTGTGTGCAGCTTGCAAACTGATAGAAAACAGTACCTTACCCCTTTCCTACCTTTTCCAAACACATGAATATCCTGTTGGAAGGTGTTTTGGACAACTTTCTTATTCTTGGTGCAAAACACTCAGCAGAGCCCTCTGCAACATGTAAAACACGATGAGAGATGTTTTCTGTGCAGGCACAGTTTCTCCATGCCAGACATAGTGGTAAAGCGTTTTGCAGTGATGTAGACCACAAAAGACGCTAAAGTCGAAATAAGGAGTTCCCCGGAGCTAAGCGCCGGTCCCAGGCACATTTCGGAAGAAGACGCCGCACTGGAGTGCGCTGTGACCGGCACAATCGCCTTTGAGCGAGGAAGACGCTTCCTTGCCTCCGCGAGCCGGACAGAGCGGCTGCTTTCAAAAACTGAAGAATGAAGCTGCACAACACTGGGATAGTGTGCGCAGCATGCAAACTGATAGAAAACAGTACCTTTCAACTCTCCTACCTTTTCCAAACACATGAACATTCGATTGGAATGTGTTTTGGAAAACTTTCTTTTTCTTCGTGCAAAACACTCAGCAGAGCTCTCTGCAACATGTAAATCACGATGGGAGATGTTTTCTGTGCTGGCACAGTTTCTCCTTGCCTAACATAGTGGAAAACCTTTCTGTATGATGTAGACCACAAAAGTCCCGAAAGACCTAGGTATGCAGCTCCCCGGAGCTATGGCCCAATCCCGGGCACATTTCGGCAGATGCCGCCGCACTGGAGTGCACTATGACCGGCACAATCGCCTTGGCTCGAAGAAGCCGATTCTTCGCCTCCGGGAGCCGGAGAGACCAGTAGCTTCGGAAAGGTGAGAATGAAGCTGCACAAGACTGGGATAGTGTGCGCAGCTTGCAAAGTGATAGAAAACAGTACCTTACAACTTTCCTACCTTTTCCAAACACATGAATATCCTGTTGGAAGGTGTTTTGGACAACTTTCTTATTCTTGGTGCAAAACACTCAGCAGAGCTCTGTGCAACATGTAAAACACCATGAGAGATGTTTTTTGTGCAGGCACAGTTTCTCCATGCCAGACATAGTGGAAAAGCTTTTTGCAGTGATGTCGACTACAAAAGTCCCGAAAGAAGAAGGTACGGATGTCCCCGGAGCTAAGCGCCGGTCCCGGGCACATTTCGGAAGAAGCCGCCGCACTTTAGAGCATTGGCGCCAGTACAATCCCATTTGCTCGACGAAACCTCGTCTTCGCCTCCGGAAGCCGTAGGGAGCAGTAGCTTCGGAAAGGTGAGAATGAAGCTGCGCAACACTAGGATAGTGTGCGCAGGTTGCCAACTGATAGAAAACACTACCTTACCCCTTTCCTACCTTTTCCAAACACATGAACATTCGATTGGAAGGTGTTTTGGAAAACTTTCTTTTTCTTCGTGCAAAACACTCAGCAGAGCTCTCTGCAACATGTAAAACACCATGAGAGATGTTTTCTGTGCAGGCACAGTTTCTCATTACCAGACATAGTGGAAAAGCGTTTTGCAGTGATGTAGACCACAAAAGACGCTAAAGACGAAATATGGAGCTCCCCGGAGCTAAGCGCCGGTCTCGGGCACATTTCGGCAGATGCCGCCGCACTGGAGTGCACTGTGACCGGCACAATCGCCTTGGCTCGAAGAAGCCGATTCTTCGCCTCCGGGAGCCGGAGAGACCTGTAGCTTCGGAAAGGTGGAAATGAAGCTGCACAATACGGGGATAGTGTGCGCAGCTTGCAAAGTGATAGAAAACAGTACCTTACCACTCTCCTACCTTTTCCAAACACATGAATATTTGATGGGAAGGTGTTTTGGACAACTTTATTTTTCTTATGCAAAACATTCTGAAGAGGTCTCTAAACAAGTAAAACACGATGGGAGATGTTTTCTGTGCTGGCACAGTTTCTCCATGCCAGACATAGTGGAAAGGATTTTTGCAATGATATAGACCACAAAAGACGCTAAAGACGAAATATGGAGCTCCCCGGAGGTAAGCGCCGGTCCCGGGCACATTTCGGAAGAAGCTGCCGCACTGGAGTGCACTGTGACCGGCACAATCGCCTTTGAGCGAAGAAGCCGCCTCTTCGTCTCCGGGAGCCAGAGAGAGCGGCTGCTTTCAAAAGGTGAAGAATGAAGCTGCACAACACTGGGATAGTGTGCGCAGCTTGCAAACTGATAGAAAACACAACCTTACCACTTTCCTACCTTTTCCAAACATATGAATATTCGGTTAGAAGGTGTTTTCAACAACTTTATTTTCTTCGTGCAAAACACTCAGCAGAGCTCTCTGCAACATGTAAAACATAATGGGAGATGTTTTCTGTGCAGGCACAGTTTCTACTTGCCAGACATAGTGGAAATGCTTTTAGTAGTGATGTAGAACACAAGAGACGCTAAAGTCGAAATACAGAGTTCCCCGGAGGTAAGCGCCGGTCCCGGGCACATTTCGGCAGATGCCGCCGCACTGCAGTGCACAGGGACCGGCACAATCGCCTTGGCTCGAAGAAGCCGATTCTTCGCCTCCGGGAGCCGGAGAGACCTGTAGCTTCGGAAAGGTGGAAATGAAGCTGCACAATACGGGGATAGTGTGCGCAGCTTGCAAAGTGATAGAAAACAGTACCTTACAACTTTCCTAACTTTTCCAAACATATGACTATACGTTTGGAAGGTGTTTTCAACAACTTTATTTTCTTCGTGCAAAACACTCAGCAGAGCTCTCTGCAACATGTAAAACACCATGAGAGATGTTTTCTGTGCAGGCACAGTTTCTCATTACCAGACATAGTGGAAAAGCGTTTTGCAGTGATGTAGACCACAAAAGACGCTAAAGACGAAATATGGAGCTCCCCGGAGCTAAGCGCCTGTCCCGGGCACATTTCGGAAGAAGCCGCCGCACTGGAGTGCACTGTGACCGGCACAATCGCCTTTGCGCGAAGAAGCCGCTTCCTTGCCTCCGAAAACCAGACAGAGCGGCTGCTTCGGAATGGTGGAAATGAAGCTGCACAACACTGGGATAGTGTGCGCAGCATGCAAACTGATAGAAAACAGTACCTTACAACTTTCCTACCTTTTCCAAACACATGAAAATTCGGTTAGAAGGTGTTTTCAACAACTTTATTTTCTTCGTGCAAAACACTCAGCAGAGCTCTCTGCAACATGTAAAACACCACGGGAGATGTTTTCAGTGAGGCACAGTTTCTCATTACCAGACATAGTGGAAAAGCGTTTTGCAGTGATGTAGACCACAAAAGTCCCGAAAGAAGCAGGTACGGATGTCCCCGGAGCTAAGCGCCGGTCCCGGGCACATTTCGGAAGAAGCCGCCGCACTGGAGTGCACTGTGACTGGCACAATCGCCTTTGCGCGTAGAAGCCGATTCTTCGCCTCCCGGAGCCGGAGAGAGCGGCTGCTTTCAAAAGGTGAGGAATGAAGCTGCACAAGACTGGGATAGTGTGCGCATCATGCAAACTGATAGAAAACACTACCTTACCACTCTCCTACCTTTTCCAAACACATGAACATTCGATTGGAAGGTGTTTTGGAAAACTTTCTTTTTCTTCTTACATAAACTTCTGCAAAGCTCTCTGCAACATGTAAAACACCACGGGAGATGTTTTCTGTGCTGGCACAGTTTCTCCTTGCCTAACATAGTGGAAAACCTTTCTGTATGATGTAGACCACAAAAGTCCCGAAAGAAGCAGGTACGGATGTCCCCGGAGCTAAGCGCCGGTCCCGGGCACATTTCGGAAGAAGCCGCCGCACTGGAGTGCACTGTGACCGGCACAATCGCCTTTGCGCGAAGAAGCCGATTCTTCGCCTCCGGGAGCCGGAGAGAGCGGCTGCTTTCAAAAGGTGAAGAATGAAGCTGCACAAGACTGGGATAGTGTGCGCAGCTTGCAAACTGATAGAAAACACTACCTTACCAATCTCCTACCTTTTCCAAACATATGAATATTGGGTTGGAAGGTTTTTCCAACAACTTTATTTTCTTCGCGCAAAACACTCAGCAGAGCTCTCTGCAACATGTAAAACATAATGGGAGATGTTTTCTGTGCAGGCACAGTTTCTACTTGCCAGACATAGTGGAAATGCTTTTAGTAGTGATGTAGAACACAAGAGACGCTAAAGTCGAAATACAGAGTTCCCCGGAGGTAAGCGCCGGTCCCGGGCACATTTCGGCAGATGCCGCCGCAGTGGAGTGCACTGTGACCGGCACAATCGCCCTGGCTCGAAGAAGCCGATTCTTCGCCTCCGGGAGCCGGAGAGAGCGGCTGCTTTCAAAAGGTGAAGAATGAAGCTGCACAATACGGGGATAGTGTGCGCAGCTTGCAAAGTGATAGAAAACAGTACCTTACCCCTTTCCTACCTTTTCCAAACACATGAACATTCGATTGGAAGGTGTTTTGGAAAACTTTCTTTTTCTTCGTGCAAAACACTCAGCAGAGCTCTCTGCAACATGTAAAACACCATGAGAGATGTTTTCTGTGCAGGCACAGTTTCTCATTACCAGACATAGTGGAAAAGCGTTTTGCAGTGATGTAGACCACAAAAGACGCTAAAGACGAAATATGGAGCTCCCCGGAGCTAAGCGCCGGTCTCGGGCACATTTCGGAAGAAGCCGCCGCACTAGAGTGCACTGTGACCGGCACAATCGCCTTTGCGCGAAGAAGTCGCTTCCTTGCCTCCGCCAAGCAGACAGAGCGGCTGCTTCGGAATGGTGGAAATGAAGCTGCACAACACGGGGATAGTGTGCGCAGCTTGCAAACTGATAGAAAACAGTACCTTACAACTTTCCTACCTTTTCCAAACATATGAAAATTCGGTTAGAAGGTGTTTTCAACAACTTTATTTTCTTCGTGCAAAACACTCAGCAGAGCTCTCTGCAACATGTAAAACACCACGGGAGATGTTTTCAGTGAGGCACAGTTTCTCATTACCAGACATAGTGGAAAAGCGTTTTGCAGTGATGTAGACCACAAAAGTCCCGAAAGACGCAGGTACGGATGTCCCCGCAGCTAAGCGCCGGTCCCTGGCACATTTCGGAAGAAGACGCCGCACTGGAGTGCGCTGTGACCGGCACAATCGCCTTTGCGCGAAGAAGCCGATTCTTCGCCTCCGCGAGCCGGACAGAGCGGCTGCTTTCAAAAGGTGAAGAATGAAGCTGCACAAGACTGGGATAGTGTGTGCAGCTTGCAAACTGATAGAAAACAGTACCTTACCCCTTTCCTACCTTTTCCAAACACATGAATATCCTGTTGGAAGGTGTTTTGGACAACTTTCTTATTCTTGGTGCAAAACACTCAGCAGAGCCCTCTGCAACATGTAAAACACGATGAGAGATGTTTTCTGTGCAGGCACAGTTTCTCCATGCCAGACATAGTGGTAAAGCGTTTTGCAGTGATGTAGACCACAAAAGACGCTAAAGTCGAAATAAGGAGTTCCCCGGAGCTAAGCGCCGGTCCCAGGCACATTTCGGAAGAAGACGCCGCACTGGAGTGCGCTGTGACCGGCACAATCGCCTTTGAGCGAGGAAGACGCTTCCTTGCCTCCGCGAGCCGGACAGAGCGGCTGCTTTCAAAAGGTGAAGAATGAAGCTGCACAACACTGGGATAGTGTGCGCAGCATGCAAACTGATAGAAAACAGTACCTTTCAACTCTCCTACCTTTTCCAAACACATGAACATTCGATTGGAATGTGTTTTGGAAAACTTTCTTTTTCTTCGTGCAAAACACTCAGCAGAGCTCTCTGCAACATGTAAATCACGATGGGAGATGTTTTCTGTGCTGGCACAGTTTCTCCTTGCCTAACATAGTGGAAAACCTTTCTGTATGATGTAGACCACAAAAGTCCCGAAAGACCTAGGTATGCAGCTCCCCGGAGCTATGGCCCGATCCCGGGCACATTTCGGCAGATGCCGCCGCACTGGAGTGCACTATGACCGGCACAATCGCCTTGGCTCGAAGAAGCCGATTCTTCGCCTCCGGGAGCCGGAGAGACCAGTAGCTTCGGAAAGGTGAGAATGAAGCTGCACAACACTGGGATAGTGTGCGCAGCTTGCAAAGTGATAGAAAACAGTACCTTACAACTTTCCTACCTTTTCCAAACACATGAATATCCTGTTGGAAGGTGTTTTGGACAACTTTCTTATTCTTGGTGCAAAACACTCAGCAGAGCTCTGTGCAACATGTAAAACACCATGAGAGATGTTTTTTGTGCAGGCACAGTTTCTCCATGCCAGACATAGTGGAAAAGCTTTTTGCAGTGATGTCGACTACAAAAGTCCCGAAAGAAGAAGGTACGGATGTCCCCGGAGCTAAGCGCCGGTCCCGGGCACATTTCGGAAGAAGCCGCCGCACTTTAGAGCATTGGCGCCAGTACAATCCCATTTGCTCGACGAAACCTCGTCTTCGCCTCCGGAAGCCGTAGGGAGCAGTAGCTTCGGAAAGGTGAGAATGAAGCTGCGCAACACTAGGATAGTGTGCGCAGGTTGCCAACTGATAGAAAACACTACCTTACCCCTTTCCTACCTTTTCCAAACACATGAACATTCGATTGGAAGGTGTTTATGAAAACTTTCTTTTTCTTCGTGCAAAACACTCAGCAGAGCTCTCTGCAACATGTAAAACACCATGAGAGATGTTTTCTGTGCAGGCACAGTTTCTCATTACCAGACATAGTGGAAAAGCGTTTTGCAGTGATGTAGACCACAAAAGACGCTAAAGACGAAATATGGAGCTCCCCGGAGCTAAGCGCCGGTCTCGGGCACATTTCGGAAGAAGCCGCTGCACTAGAGTGCACTGTGACCGGCACAATCGCCTTTGCGCGAAGAAGTCGCTTCCTTGCCTCCGCCAACCAGACAGAGCGGCTGCTTCGGAATGGTGGAAATGAAGCTGCACAACACGGGGATAGTGTGCGCAGCTTGCAAACTGATAGAAAACACTACCTTACCACTTTCCTACCTTTTCCAAACACATGAAAATTCGGTTAGAAGGTGTTTTCAACAACTTTATTTTCTTCGTGCAAAACACTCAGCAGAGCTCTCTGCAACATGTAAAACACCACGGGAGATGTTTTCAGTGAGGCACAGTTTCTCATTACCAGACATAGTGGAAAAGCGTTTTGCAGTGATGTAGACCACAAAAGTCCCGAAAGACGCAGGTACGGATGTCCCCGCAGCTAAGCGCCGGTCCCGGGCACATTTCGGAAGAAGACGCCGCACTGGAGTGCGCTGTGACCGGCACAATCGCCTTTGCGCGAAGATGCCGATTCTTCGCCTCCGCGAGCCGGACAGAGCGGCTGCTTTCAAAAGGTGAAGAATGAAGCTGCACAAGACTGGGATAGTGTGTGCAGCTTGCAAACTGATAGAAAACAGTACCTTACCCCTTTCCTACCTTTTCCAAACACATGAATATCCTGTTGGAAGGTGTTTTGGACAACTTTCTTATTCTTGGTGCAAAACACTCAGCAGAGCCCTCTGCAACATGTAAAACACGATGAGAGATGTTTTCTGTGCAGGCACAGTTTCTCCATGCCAGACATAGTGGTAAAGCGTTTTGCAGTGATGTAGACCACAAAAGACGCTAAAGTCGAAATAAGGAGTTCCCCGGAGCTAAGCGCCGGTCCCAGGCACATTTCGGAAGAAGACGCCGCACTGGAGTGCGCTGTGACCGGCACAATCGCCTTTGAGCGAGGAAGACGCTTCCTTGCCTCCGCGAGCCGGACAGAGCGGCTGCTTTCAAAAGGTGAAGAATGAAGCTGCACAACACTGGGATAGTGTGCGCAGCATGCAAACTGATAGAAAACAGTACCTTTCAACTCTCCTACCTTTTCCAAACACATGAACATTCGATTGGAATGTGTTTTGGAAAACTTTCTTTTTCTTCGTGCAAAACACTCAGCAGAGCTCTCTGCAACATGTAAATCACGATGGGAGATGTTTTCTGTGCTGGCACAGTTTCTCCTTGCCTAACATAGTGGAAAACCTTTCTGTATGATGTAGACCACAAAAGTCCCGAAAGACCTAGGTATGCAGCTCCCCGGAGCTATGGCCCGATCCCGGGCACATTTCGGCAGATGCCGCCGCACTGGAGTGCACTATGACCGGCACAATCGCCTTGGCTCGAAGAAGCCGATTCTTCGCCTCCGGGAGCCGGAGAGACCAGTAGCTTCGGAAAGGTGAGAATGAAGCTGCACAAGACTGGGATAGTGTGCGCAGCTTGCAAAGTGATAGAAAACAGTACCTTACAACTTTCCTACCTTTTCCAAACACATGAATATCCTGTTGGAAGGTGTTTTGGACAACTTTCTTATTCTTGGTGCAAAACACTCAGCAGAGCTCTGTGCAACATGTAAAACACCATGAGAGATGTTTTTTGTGCAGGCACAGTTTCTCCATGCCAGACATAGTGGAAAAGCTTTTTGCAGTGATGTCGACTACAAAAGTCCCGAAAGAAGAAGGTACGGATGTCCCCGGAGCTAAGCGCCGGTCCCGGGCACATTTCGGAAGAAGCCGCCGCACTTTAGAGCATTGGCGCCAGTACAATCCCATTTGCTCGACGAAACCTCGTCTTCGCCTCCGGAAGCCGTAGGGAGCAGTAGCTTCGGAAAGGTGAGAATGAAGCTGCGCAACACTAGGATAGTGTGCGCAGGTTGCCAACTGATAGAAAACAGTACCTTACTACTCTCCTAGCTTTTCCAAACACATGAACATTCGGTTGGAAGGTGTTTTGGACATCTTTCTTTTTCTTCCTGCAAAACACTCTGCAGACTTCTCTGCAACATGTACAACACCATGGGAGATGTTTTCAGCCCTGACCCAGATTCTCCTTGCCAGACATAGTGGAAAAACTTTTTGCGAAGTTGGAGAGGACAAGAAACGCTAAAGACGAAAGTATGGAGTTTTCCGTAGCTAAGAATGCATGAAAGCAAAAGACTGCCCTCTTCAAAAATGGCAATTAGGAGGACTCGGAAAAGTACAAATCAGCCAGCCTCTTTTTTATCCCCATGAAGTTGATGGGGCAGCTATTCCTGAAAGCCTTGCCTGGCATATGAAGGAGGACAAAGCAATGTACTCGGCGTGGATTTTCCTGGGGAATTTCATGCTGAACAACTTTTTCAACACCTCTGATGAATCAACTTGACTGGTAGATGAAGGGAATATTGTCTGCGTGGCCTTCAGGGAGGTTTTTCCATTTCTCTACATGGCTGCACACATACATACGGGAAGCAATAATGCAAAAGGGAGGGAACCAGTGTCTTTTAAGTGATGCTGAGTGAAAAGACAAGAGGCAGTGGGCACACACTGAAATACAGGAGATTGCCTATGAACATCACCAAATGATGTTTTACTGTGAGGGTGACTGAACCGCGGCACAGACTGCCCAGAAAGCTTCTGAAGCCTGGATCTTAGAAGACATTAAAAGTACACCCAGATAGAATCCCGGGCAAGAGGCTCTAGGTATCCTGCTTTAACAGGATAGGGGGGCTGGGCCTGGTGAGCCCCACTGAGCCCTACCACTCTCATTCATTCTGTGTAGTGAATTCTCTTCGAGATGCATTTCAAGCACTGGCATGACAAAGTTCTGTGCAGACAGAGATCCAAATGGACATGGGGTCCATGTTCCTTAAGCAGTGTTCAAGAAGAATGTAAAACTCTGGGACAAGTGTCTCTTCCCTAACTGAATCCCTTTCATGGGAAAATTCCCAGCTATAGAAAGATCTTCTGATACGCATGCTTAGGACTGACACTGGCTGAGGAAATTTCCCCCTATGTGTATCTAAGACCAGTTAGGATCATCACCCAAGAGTTGTCAACATAGTCACAGAATGTCTATTGTAAAGAAGTGACAACTTCCATCAGAATGGCAAATATTGGTCCACAAAATGGATTAATGAATGGGAATTATTTCCTTGGGTTAAAAAGAAAACTAAGAGTTGGTCTTTATTTATCAATTTAGTTGCAATATTGATAAGGGAAGAAAAAGACCTCAGTCCTGGACTTTCTCAACTCTAAGAAAGATTTTAAAAATTTCTTCTAGAAATCTATTATTATGACGAGATTATTCAAACAATTTTAGTCGGTAAAAAAGTCCCAGATTTGTCTAGTTTTGTTTCCAGGGAAAACGGCTGTGGTTTGTGTTTCCGGGGCTGGGGCTGGGAGTGGCCGGCTGGCTCCTGAAAATCCTCGATACGCAGGGTGGTTCCCAGATATAAGGTGGCACCAGGGCCAAGTCGTGATGGTTTGATAATACAGAGTAGCTCCTGCAAACTGCCAGCAAGAAGCGGGGCGGCTGAATTTTGTTTCCAGGGAATGGGGTGGTGGTTTCTGTTTGGGGACCTGTGGCAGGCAGTGGCAGGCTGGCTCCTTAAAATCCACGATACGCAAGATGCTTCCAAAAGAAAGGTGGCACAAGTGCCGAGTCGGGCTGGTTTGATAGAGCCAAGTGTCTCCTGCAATCTGCCAGCCAGAAGCGGGGTGGGTGAGTTTTGTTTGCCAGGGAAAAGGGCCGTGGTTTTTTTCCGGGGCCTGTGGCCAAGAATGGCCAGCTGGCTCCTTATAATCCACGCCGCGCCGGAGGGTTCCCAGACCCAAGGGAGCACAAGTGCCGAGTCAGGCTGGTTTGATAGAGCCAAGTGGCTCCTGCAATCTGCCAGCCAGAAGATGGGCAGGTCAGTTTTACTTCCAGGGAAAAGGGCCGTGGTTACTTTTAGGGGGCGTGTGGCTGGGAACGGCCGCCTGGCTTCTTAAAGTCCACGCCGCGCAGGATGGTTCCCAGACCCAAGTTGGAACCACTGCCAAGTCGGGCTGGTTTGATAGAGTCATGTGGCTCCTGCAATCTGCCAGCCAGAAGATGGGCAGGTCAGTTTTACTTCCAGGGAAAAGGGCCGTAGTTTGTGTTTGGGGGCATGTGGCTGGGAGTGGCCGGCTGGCTCCTGAAAATCGACGTTACGGAGGATGGCTCCCAAATGAAAAATTGCACCAGTGCCAAGTTGGGCTGCTTTGATAGTGCCAAGTGGCTCCTGCAGTCCGCCAGCCAGAAGATGGGCAAGTCAGTTTTACTTAGAGGGAAAGGGCCATAGTCTTTGTTTGGGGGCCTGTGGCTGGGAGTGGCCGGCTGGCTCCTGAAAATCCACGATACGCACGATGGTTCCCCGATGAAAGGTGGCACCAGTGCCGAGTTGGGCTGGTTTAATAGAGCCAAGTGGCTCCTGCAATCTGCCAGCCAGAAGCGGGATGGGTGAGTTTTGTTTGCCAGGGAAAAAGGCCGTGGTTTTTTTCCAGGGCCTGTGGCCTGGAATCGCCGCCTGGTTCCTTAAAATCCACGCCACGCAGGATGGTTCCCAGACCCAAGGGGGCACCAGTGCCGAGTCAGGCTGGTTTGATAGAGCTAAGTGTCTCCTGCAATCTGGCAGCCAGAAGATGGGCAGGTCGGTTTTACTTCCAGGGAAAAAGACGTAGTCTGTGCTTGGGGGCCTGTGGCTGGGAGTGGCCGGCTGGCGGTTTAAATACAACACCGCGCTGGATGGTTCCCAGATGAAAGGTGGCACCACGTCCGAGTCGGGCTGGTTTGATAGAGCCAAGTTGCTCCTGCAATCTGCCAGCCAGAAGATGGGCAGGTCAGTTTTACTTCCAGGGAAAAAGGCCGTGGATTGATTTCCGGGGACTGTGGCCTGGAATGGCCGGCTGGCTCCTGAAAATCCACGATACGCTGGATGATTCCCAGACCAATGGGGCACCAGTGCCGAGTCGGGCTGGATTGATAGTACCGAGTGGCTCCTGCAATCTGCCGGCCAGAAGATGGGCAGGTCAGTTTTACTTCCAGGGAAAAGGGCCGTAGTTTGTGTTTGGGGGCCTGTGGCTGGGAGTGGCCGGCTGGCTCCTGAAAATCCACGATACGCAGGATGGTTCCCAGATGAAAGTTGGCACCAGTGCCGAGTCAGGCTGGTTTGATAGAGCCAAGTGGCTCCTGCAATCTGCCAGCCAGAAGCGGGGTGGGTGAGTTTTGTTTGCCAGGGAAAAGGGCCGTGGTTTTTTTCCGGAGCCTGTGGCCTGGAATGGCCGGCTGGCTCCTGAAAATCCACGCCACGCAGGATGGTTCCCAGATGAAAGGTGGCACCAGTGCCGAGTCGTGCTCTTTTGATATAGCCAAGTGGCTCCTGCAATCTGCCAGCCAGAAGATGGGCAGGTCAGTTTTACTTCCAGGGAAAAGGGCCGTAGGTTGTGTTTGGGGACCTGTGGCTGGCAGTGGCCGGCTGGCTCCTGAAAATCGACGTTACGCAGGATGGCTCCCAAATGAAAAATTGCACCAGTGCCAAGTTTGGCTGCTTTGATAGTGGCAAGTGGCTCCTGCAATCAGCCAGCCAGAAGATGGGCAGGTCAGTTTTACTTACAGGGAAAGGGCCATAGTTTTTGTTTGGGGGCCTGTGGCTGGGAGTGGCCGGCTAGGTCCTGAAAATCCACGATACGCAGGATGGTGCCCAGATGAAAGGTGGCACCAGTGCCGAGTCGGGCTGTTTTGATAGAGCCAAGTGGCTCCTGCAATCTGCCAGCCAGAAGATGGGCAGGTCAGTTTTACTTCCAGGGAAAAGGGCCGTAGTTTGTGTTTGGGGGCCTGTGGCTGGGAGTGGCCGGCCGGCTCCTGAAAATCCACGATACGCAGGATGGTTCCAAGATTAAAGGTGGCACCAGTGCCAAGTCGGCCTGGTTTGATAGTACCAAGTGGCTCCTCCAACCTGCCAGCCAGAAGGCGGGCCGCTGAGATTTTCTTCCAGGGAAAAGTGCCGTGGTATGTGTTTGGGTCCCTCTGGCTGGGAGTGGCCGGCTGGCTCCTGAAAATCCACGATACGCACGATGGTTCCCAGATGAAAGGTGGCACCAGTGCCGAGTCGGGCTGGTTTGATAGAGCTAAGTGTCTCCTGCAATCTGCCAGCCAGAAGATGGGCAGGTCATTTTTGCTTCCGGGGAAAAGGGCCGGTAGTGTGTGTTTGGGGGCCTGAGGCTGGGAGGGGCTGGCTGCCTCCTGAAAATCCACGATACGCAGGATGATTCCCAGACCAATGGGGCACCAGAGCCGAGTCGGGCTGGTTTGATAGAGCCAAGTGGCTCCTGCAATCTGCCAGCCAGAAGCGGGGCAGGTCAGTTTTGTTTGCCAGGGAAAAGGGCCGTGGTTTGTTATCCGGAGCCTGTGGCCTGGAATGGCCGGCTGGCTCCTTAAAATCCACGATACACAGGATGGCTCCCAAATGAAAAATGGCACCAGTGCCAAGTCGGGCTGTATTGGTAGTACCAAGTGGGTCCTGTAATCTGCCAGCCAGAATATGGGCAGGTCAGTTTTACTTCCAGGGAAAAGGGCCGTAGTTTGTGTTTGGGGGCCTGTGGCTGGGAGTGGCCGGCTGGCTCCTGAAAATCGACGTTACGCAGGTGGCTCACAAATGAAAAATTGCACCAGTGCCAAGTCGGGCTGGTTTGATAGAGCCAAGTGGCTCCTGCAATCTGCCAGCAAGAAACGGGGTGGGTGAGTTTTGTTTGCCAGGGAAAAGGGCAGTGGTTGTTTTCTGGGGCCTGTGGCCTGGAATGGCCGTCTGGCTCCTTAAAATCCACGCCACGCAGGATGGTTCCCAGACCCAAGGGGGCACCAGTGCCGAGTCAGGCTGGTTTGATAGAGCCAAGTGGCTCCTGCAATCTGCCAGCCAGAAGATGGGCAGGTCGGTTTTACTTCCAGGGAAAAAGCCGTAGTCTGTGCTTGGGGGCCTGTGGCTGGGAGTGGCCGGCTGGCGGTTTAAATACAACACCGCGCTGGATGGTTCCCAGATGAAAGGTGGCACCACGTCCGAGTCGGGCTGGTTTGATAGAGCCAAGTTGCTCCTGCAATCTGCCAGCCAGAAGATGGGCAGGTCAGTTTTACTTCCAGTTAAAAAGGCCGTGGATTGATTTCCGGGGACTGTGGCCTGGAATGGCCGGCCGGCTCCTTAAAATCCATGATTCGCAGGATGGTTCCCAGACCCAAGGGGGCACCAGTGCCGAGTCGGGCTGGTTTTATAGTACCGAGTGGCTCCTGCAATCTGCCAGCCAGAAGGCGGGCCGCTGAGATTTTCTTCCAGGGAAAAGTGCCGTGGTATGTGTTTGGGTCCCTCTGGCTGGGAGTGGCCGGCTGGCTCCTGAAAATCCACGATACGCTGGATGATTCCCAGACCAATGGGGCACCAGTGCCGAGTCGGGCTGGATTGATAGTACCAAGTGGCTCCTGCAATCTGCCGGCCAGAAGATGGGCAGGTCAGTTTTACTTCCAGGGAAACGGGCCGTAGTTTTTGTTTGGGGGCCTGAGGTTGGGAGTGGCCGGATGGCTCCTGAAAATCCACGATACGCAGGATGGTTCCCAGACCCAATTGGGTACCAGTGCCGAGTCGGGTTGGTTTGATAGAGCCAAGTGTCTCCTGCAATCTGCCAGCCAGAAGCGTGGTGGTTGAGGTTTTTTTGCCAGGGAAAAGGGCCGTGGTTTGTTTTTGAGGGCCTGTGGCCTGTAATGTCCGACTGGCTCCTTAAAATCCCCGCCGCGCTGGATGGTTCCCAGACCCAAGGGGGCACCAGTGCCGAGTCAGGCTGGTGTGATAGAGCCAAGTGGCTCCTGCAATCTGCCAGCCAGAAGATGGGCAGGTCAGTTTTACTTCCAGGGAAAAGGGCCGTAGTTTGTGTTTGGGGGCCTTTGGCTGGCAGTGGCCGGCTGGCTCCTGAAAATCCACGATACGCAGGATGGTTCCCAGATGATAGGTGGCACCAGTGCCAAGTCGGGCTGGTTTGATATTACCGAGTGGCTCCTGCAATCTGCCAGCCAGAAGGCGGGCCGCTGAGGTTTTCTTCCAGGGAAAAGGGGCGTGGTATGTGTTTGGGGCCCTGTGGCTGAGAGTGGCCGGCTGGCTCCTGAAAATCCACGACACGCATGATGGTTCCCAGATGAAAGGTGGCACCTGTGCCGAGTCAGGCTGGTTTGATAGAGCCAAGTGGGTCCTGCAATCTGCCAGCCAGAAGATGGGCAGGTCAGTTTTACTTCCAGGGAAAAGGGCCAGTAGTTTGTGTTTGGGGGCCTGAGGCTGGGAGTGGCCGGCTGGCTCCTGAAAATCCACGATACGCAGGATGGTTCCCAGACCCAAGTTGGCACCACTGCCAAGTCAGGCTGGTTTCATAGAGCCAAGTGACTCCTGCAATCTGCCAGCCAGAAGATGGGCAGGTCAGTTTTACTTCCAGGGAAAAGGGCCGTAGTTTCTGTTTGTGGGCCTGTGGCTGGGAGTGGCAGGCTGGCTCCTGAAAATCCAAAATACGCAGGATGGTTCCCAAATGAAAAATGGCACCAGTGCCAAGTCAGGCTGGTTTGATAGAGCCAAGTGTCTCCTGCAATCTGACAGCCAGAAGATGGGCAGGTCAGTTTTACTTCCAGGGAAAAGGGCCGTAGTTTGTGTTTGGGGCCCAGTGGCTGGGAGTGGCCGGCTGGCTCCTGAAAATCCACGCCGCGCAGGATGGTTCCCAGATGAAAGGTGGCACCAGTGCCGAATCGGGCTGTTTTGATAGAGCCAAGTGGCTCCTGCAATCTGCCAGCCAGAAGATGGCAGGTCAGTTTTACTTCCAGGGAAAAGGGCCGTAGTTTGTGTTTGGGGCCCTGTGGCCGGCAGTGGCCGGCTGGCTCCTGAAAATCCACGATACGTAAGATGGTTCCCAGATGAAAGGTTGCACCAGTGCCAAGTCAGGCTGGTTTGATAGAGCCAAGTGGGTCCTGCAATCTGCCAGCCAGAAGATGGGCAGGTCACTTTTACTTCCAGGGAATAGGGCCGGTAGTTTGTGTTTGGGGGCCTGTGGCTGGGTGTGGCTGGCTGGCTCCTGAAAATCCCCGATACGCAGGATGGTTCCCAAATGAATAATGGCACCAGTGCCAAGTCGGGCTGGTGTGATAATACCAAGTGGCTCCTGCAATCTGACAGCCATAAGATTGGCAGGTCAGTTTTGTTTGCCAGGGTAAAGGGCCGTGGTTTTTGTTGGGGGCCTGTGGCTGGGAGTGGCCGGCTGGCTCCTGAAAATCCACGATACGCTGGATGGTTCCCAGTTGAATGGTGGCACCACTGCTGGGTCGCGCTGGTTTGATTGTACTAATTGTCTCCCGCAATCTGCCAGCCAGAAGATGGGCAGGTCAGTTTTACTTCCAGGGAAAAGGGCCGTGGTATTTGTTTGGGGGCCTGTGGCTGGGAGTGGCCGGCTGGCTCCTGAAAATCCACGATACGCAGGATGGTTCCCAAATGAATAATGGCACCAGTGCCAAGTCGGGCTGGTGTGATAATACCAAGTGGCTCCTGCAATCTGACAGCCATAAGATTGGCAGGTCAGTTTTGTTTGCCAGGGTAAAGGGCCGTGGTTTTTGTTGGGGGCCTGTGGCTGGGAGTGGCCGGCTGGCTCCTGAAAATCCACGATACGCTGGATGGTTCCCAGTTGAATGGTGGCACCACTGCTGGGTCGCGCTGGTTTGATTGTACTAATTGTCTCCCGCAATCTGCCAGCCAGAAGATGGGCAGGTCAGTTTTACTTCCAGGGAAAAGGGCCGTGGTATTTGTTTGGGGGCCTGTGGCTGGGAGTGGCCGGCTGGCTCCTGAAAATCCACGATACGCAGGATGATTCCCAGATGAATGGTTGCACCAGTGCCAAGTCAGGCTGGTTTGATAGAGCCAAGTGGCTCCTGCAATCTGCCAGCCAGAAGGTGGGCAGGTCAGTTTTACTTCCAGGGAAAAGGGCCGTGGTATTTGTTTGGGGGCCTGTGGCTGGGACTGGCCGGCTGGCTCCTAAAAATCCACGATACACAGGATGATTCCCAGATGAATGGTGGCACCAGTGCCAAGTCGGGCTGGTTTGATAGAGCCAAGTGTCTCCTGCAATCTGCCAGCCAGAAGCGGGGTGGGTGAGTTTTGTTTGCCAGGGAAAAGGGCCGTGGTTTGTTTTCGGGAGCCTGTGGCTCGGAATGGCCTGCTGGCTCCTGAAAATCTACGATACGCAGGATGGTTCCCAGATGAAAGGTGGCACCAGTGCTGAGTCGGGCTGGTTTGATAGAGCCAAGTGGCTCCTGCAATCTGCCAGCCAGAAGCGGGGTTTGTGAATTTTGTTTGCCAGGGAAAAGGCCCACAGTTTGTGTTTGGGGGCCTGTGGCTGGGAGTGGCCAGCTGGCTCCTGAAAATCCACAATACGCTGGATGATTCCCAGACCAAAGAGGCACCAGTGCCGAGTCGGGGTGGTTTGATAGAGCCAAGTGGCTCCTGCACTCTGCCAGCCAGAAGATGGGCAGGTCAGTTTTACTTCCAGGGTAAAGGGCCGTAGTTTGTGTTTGGGGGCCTGTGGCTGGCAGTGGCCGGCTGGCTCCTGAAAATCCCCGATACACAGGATGGTTCCCAGATGAAAGGTGGCACCAGTGCCGAGTTGGGCTGGTTTGATAGAGCCAAGTGGCTCCTGCAATCTGCCAGCCAGAAGCGGGGCGGGTGAGTTATTTTTCCTGAGAAAAGGGCCCTGGTATATGTTTGGGGGCCTGTGGATGAGAGTGGCCGGCTGGCTCCTGAAAGTGCGCGATACGCAGGATGATTCCCAGACCTAAGGTGGCACACTGCCAAGTCGGACAGGTATGATAGTACAAAGTGTCTTCTGCAATCTACCATTCAGAAGCCAGGCAGCTGAGTTTAGTTTGCCAGGGAAATGGGCCGTGGTTTGTTTTCGGGGGACTGTGGCTGGGAGTGGCCGGATGGCTCCTTAAAATCCACGCCGCGCAGGATGGTTCCCAGACCCAAGGGGGCACCAGTGCCGAGTTGGGCTGGTTTGATAGAGCCAAGTGTCTCCTGCAATCTGCCACCCAGAAACGGGGTGGCTGAGTTTTGTTTGCCAGGGAAAAGTGCCGTGGTTTGTGTTGGGGGCCTGTGGCTGGGAGTGGCCGGCTGGCTCCTGAAAATCCACGATACGCAGGATGGTTCCCAGATTAAAGGTGGCACCACTGCCAAGTCAGGCTGGTTTGATAGAGCCAAGTGGCTCCTGCAATCTGCCAGCCAGAAGATGGGCAGGTCAGTTTTACTTCCAGGGAAAAGGGCTGTAGTGTGTGTTTGGGGGCCTGATGCTGGGAGTGGCCGGCTGGCCCCTGAAAATCCACCATACGCAGGATGATTCCCAGACCGAATTTGGCACCACTGTTAAGTCGGGCTGGTTTGATAGAGCCATGTGCCTCCTGCAATCTGCCAGCCAGAAGCGGGGTGGGTGAGTTTTGTTTGCCTGGGAAAAGGGCCGTAGTTTGAGTTTGGGGGCCGCAGGCTGGGGATGGCCGGCTGGCTCCTTAAAATCCACGCTGCGCAGGATGGGTTCCAGATGAATGGTGGCACCAATACGAAGTTGTGTATTACCATGTGACTCCTGCAATCTGCCATCCAGAAGCAGGGCAACTGAGTTTTTTTTCAGGGAAAAGGGCCGTCGTTTGTGTTTGGGGTACTGTAGCTGGTAGGGGCTGCTGGCTCCTGAAAATCCATGATACGCAGGATGGTTTCCAGACCCGTGCTGGCTCCAGTGCAATGTCGGCCTGATTTGACTTTGTCAAATATCCCCTGCGTTGCTCAGTTCAAAGAAATCTTGTGTCCTAATGTTCTCACAGAAGACTGTTAAAATTTGTCTATTTTTCTGGATTTGTTTTGTTCTTTTTTCTCTACCTTCTACTTCTCTCCACTGTCTGAGAACTTTGACCATTATGTAAGTTGACCTAATGTAAAATTCTCGTAGTAAAGTAAGAGAAGCCAGTAAAGAAAGGCAAATTTGTTAATTGCAGGTGGAAAGAGGGAGGCCAACGAAAGAAAACAAAAGATCAATAATAATGAAATTCTCCCCTGTCTTCTGTGAAAAGTAGAGGCGCAGACAAGAAAGAGCAAGTGCAAAATTCTCACTAGAGAAACGCACTTTATCTGACTAAAGTAATTTCCAGTGCATTTCTTGCATTTTTCTCATGCCAAACATATTAATCATTGAAGGTGTCCCTTTCCTCTTTCTGGAATACAGCTAGGAAGATGGCTGTGTCATTGCTGACAAGCTGCTATTCTCAGAGGTGTCCAGCTGAAAGTCCTAGATCAATGGATTTCCTCTGTCACTTTGATATGGCATGACTTCCAGTTTCAGCAACTGAACTTGCCAGCCTTACAATTCTTTGCCCCTTGAATGGTCAGATAGGCTCCTTGGCAACTGGCATTTGTAAGGACACGAAACTATGCAGAATTTGTACCATGAGATGATGCCAAATGAGTCACGCCGGTAGATTAACTAGGACATGCAAGGCATGAGAGCACAAGAAGAGAGTACACAAGAAGACAGTACAATCTCCTTTTTTCTGAAACACTGTAGAGATCAAATTGAACACAAATCCTCCTGGGCTAGTTCTTGCAAAAGCCTAGGAGTTCTTTTTGTGTTCACACGCCTGGAATATTTAGCTTTGGATCACAGCAGAATGCAGATGACAAAACGAGGCCTTTAAGTCACATCCAGCATGAAGCAGCATGAAAGAAGAAAGCAGCTGAGAGTGCCAACCCTGCTAGGTAATCTCAGTATTGCTCTTGACATGAGCAGAAATTTGAAATGAGTCTCTGAAAATGACAAAGGAGGCTGAAGAAAAGGGAGCGATGACTCCTCTTGCATAGTGTTTCCTAACAGGGATCTTCAAAATGGAAAGATTGTATCATCCTTTCAACTGAAGGAAGGTATGAAAACAACGGGAAGGAAACGGCATCACATGCTAGAAAGACTAGGAAAGAAGTACACTGGGCAGTGTACTTCTAGACAGAAAGGCCACTGATGGAAAACCAACTAAACTGGCACCAATGCAGCAGCATTGGACTAAAGCCAGAAATGTCCAGCGCTTCACTCTCTGCCGTTCCATTCAGATGCACACAGCAGCTCTGCAACAGTCCTACTGATCATCTCCTTGGTGAACTTGGAGTTGAGGGTCCGTGGTGAAGCAGAGTCCCCAGCAAGATGCAAAGGAGAGCTGCTTTCTTGCAACTTTGCCTTTATCAGTTCCATAGCTTTAAGCCATAACAAACACCATTCAACCAACCACCATACACCAGGCTTTGAACACACGACCGTTCTAGAACTTGTTGATCTACCTCTAATTCAGCTGCCTCACCTTCCCACAGTCCTTTTCTACTTAGCCAATGGAATGGGCCTCGGCCCAAGGCCTTCCTTTTGTAAGCTTCCAGCTAGATGCAGCAGCAAGCCACTACTTTCTTCTGTGCCAAGACTTCAGGTAGACGATTTGCATCTGCCCTTCCAGTGAAACCTAACGGGGAGAGAAAAGCCTCTCACAGATGTTCAGTCATTCCATTAGCTACACAGGCCAAATCAAAAGAAAAGCCAGCTATGGGTTTGTGTACTTGCTCCTACACAACACCTGCTGCCCTCTGACAATCAACTAGCAGAGAACCAGCAAAACTGAGACTTGAGGCAAACAACCCTTTGAAGGGAATAATGATGTCAGCAATTAAGACAACACATTTCCAGGCCACCGAGATGCTTGAAATGTCAGCAAACGCTGGAGACCAAAGGCTGAACTAATAGGGAAAGGGTAAAAGAATCCCAAGAAAAACATGACCGAAGGTTAAAACAATTCCAAGAAAAACATAGGCAACTGACCTGTTGAAGCCTTCAGGAAATCAGTGGCCGCTGATTGACATAGGCCATTCAAGTTAGTTGACCCGTGCACCTTCCACCCCTTTTTCACCTTTCGGCACCATAGGGTGAATTGTGAGCATGAAATCACAATTCCTTGGATTCTCTTCTTAACTTGACGAGAAAAATTCAGCAACTGAAGTACCTGCTACTGATGTGATACCCAGGAACACCGAGTTGACACATTTCATTTTGTTCAAACACAGCTAGCAAATCTAAGGGCACAAGGCTGGCTTCTTTTCATGACAATTTTTCTGTTTTACAACTGGCTCTGATCCTGGTGAAACTTTTTCATTAGCTTCTCTCTAAAAGCAAAAAGTCCAGTTCACTGTCCCATCCTACTGCTGCAAGTAAACCATTTGTATTGCCAAGACCAAAAACGGAATTGGAAGGTACAGAGACGCCCGGAGCTATGAGCAGATACGGGGCACATTTCGGTAGAAGCCGCCGTCTGCAGTGCACTGTGACCAGCACAATCGCCTTTGGGCGAAGAAGCCGCTTCTTCGCCTCTGGAAGCCGGAGAGAACGGCTACCTCTGAAAGCTGAAGAATGAAGCAGCACAACACTGGGATTGTGTGCACAGATGCACACTAATCCAAAAAAGTACCTTACCACTCTCAAACTTTTCCAAACACATGAACATTCTGTTGGAAAGTGTTTTGGACAACTTTCTTCCTGCAAAACACACTGCAGACTTCTCTGCAAAATGTAAAATCCGATGGGAGATGTTTTTTATGCTGGCACAGTTTTTCCTTGCCAGACATGGTGGAAAAGATTTTTGCAATGATGTAGACCACAAAAGACGCTAATGACGAAGGTACGCAGCTCCCCGGAGCTATGCCCCGGTCCCGGGCACATTTCGGCAGATGCCGCCGCACTGGAGTGCACTGTGACGGGTACAATCGCCTTTGCGCGAAGAAGCCGATTCTTCGCCTCCGGGAGCCGGAGAGAGCGGCTGCTTTCAAAAGGTGAAGAATGAAGCTGCACAACACTGGGATAGTGTGCGCAGCTTGCAAACTGATAGAAAACACTACCTTACCAATCTCCTACCTTTTCCAAACATATGAATATTGGGTTGGAAGGTGTTTCCAACAACTTTATTTTCTTCGCGCAAAACACTCAGCAGACCTCTCTGCAACATGTAAAACACCATGAGAGATGTTTTCTGTGCTGGCACAGTTTCTCCATGCCAGACATAGTGGAAAGGATTTTTGCAATGATGTAGACCACAAAAGACGCTAAAGACGAAATATGGAGTTCCCGGAGCTAAGCGCCGATCCCAGGCACATTTCGGAAGAAGCCGCCGCACTGGAGTGCACTGTGACCGGCACAATCGCCTTTGCGCGAAGAAGCCGCTTCCTTGGCTCCGCGAGCCGGAAAGAGCGGGTGCTTCGGAAAGGTGAAGAATGAAGCTACACAACACGGGGATAGTGTGCGCAGCTTGCAAACTGATAGAAAACACTACCTTACCACTTTCCTACCTTTTCCAAACACATGAATATTCGGTTAGAAGGTGTTTTCAACAACTTTATTTTCTTCGTGCAAAACACTCAGCAGACCTCTCTGCAACATGTAAAACACGATGGGAGATGTTTTCTGTGCTGGCACAGTTTCTCCTTGCCTAACATAGTGGAAAAACTTTCTGTATGATGTAGACCACAAAAGTCCCGAAAGACCTAGGTACGCAGCTCCCCGGAGCTATGGCCCGATCCCGGGCACATTTCGGCAGATGCCGCCGCACTGGAGTGCACTGTGACCGGCACAATCGCCTTTGCGCGAAGAAGCCGATTCTTCGCCTCCGGCAGCCGGACAGAGCGGCTGCTTCGGAAAGGTGGAAATGAAGCTGCACAACACCGGGATAGTGTGAGCAGATTGCAAACTGATAAAAAACACTACCTTACCACTTTCCTACCTTTTCCAAACACATGAATATTTGATGGGAAGGTGTTTTGGACAACTTTATTTTTCTTATGCAAAACATTCTGAAGAGGTCTCTAAACAAGTAAAACACGATGGGAGATGTTTTCTGTGCTGGCACAGTTTCTCCATGCCAGACATAGTGGAAAGGATTTTTGCAATGATATAGACCACAAAAGACGCTAAAGACGAAATATGGAGCTCCCCGGAGGTAAGCGCAGGTCCCGGGCACATTTCGGAAGAAGCCGCCGCACTGGAGTGCACTGTGACCGGCACAATCGCCTTTGAGCGAAGAAGCCGCCTCTTCGTCTCCGGGAGCCAGAGAGAGCGGCTGCTTTCAAAAGGTGAAGAATGAAGCTGCACAACACGGGGATAGTGTGCGCAGCTTGCAAACTGATAGAAAACACTACCTTACCACTTTCCTACCTTTTCCAAACATATGAATATTCGGTTAGAAGGTGTTTTCAACAACTTTATTTTCTTCGTGCAAAACACTCAGCAGAGCTCTCTGCAACATGTAAAACATAATGGGAGATGTTTTCTGTGCAGGCACAGTTTCTACTTGCCAGACATAGTGGAAATGCTTTTAGTAGTGATGTAGAACACAAGAGACGCTAAAGTCGTAATACAGAGTTCCCCGGAGGTAAGCGCCGGTCCCGGGCACATTTCGGCAGATGCCGCCGCACTGGAGTGCACTGTGACCGGCACAATCGCCTTGGCTCGAAGAAGCCGATTCTTCGCCTCCGGGAGCCGGAGAGACCTGTAGCTTCGGAAAGGTGGAAATGAAGCTGCACAATACGGGGATAGTGTGCGCAGCTTGCAAACTGATAGAAAACAGTACCTTACAACTTTCCTAACTTTTCCAAACATATGACTATACGTTTGGAAGGTGTTTTCAACAACTTTATTTTCTTCGTGCAAAACACTCAGCAGACCTCTCTGCAACATGTAAAACACGATGGGAGATGTTTTCTGTGCAGGCACAGTTTCTCCTTGCCAGACATAGCGGAAAAGCTTTTTAGCAGTGATGTAGACCACAAAAGTCCCGAAAGACCTAGGTACGCAGCTCCCCGGAGCTATGGCCCGATCCCGGGCACATTTCGGCAGATGCCGCCGCACTGGAGTGCACTGTGACCGGCACAATCGCCTTTGCGCGAAGAAGCCGATTCTTCGCCTCCGGCAGCCGGACAGAGCGGCTGCTTCGGAAAGGTGGAAATGAAGCTGCACAACACCGGGATAGTGTGAGCAGATTGCAAACTGATAAAAAACACTACCTTACCACTTTCCTACCTTTTCCAAACACATGAATATTTGATGGGAAGGTGTTTTGGACAACTTTATTTTTCTTATGCAAAACATTCTGAAGAGGTCTCTAAACAAGTAAAACACGATGGGAGATGTTTTCTGTGCTGGCACAGTTTCTCCATGCCAGACATAGTGGAAAGGATTTTTGCAATGATATAGACCACAAAAGACGCTAAAGACGAAATATGGAGCTCCCTGGAGCTAAGCGCCGGTCCCGGGCACATTTCGGAAGAAGCCGCCGCACTGGAGTGCACTGTGACTGGCACAATCGCCTTTGAGCGAAGAAGCCGCCTCTTCGTCTCCGGGAGCCAGAGAGAGCGGCTGCTTTCAAAAGGTGAAGAATGAAGCTGCACAACACTGGGATAGTGTGCGCATCATGCAGACTGATAGAAAACAGTACCTTACCACTCTCCTACCTTTTCCAAACACATGAACATTCGATTGGAAGGTGTTTTGGAAAACTTTCATTTTCTTCCTGCATAAACTTCTGCAGAGCTCTCTGCAACATGTAAAACACCACGGGAGATGTTTTCTGTGCTGGCACAGTTTCTCATTACCAGACATAGTGGAAAACCTTTCAGTATGATGTAGACCACAAAAGTCCCGAAAGAAGAAGGTACGGATGTCCCCGGAGCTAAGCGCCGGTCCCAGGCACATTTCGGAAGAAGCCGCCGCACTGGAGTGCACTGTGACCGGCACAATCGCCTTTGCGCGAAGAAGCCGATTCTTCGCCTCCGGGAGCCGGAGAGAGCGGCTGCTTTCAAAAGGTGAAGAATGAAGCTGCACAACACTGGGATAGTGTGCGCAGCTTGCAAACTGATAGAAAACACTACCTTACCAATCTCCTACCTTTTCCAAGCATATGAATATTGGGTTGGAAGGTGTTTCCAACAACTTTATTTTCTTCGTGCAAAACACTCAGCAGAGCTCTCTGCAACATGTAAAACACCATGAGAGATGTTTTCTGTGCTGGCACAGTTTCTCCATGCCAGACATAGTGGAAAGGATTTTTGCAATGATGTAGACCACAAAAGACGCTAAAGACGAAATATGGAGTTCCCGGAGCTAAGCGCCGGTCCCGGGCACATTTCGGAAGAAGCCGCCGCACTGGAGTGCACTGTGACCGGCACAATCGCCTTTGCGCGAAGAAGCCGATTCTTCACCTCCGCGAGCCGGAGAGAGCGGCTGCTTCGGAAGGTGAAGAATAAAGCTGCACAACACGGGGATAGTGTGCGCTGCTTGCAAACTGATAGAAAACAGTACCTTACCACTTTCCTACCTTTTCCAAACACATGAACATTCGATTGGAAGGTGTTTTCAACAACTTTATTTTCTTCGTGCAAAACACTCAGCAGAGCTCTCTGCAACATGTAAAACACCATGAGAGATGTTTTCTGTGCAGGCACAGTTTCTCATTACCAGACATAGTGGAAAAGCGTTTTGCAGTGATGTAGACCACAAAAGACGCTAAAGACGAAATATGGAGCTCCCCGGAGCTAAGCGCCGGTCCCGGGAACATTTCGTCAGAAGCCGCCGCACTGGAGTGCACTGTGACCGGCACAATCGCCTTTGCGCGAAGAAGCCGATTCTTCGCCTCCGGCAGCCGGACAGAGCGGCTGCTTCGGAAAGGTGGAATTGAAGCTGCACAACACCGGGATAGTGTGAGCAGTTTGCAACGGATAAAAAACACTACCTTACCACTTTCCTACCTTTTCCAAACACATGAATATTTGATGGGAAGGTGTTTTGGACAACTTCATTTTTCTTATGCAAAACATTCTGAAGAGGTCTCTAAACAAGTAAAACACGATAGGAGATGTTTTCTGTGCTGGCACAGTTTCTCCATGCCAGCCATAGTGGAAAGGATCTTTGCAATGATATAGACCACAAAAGACGCTAAAGACGAAATATGGAGCTCCCCGGAGCTAAGCGCCGGTCCCGGGCACATTTCGGAAGAAGCCGCCGCACTGGAGTGCACTGCGACCGGCACAATCGCCTTTGCGCGAAGAAGCCGATTCTTCGCCTCCCGGAGCCGGAGAGAGCGGCTGCTTTCAAAAGGTGAAGAATGAAGCTGCACAACACTGGGATAGTGTGCGCAGCTTGCAAACTGATAGAAAACACTACCTTACCACCTTCCTACCTTTTCCAAACACATGAACATTCGATTGGAAGGTGTTTTGGAAAACTTTCTTTTTCTTCGTGCAAAACACTCAGCAGAGCTCTCTGCAACATGTAAAACACCACGGGAGATGTTTTCAGTGAGGCACAGTCTCTCATTACCAGACATAGTGGAAAAGCGTTTTGCAGTGATGTAGACCACAAAAGTCCCGAAAGACGCAGGTACGGATGTCCCCGCAGCTAAGCGCCGGTCCCGGGCACATTTCGGAAGAAGCCGCCGCACTGGAGTGCACTGTGACTGGCACAATCGCCTTTGCGCGAAGAAGCCGATTCTTCGCCTGCCGGAGCCGGAGAGAGCGGCTGCTTTCAAAAGGTGAAGAATGAAGCTGCACAAGACTGGGATAGTGTGCGCAGCTTGCAAACTGATAGAAAACACTACCTTATAACTTTCCTACCTTTTCCAAACACATGAACATTCGATTGGAAGGTGTTTTGAAAAACTTTTTTTTCTTCCTGCATAAACTTCTGCAGAGCTCTCTGCAACATGTAAATCACGATGGGAGATGTTTTCTGTGCTGGCACAGTTTCTCCTTGCCTAACATAGTGGAAAACCTTTCTGTATGATGTAGACCACAAAAGTCCCGACAGAGGAAGGTACGGATGTCCCCGGAGCTAAGCGCCGGTCCCGGGCACATTTCGGAAGAAGCCGCCGCACTGGAGTGCACTATGACCGGTACAATCGCCTTTGCGCGAAGAAGCCGCCTCTTCGCCTCCGCGAGCCGGACAGAGCGGCTGCTTTCAAAAGGTGAAGAATGAAGCTGCACAAGACTGGGATAGTGTGTGCAGCTTGCAAACTGATAGAAAACAGTACCTTACCCCTTTCCTACCTTTTCCAAACACATGAATATCCTGTTGGAAGGTGTTTTGGACAACTTTCTTATTCTTGGTGCAAATCACTCAGCAGAGCTCTCTGCAACATGTAAAACACGATGAGAGATGTTTTCTGTGCAGGCACAGTTTCTCCATGCCAGACATAGTGGTAAAGCGTTTTGCAGTGATGTAGACCACAAAAGACGCTAAAGTCGAAATAAGGAGTTCCCCGGAGCTAAGCGCCGGTCCCAGGCACATTTCGGAAGAAGACGCCGCACTGGAGTGCGCTGTGACCGGCACAATCGCCTTTGCGCGAAGAAGACGCTTCCTTGCCTCCGCGAGCCGGACAGAGCGGCTGCTTTCAAAAGGTGAAGAATGAAGCTGCACAGCACTGGGATAGTGTGCGCAGCATGCAAACTGATAGAAAACAGTACCTTTCAACTCTCCTACCTTTTCCAAACACATGAACATTCGATTGGAATGTGTTTTGGAAAACTTTCTTTTTCTTCTTGCATGAACTTCTGCAGAGCTCTCTGCAACATGTAAATCACGATGGGAGATGTTTTCTGTGCTGGCACAGTTTCTCCTTACCTAACATAGTGGAAAACCTTTCTGTATGATGTAGACCACAAAAGTCCCGAAAGACCTAGGTACGCAGCTCCCCGGAGCTATGGCCCGATCCCGGGCACATTTCGGCAGATGCCGCCGCACTGGAGTGCACTATGACCGGCACAATCGCCTTGGCTCGAAGAAGCCGATTCTTCGCCTCCGGGAGCCGGAGAGACCAGTAGCTTCGGAAAGGTGAGAATGAAGCTGCACAACACTGGGATAGTGTGCGCAGGTTGCAAACTGATAGAAAACACTACCTTACAACTTTCCTAACTTTTCCAAACACATGAATATCCTGTTGGAAGGTGTTTTGGACAACTTTCTTATTCTTGGTGCAAAACACTCAGCAGAGCTCTCTGCAACATGTAAAACACCATGAGAGATGTTTTCTGTGCAGGCACAGTTTCTCTATGCCAGACATAGTGGAAAAGCTTTTTGCAGTGATGTAGACTACAAAAGTCCCGAAAGAAGAAGGTACGGATGTCCCCGGAGCTAAGCGCCGGTCCCGGGCACATTTCGGAAGAAGCCGCCGCACTTTAGAGCATTGGCGCCAGTACAATCCCATTTGCTCGACGAAACCTCGTCTTCGCCTCCGGAAGCCGTAGGGAGCAGTAGCTTCGGAAAGGTGAGAATGAAGCTGCGCAACACTGGGATAGTGTGCGCAGGTTGCAAACTGATAGAAAACAGTACCTTACTACTCTCCTAGCTTTTCCAAACACATGAACATTCGATTGGAAGGTGTTTTGGATATCTTTCTTTTTCTTTCTGCAAAACACTCTGCAGACTTCTCTGCAACATGTACAACACCATGGGAGATGTTTTCAGCCCTGACCCAGATTCTCCTTGCCAGACATAGTGGAAAAACTTTTTGCGAAGTTGGAGAGGACAAGAAACGCTAAAGACGAAAGTATGGAGTTTTCCGTAGCTAAGAATGCATGAAAGCAAAAGACTGCCCTCTTCAAAAATGGCAATTAGGAGGACTCGGAAAAGTACAAATCAGCCAGCCTCTTTTTTATCCCCATGAAGTTGATGGGGCAGCTATTCCTGAAAGCCTTGCCTGGCATATGAAGGAGGACAAAGCAATGTACTCGGCGTGGATTTTCCTGGGGAATTTCATGCTGAACAACTTTTTCAACACCTCTGATGAATCAACTTGACTGGTAGATGAAGGGAATATTGTCTGCGTGGCCTTCAGGGAGGTTTTTCCATTTCTCTACATGGCTGCACACATACATACGGGAAGCAATAATGCAAAAGGGAGGGAACCAGTGTCTTTTAAGTGATGCTGAGTGAAAAGACAAGAGGCAGTGGGCACACACTGAAATACAGGAGATTGCCTATGAACATCACCAAATGATGTTTTACTGTGAGGGTGACTGAACCGCGGCACAGACTGCCCAGAAAGCTTCTGAAGCCTGGATCTTAGAAGACATTAAAAGTACACCCAGATAGAATCCCGGGCAAGAGGCTCTAGGTATCCTGCTTTAACAGGGGGGTTGGGCCTGGTGAGCCCCACTGAGCCCTACCACTCTCATTCATTCTGTGTAGTGAATTCTCTTCGAGATGCATTTCAAGCACTGGCATGACAAAGTTCTGTGCAGACAGAGATCCAAATGGACATGGGGTCCATGTTCCTTAAGCAGTGTTCAAGAAGAATGTAAAACTCTGGGACAAGTGTCTCTTCCCTAACTGAATCCCTTTCATGGGAAAATTCCCAGCTATAGAAAGATCTTCTGATACGCATGCTTAGGACTGACACTGGCTGAGGAAATTTCCCCCTATGTGTATCTAAGACCAGTTAGGATCATCACCCAAGAGTTGTCAACATAGTCACAGAATGTCTATTGTAAAGAATCGACAACTTCCATCAGAATGGCAAATATTGGTCCACAAAATGGATTAATGAATGGGAATTATTTCCTTGGGTTAAAAAGAAAACTAAGAGTTGGTCTTTATTTATCAATTTAGTTGCAATATTGATAAGGGAAGAAAAAGACCTCAGTCCTGGACTTTCTCAACTCTAAGAAAGATTTTAAAAATTTAAAAATAGATTTAGAAATCTATTATTATGACGAGATTATTCAAACAATTTTAGTCGGTAAAAAAGTCCCAGATTTGTCTAGTTTTGTTTCCAGGGAAAAGGGCTGTGGTTTGTGTTTCCGGGCCTGGGGCTGGGAGTGGCCGGCTGGCTCCTGAAAATTCTCGATACGCAGGGTGGTTCCCAGATAAAAGGTGGCACCAGTGCCAAGTCGTGATGGTTTGATAATACAGAGTAGCTCCTGCAAACTGCCAGCAAGAAGCAGGGCGGCTGAATTTTGTTTCCAGGGAATGGGGTGGTGGTTTCTGTTTGGGGACCTGTGGCAGGCAGTGGCAGGCTGGCTCCTTAAAATCCACGATACGCAAGATGCTTCCAAAAGAAAGGTGACACAAGTGCCGAGTCGGGCTGGTTTGATAGAGCCAAGTGTCTCCTGCAATCTGCCAGCCAGAAGCGGGGTGGGTGAGTTTTGTTTGCCAGGGAAAAGGGCCATGGTTTGTTTTCCGGGGCCTGTGGCCAAGAATGGCCAGCTGGCTCCTTAAAATCCACGCCGCGCCGGAGGGTTCCCAGACCCAAGGGAGCACCAGTGCCGAGTCAGGCTGGTTTGATAGAGCCAAGTGGCTCCTGCAATCTGCCAGCCAGAAGATGGGCAGGTCAGTTTTACTTCCAGGGAAAAGGGCCGTAGTCTGTGTTTGGGGGCCTGTGGCTGGGAGTGGCCTGCTGCCTCCTTGAAAATCCACGATACGCAGGATGGTTCCCCGATGAAAGGTGGCACCAGTGCCGAGTCGGCCTGTTTTCATAGAGCCAAGTGGCTCCTGCAATCTGCCAGCCAGAAGATGGGCAGGTCAGTTTTACTTCCAGGGAAAAGGCCGTGGATTGTGCTGGGTGCCTGTGGATGGGAGTGGCCGGCTGGCTCCTGAAAATCCACGGTACGCAGGATGGTTCCCAGATGAAAGGTGGCAGCAGTGCCGAGTCGGGCTGGTTTGATAGAGCCAAGTGGCTCCTGCAATCTGCCAGCCAGAAGATGGGCAGGTCAGTTTTACTTCCAGGGAAAAGGGCCGTAGTTTGTGTTTCGAGGCTTGTGGCTGGGAGTGGCCGGCTGGCGGCTTAAAATCCAGGCCGCGCTGGATGGTTCCCAGACCCAAGGGGGAACCAGTGCCGAGTCGGGTTGGTTTGACAGTACCAAGTGGCTCCTGCAATCTGCCAGCCAGAAGATGGGCAGGTCAGTTTTACTTCCAGGGAAAAGGCCCACAGTTTGTGTTTGGGGGCCTGTGGCTGGGAGTGGCCGGCTGGCTCCTGAAAATCCACGATATGCAGGATGGTTCCCAGATGAAAGGTGGCAGCAGTGCCGAGTCGGGCTGTTTTGATAGAGCCAAGTGGCTCCTGCAATCTGCCAGCCAGAAGATGGGCAGGTCAGTTTTACTTCCAGGGAAAAGGGCCGTGGTTACTTTTAGGGGGCGTGTGGCTGGGAACGGCCGGCTGGCGGTTTAAATACAACACCGCGCTGGATGGTTCCCAGATGAAAGGTGGCACCACGTCCGAGTCGGGCTGGTTTGATAGAGCCAAGTTGCTCCTGCAATCTGCCAGCCAGAAGATGGGCAGGTCAGTTTTACTTCCAGGGAAAAAGGCCGTGGATTGATTTCCGGGGACTGTGGCCTGGAATGGCCGGCCGGCTCCTTAAAATCCATGATTCGCAGGATGGTTCCCAGACCCAAGGGGGCACCAGTGCCGAGTCGGGCTGGTTTGATAGTACCGAGTGGCTCCTGCAATCTGCCAGCCAGAAGGCGGGCCGCTGAGATTTTGTTCCAGGGAAAAGTGCCGTGGTATGTGTTTGGGTCCCTCTGGCTGGGAGTGGCCGGCTGGCTCCTGAAAATCCACGATACGCAGGATGATTCCCAGACCAATGGGGCACCAGTGCCGAGTCGGGCTGGTTTGATAGAGCCAAGTGGCTCCTGCAATCTGCCAGCCAGAAGCGGGGCGGGTCAGTTTTGTTTGCCAGGGAAAAGGGCCGTGGTTTGTTTTCCGGGGCCTGTGGCCTGGAATGGCCGGCTGGCTCCTTAAAATCCACGATACACAGGATGGCTCGCAAATGAAAAATGGCACCAGTGCCAAGTCGGGCTGGATTGATAGTACCAAGTGGCTCCTGCAATCTGCCGGCCAGAAGATGGGCAGGTCAGTTTTACTTCCAGGGAAAAGGGCCGTAGTTTGTGTTTGGGGGCCTGTGGCTGGGAGTGGCCGGCTGGCTCCTGAAAATCCACGATACGCAGGATGGTTCCCAGATGAAAGGTGGCACCCCTGCCGTGTCGGGCTGGTTTGATAAAGCCAAGTGGCTCCTGCAATCTGCCAGCCAGTAGCGGGGTGGGTGAGTTTTGTTTGCCAGAGAAAAAGCCGTGGTTTTTTTTCCGGGGCCTGTGGCCTGGAATGGCCGGCTGGTTCCTTAAAATCCGCGCCGCGCCGGATGGTTCCCAGATGAAAGGTGGCACCAGTGCCGAGTCGGGCTGTTTTGATAGAGCCAAGTTGCTCCTGCAATCTGCCAGCCAGAAGATGGGCAGGTCAGTTTTACTTCCAGGGAAAAGGGCCGTAGTTTGTGTTTGGGGACCTTGGCTGGCAGTGGCCCGCTGGTTCCTGAAAATCCACGATACGCAGGATGGTTCCCAGATGAAACGTGGCACCAGTGCCAAGTCGGGCTGTTTTGATAGAGCCAAGTGGCTCCTGCAATCTGCCATCCAGAAGGCGGGCCGCTGAGATTTTCTTTTAGGGAAAAGGGCTCTAGTTTGTGTTTGGGGCCCTGTGGCTGAGAGTGGCCGGCTGGCTCCTGAAAATCCACGACACGCATGATGGTTCCCAGATGAAAGGTGGCACCAGTGCCGAGTCGGGCTGGTTTGATAGAGCCAATTGGCTCCTGCAATCTGCCAGCCAGAAGGTGGGCAGGTCAGTTTTACTTCCAGGGAAATGGGTCGTAGTTTGTGTTTGGGGGCCTGTGGCTGTCAGTGGCCGGCCGGCTCCTTAAAATCCACGATACGCAGGATGGTTCCCAGATGAAAGGTGGCACCAGTGCCGAGTCGGGCTGGTTTGATAGAGCTAAGTGGCTCCTGCAATCTGCCAGGGAGAAGATGGGCAGGTCAGTTTTACTTCCGGGGAAGAGGGCCGTTAGTGTGTGTTTGGGGCCTGAGGCTGGGAGTGGCCGGCTGGCTCCTGAAAATCCACGATACGCAGGATGATTCCCAGACCAATGGGGCACCAGAGCCGAGTCGGGCTGGTTTGATAGAGCCAAGTGGCTCCTGCAATCTGCCAGCCAGAAGCGGGGCAGGTCAGTTTTGTTTGCCAGGGAAAAGGGCCGTGGTTTGTTATCCGGAGCCTGTGGCCTGGAATGGCCGGCTGGCTCCTTAAAATCCACGATACACAGGATGGCTCCCAAATGAAAAATGGCACCAGTGCCAAGTCGGGCTGTATTGGTAGTACCAAGTGGGTCCTGTAATCTGCCAGCCAGAATATGGGCAGGTCAGTTTTACTTCCAGGGAAAAGGGCCGTAGTTTGTGTTTGGGGGCCTGTGGCTGGGAGTGGCCGGCTGGCTCCTGAAAATCGACGTTACGCAGGTGGCTCACAAATGAAAAATTGCACCAGTGCCAAGTCGGGCTGGTTTGATAGAGCCAAGTGGCTCCTGCAATCTGCCAGCAAGAAACGGGGTGGGTGAGTTTTGTTTGCCAGGGAAAAGGGCAGTGGTTGTTTTCTGGGGCCTGTGGCCTGGAATGGCCGTCTGGCTCCTTAAAATCCACGCCACGCAGGATGGTTCCCAGACCCAAGGGGGAACCAGTGCCGAGTCAGGCTGGTTTGATAGAGCCAAGTGGCTCCTGCAATCTGCCAGCCAGAAGATGGGCAGGTCAGTTTTACTCCCAGGGAAAAAGCCGTAGTCTGTGCTTGGGGGCCTGTGGCTGGGAGTGGCCGGCTGGCGGTTTAAATACAACACCGCGCTGGATGGTTCCCAGATGAAAGGTGGCACCACGTCCGAGTCGGGCTGGTTTGATAGAGCCAAGTTGCTCCTGCAATCTGCCAGCCAGAAGATGGGCAGGTCAGTTTTACTTCCAGGGAAAAAGGCCGTGGATTGATTTCCGGGGACTGTGGCCTGGAATGGCCGGCCGGCTCCTTAAAATCCATGATTCGCAGGATGGTTCCCAGACCCAAGGGGGCACCAGTGCCGAGTCGGGCTGGTTTTATAGTACCGAGTGGCTCCTGCAATCTGCCAGCCAGAAGGCGGGCCGCTGAGATTTTCTTCCAGGGAAAAGTGCCGTGGTATGTGTTTGGGTCCCTCTGGCTGGGAGTGGCCGGCTGGCTCCTGAAAATCCACGATACGCTGGATGATTCCCAGACCAATGGGGCACCAGTGCCGAGTCGGGCTGGATTGATAGTACCAAGTGGCTCCTGCAATCTGCCGGCCAGAAGATGGGCAGGTCAGTTTTACTTCCAGGGAAAAGGGCCGTAGTTTGTGTTTGGGGGCCTGTGGCTGGGAGTGGCCGGCTGGCTCCTGAAAATCCACGATACGCAGGATGGTTCCCAGATGAAAGGTGGCACCAGTGCCGAGTCAGGCTGGTTTGATAGAGCCAAGTGGCTCCTGCAATCTGCCAGCCAGAAGCGGGTTGGGTGAGTTTTGTTTGCCAGGGAAAAGGGCCGTGGTTTTTTTCCGGAGCCTGTGGCCTGGAATGGCCGGCTGGCTCCTTAAAATCCACGATACGCAGGATGGTTCCCAGACCCAAGGGGGCACCAGTGCCGAGTCAGGCTGGTTTGATAGAGCTAAGTGGCTCCTGCAATCTGCCAGCCAGAAGATGGGCAGGTCAGTTTTACTTCCAGGGAAAAAGCCGTAGTGTGTGCTTGGGGGCCTGTGGCTGGGAGTGGCCGGCTGGCTCCTGAAAATCCACGATACGCAGGATGGTTCCCCGATGAAAAGCGGCACCAGTGCCGAGTCGGCCTGTTTTCATAGAGCCAAGTGGCTCCTGCAATCTGCCAGCCAGAAGATGGCAGGTCAGTTTTACTTCCAGGGAAACGGGCCGTAGTTTTTGTTTGGGGGCCTGAGGTTGGGAGTGGCCGGATGGCTCCTGAAAATCCACGATACGCAGGATGGTTCCCAGACCCAATTGGGTAACAGTGCCGAGTCGGGTTGGTTTGATAGAGCCAAGTGTCTCCTGCAATCTGCCAGCCAGAAGCGTGGTGGTTGAGGTTTTTTTGCCAGGGAAAAGGGCCGTAGTTTGTTTTTGAGGGCCTGTGGCCTGTAATGTCCGACTGGCTCCTTAAAATCCACGCCGCGCTGGATGGTTCCCAGACCCAAGGGGGCACCAGTGCCGAGTCAGGCTGGTGTGATAGAGCCAAGTGGCTCCTGCAATCTGCCAGCCAGATGATGGGCAGGTCTGTTTTACTTCCAGGGAAAAGGGCCGTAGTTTGTGTTTGGGGGCCTTTGGCTGGCAGTGGCCGGCTGGCTCCTGAAAATCCACGATACGCAGGATGGTTCCCAGATGATAGGTGGCACCAGTGCCAAGTCGGGCTGGTTTGATATTACCGAGTGGCTCCTGCAATCTGCCAGCCAGAAGGCGGGCCGCTGAGGTTTTCTTCCAGGGAAAAGGGGCGTGGTATGTGTTTGGGGCCCTGTGGCTGAGAGTGGCCGGCTGGCTCCTGAAAATCCACGATACGCAGGATGGTTCCCAGACCCAAGTTGGCACCACTGCCAAGTCAGGCTGGTTTCATAGAGCCAAGTGACTCCTGCAATCTGCCAGCCAGAAGATGGGCAGGTCAGTTTTACTTCCAGGGAAAAGGGCCGTAGTTTCTGTTTGTGGGCCTGTGGCTGGGAGTGGCAGGCTGGCTCCTGAAAATCCAAAATACGCAGGATGGTTCCCAAATGAAAAATGGCACCAGTGCCAAGTCAGGCTGGTTTGATAGAGCCAAGTGTCTCCTGCAATCTGACAGCCAGAAGATGGGCAGGTCAGTTTTACTTCCAGGGAAAAGGGCCGTAGTTTGTGTTTGGGGCCCAGTGGCTGGGAGTGGCCGGCTGGCTCCTGAAAATCCACGCCGCGCAGGATGGTTCCCAGATGAAAGGTGGCACCAGTGCCGAATCGGGCTGTTTTGATAGAGCCAAGTGGCTCCTGCAATCTGCCAGCCAGAAGATGGCAGGTCAGTTTTACTTCCAGGGAAAAGGGCCGTAGTTTGTGTTTGGGGCCCTGTGGCCGGCAGTGGCCGGCTGGCTCCTGAAAATCCACGATACGTAAGATGGTTCCCAGATGAAAGGTTGCACCAGTGCCAAGTCAGGCTGGTGTGATAGAGCCAAGTGGGTCCTGCAATCTGCCAGCCAGAAGATGGGCAGGTCACTTTTACTTCCAGGGAATAGGGCCGGTAGTTTGTGTTTGGGGGCCTGTGGCTGGGTGTGGCTGGCTGGCTCCTGAAAATCCCCGATACGCAGGATGGTTCCCAAATGAATAATGGCACCAGTGCCAAGTCGGGCTGGTGTGATAATACCAAGTGGCTCCTGCAATCTGACAGCCATAAGATTGGCAGGTCAGTTTTGTTTGCCAGGGTAAAGGGCCGTGGTTTTTGTTGGGGGCCTGTGGCTGGGAGTGGCCCGCTGGCTCCTGAAAATCCACGATACGCTGGATGGTTCCCAGTTGAATGGTGGCACCACTGCTGGGTCGGGCTGGTTTGATTGTACTAATTGTCTCCCGCAATCTGCCAGCCAGAAGATGGGCAGGTCAGTTTTACTTCCAGGGAACAGGGCCGTGGTATTTGTTTGGGGGCCTGTGGCTGGGAGTGGCCGGCTGGCTCCTGAAAATCCACGATACGCAGGATGATTCCCAGATGAATGGTTGCCCCAGTGCAAAGTCAGGCTGGTTTGATAGAGCCAAGTGGCTCCTGCAATCTGCCAGCCAGAAGGTGGGCAGGTCAGTTTTACTTCCAGGGAAAAGGGCCGTGGTATTTGTTTGGGGGCCTGTGGCTGGGACTGGCCGGCTGGCTCCTAAAAATCCACGATACACAGGATGATTCCCAGATGAATGGTGGCACCAGTGCCAAGTCGGGCTGGTTTGATAGAGCCAAGTGTCTCCTGCAATCTGCCAGCCAGAAGCGGGGCGGGTGAGTTTTGTTTGCCAGGGAAAAGGGCCGTGGTTTGTTTTCGGGAGCCTGTGGCTCGGAATGGCCTGCTGGCTCCTGAAAATCTACGATACGCAGGATGGTTCCCAGATGAAAGGTGGCACCAGTGCCGAGTCAGGCTGGTTTGATAGAGCCAAGTGGCTCCTGCAATCTGCCAGCCAGAAGCGGGTTGGGTGAGTTTTGTTTGCCAGGGAAAAGGGCCGTGGTTTTTTTCCGGAGCCTGTGGCCTGGAATGGCCAGCTGGCTCCTTAAAATCCACGCCACGCAGGATGGTTCCCAGACCCAAGGGGGCACCAGTGCCGAGTCAGGCTGGTTTGATAGAGCTAAGTGGCTCCTGCAATCTGCCAGCCAGAAGATGGGCAGGTCAGTTTTACTTCCAGGGAAAAAGCCGTAGTGTGTGCTTGGGGGCCTGTGGCTGGGAGTGGCCGGCTGGCTCCTGAAAATCCACGATACGCAGGATGGTTCCCCGATGAAAAGCGGCACCAGTGCCGAGTCGGCCTGTTTTCATAGAGCCAAGTGGCTCCTGCAATCTGCCAGCCAGAAGATGGGCAGGTCAGTTTTACTTCCAGGGAAACGGGCCGTAGTTTTTGTTTGGGGGCCTGAGGTTGGGAGTGGCCGGATGGCTCCTGAAAATCCACGATACGCAGGATGGTTCCCAGACCCAATTGGGTACCAGTGCCGAGTCGGGTTGGTTTGATAGAGCCAAGTGTCTCCTGCAATCTGCCAGCCAGAAGCGTGGTGGTTGAGGTTTTTTTGCCAGGGAAAAGGGCCGTAGTTTGTTTTTGAGGGCCTGTGGCCTGTAATGTCCGACTGGCTCCTTAAAATCCACGCCGCGCTGGATGGTTCCCAGACCCAAGGGGGCACCAGTGCCGAGTCAGGCTGGTGTGATAGAGCCAAGTGGCTCCTGCAATCTGCCAGCCAGATGATGGGCAGGTCTGTTTTACTTCCAGGGAAAAGGGCCGTAGTTTGTGTTTGGGGGCCTTTGGCTGGCAGTGGCCGGCTGGCTCCTGAAAATCCACGATACGCAGGATGGTTCCCAGATGATAGGTGGCACCAGTGCCAAGTCGGGCTGGTTTGATATCACCGAGTGGCTCCTGCAATCTGCCAGCCAGAAGGCGGGCCGCTGAGGTTTTCTTCCAGGGAAAAGGGGCGTGGTATGTGTTTGGGGCCCTGTGGCTGAGAGTGGCCGGCTGGCTCCTGAAAATCCACGACACGCATGATGGTTCCCAGATGAAAGGTGGCACCTGTGCCGAGTCAGGCTGGTTTGATAGAGCCAAGTGGGTCCTGCAATCTGCCAGCCAGAAGATGGGCAGGTCAGTTTTACTTCCAGGGAAAAGGGCCAGTAGTTTGTGTTTGGGGGCCTGAGGCTGGGAGTGGCCGGCTGGCTCCTGAAAATCCACGATACGCAGGATGGTTCCCAGACCCAAGTTGGCACCACTGCCAAGTCAGGCTGGTTTCATAGAGCCAAGCGACTCCTACAATCTGCCAGCCAGAAGATGGGCAGGTCAGTTTTACTTCCAGGGAAAAGGGCCGTAGTTTCTCTTTGTGGGCCTGTGGCTGGGAGTGGCAGGCTGGCTCCTGAAAATCCAAAATACGCAGGATGGTTCCCAAATGAAAAATGGCACCAGTGCCAAGTCAGGCTGGTTTGATAGAGCCAAGTGTCTCCTGCAATCTGCCAGCCAGAAGATGGGCAGGTCAGTTTTACTTCCAGGGAAAAGGGCCGTAGTTTGTGTTTGGGGCCCAGTGGCTGGGAGTGGCCGGCTGGCTCCTGAAAATCCACGCCGCGCAGGATGGTTCCCAGATGAAAGGTGGCACCAGTGCCGAATCGGGCTGTTTTGATAGAGCCAAGTGGCTCCTGCAATCTGCCAGCCAGAAGATGGCAGGTCAGTTTTACTTCCAGGGAAAAGGGCCGTAGTTTGTGTTTGGGGCCCTGTGGCCGGCAGTGGCCGGCTGGCTCCTGAAAATCCACGATACGTAAGATGGTTCCCAGATGAAAGGTTGCACCAGTGCCAAGTCAGGCTGGTGTGATAGAGCCAAGTGGGTCCTGCAATCTGCCAGCCAGAAGATGGGCAGGTCACTTTTACTTCCAGGGAATAGGGCCGGTAGTTTGTGTTTGGGGGCCTGTGGCTGGGTGTGGCTGGCTGGCTCCTGAAAATCCCCGATACGCAGGATGGTTCCCAAATGAATAATGGCACCAGTGCCAAGTCGGGCTGGTGTGATAATACCAAGTGGCTCCTGCAATCTGACAGCCATAAGATTGGCAGGTCAGTTTTGTTTGCCAGGGTAAAGGGCCGTGGTTTTTTTTGGTGGCCTGTGGCTGGGAGTGGCCCGCTGGCTCCTGAAAATCCACGATACGCTGGATGGTTCCCAGTTGAATGGTGGCACCACTGCTGGGTCGGGCTGGTTTGATTGTACTAATTGTCTCCCGCAATCTGCCAGCCAGAAGATGGGCAGGTCAGTTTTACTTCCAGGGAAAAGGGCCGTGGTATTTGTTTGGGGGCCTGTGGCTGGGAGTGGCCGGCTGGCTCCTGAAAATCCACGATACGCAGGATGATTCCCAGATGAATGGTTGCCCCAGTGCAAAGTCAGGCTGGTTTGATAGAGCCAAGTGGCTCCTGCAATCTGCCAGCCAGAAGGTGGGCAGGTCAGTTTTACTTCCAGGGAAAAGGGCCGTGGTATTTGTTTGGGGGCCTGTGGCTGGGACTGGCCGGCTGGCTCCTAAAAATCCACGATACACAGGATGATTCCCAGATGAATGGTGGCACCACTGCAAAGTCGGGCTGGTTTGATAGAGCCAAGTGTCTCCTGCAATCTGCCAGCCAGAAGCGGGGTGGGTGAGTTTTGTTTGCCAGGGAAAAGGGCCGTGGTTTGTTTTCGGGAGCCTGTGGCTCGGAATGGCCTGCTGGCTCCTGAAAATCTACGATACGCAGGATGGTTCCCAGATGAAAGGTGGCACCAGTGCTGAGTCGGGCTGGTTTGATAGAGCCAAGTGGCTCCTGCAATCTGCCAGCCAGAAGCGGGGTTTGTGAATTTTGTTTGCCAGGGAAAAGGCCCACAGTTTGTGTTTGGGGGCCTGTGGCTGGGAGTGGCCAGCTGGCTCCTGAAAATCCACAATACGCTGGATGATTCCCAGACCAAAGAGGCACCAGTGCCGAGTCGGGGTGGTTTGATAGAGCCAAGTGGCTCCTGCACTCTGCCAGCCAGAAGATGGGCAGGTCAGTTTTACTTCCTGGGTAAAGGGCCGTAGTTTGTGTTTGGGGGCCTGTGGCTGGGAGTGGCCGGCTGGCTCCTGAAAATCCCCGATACACAGGATGGTTCCCAGATGAAAGGTGGCACCAGTGCCGAGTTGGGCTGGTTTGATAGAGCCAAGTGGCTCCTGCAATCTGCCAGCAAGAAGCGGGGCGGGTGAGTTATTTTTCCTGAGAAAAGGGCCCTGGTATATGTTTGGGGGCCTGTGGATGAGAGTGGCCGGCTGGCTCCTGAAAATGCGCGATACGTAGGATGATTCCCAGACCTAAGGTGGCACACTGCCAAGTCGGACAGGTATGATAGTACAAAGTGTCTTCTGCAATCTACCATTCAGAAGCCAGGCAGCTGAGTTTAGTTTGCCAGGGAAATGGGCCGTGGTTTGTTTTCGGGGGACTGTGGCTGGGAGTGGCCGGATGGCTCCTTAAAATCCACGCCGCGCAGGATGGTTCCCAGACCCAAGGGGGCACCAGTGCCGAGTTGGGCTGGTTTGATAGAGCCAAGTGTCTCCTGCAATCTGCCACCCAGAAACGGGGTGGCTGAGTTTTGTTTGCCAGGGAAAAGTGCCGTGGTTTGTGTTGGGGGCCTGTGGCTGGGAGTGGCCGGCTGGCTCCTGAAAATCCACGATACGCAGGATGGTTCCCAGATTAAAGGTGGCACCACTGCCAAGTCAGGCTGGTTTGATAGAGCCAAGTGGCTCCTGCAATCTGCCAGCCAGAAGATGGGCAGGTCAGTTTTACTTCCAGGGAAAAGGGCTGTAGTGTGTGTTTGGGGGCCTGATGCTGGGAGTGGCCGGCTGGCCCCTGAAAATCCACCATATGCAGGATGATTCCCAGACCGAATTTGGCACCACTGTTAAGTCGGGCTGGTTTGATAGAGCCATGTGCCTCCTGCAATCTGCCAGCCAGAAGCGGGGTGGGTGAGTTTTGTTTGCCTGGGAAAAGGGCCGTAGTTTGAGTTTGGGGGCCGCAGGCTGGGGATGGCCGGCTGGCTCCTTAAAATCCACGCTGCGCAGGATGGGTTCCAGATGAATGGTGGCACCAATACGAAGTTGTGTATTACCATGTGACTCCTGCAATCTGCCATCCAGAAGCAGGGCAACTGAGTTTTTTTTCAGGGAAAAGGGCCGTCGTTTGTGTTTGGGGTACTGTAGCTGGTAGGGGCTGCTGGCTCCTGAAAATCCATGATACGCAGGATGGTTTCCAGACCCGTGCTGGCTCCAGTGCAATGTCGGCCTGAGTTGACTTTGTCAAATATCCCCTGCGTTGCTCAGTTCAAAGAAATCTTGTGTCCTAATGTTCTCACAGAAGACTGTTAAAATTTGTCTATTTTTCTGGATTTGTTTTGTTCTTTTTTCTCTACCTTCTACTTCTCTCCACTGTCTGAGAACTTTGACCATTATGTAAGTTGACCTAATGTAAAATTCTCGTAGTAAAGTAAGAGAAGCCAGTAAAGAAAGGCAAATTTGTTAATTGCAGGTGGAAAGAGGGAGGCCAACGAAAGAAAACAAAAGATCAATAATAATGAAATTCTCCCCTGTCTTCTGTGAAAAGTAGAGGCGCAGACAAGAAAGAGCAAGTGCAAAATTCTCACTAGAGAAACGCACTTTATCTGACTAAAGTAATTTCCGGTGCATTTCTTGCATTTTTCTCATGCCAAACATATTA
This sequence comes from Zonotrichia albicollis, assembly GCF_047830755.1. NCBI lineage: Eukaryota > Metazoa > Chordata > Aves > Passeriformes > Passerellidae > Zonotrichia > Zonotrichia albicollis. The sequence goes on along the minus strand of NW_027428351.1, from coordinate 208,797 downwards.
ATCATTGAAGGTGTCCCTTTCCTCTTTCTGGAATACAGCTAGGAAGATGGCTGTGTCATTGCTGACAAGCTGCTATTCTCAGAGGTGTCCAGCTGAAAGTCCTAGATCAATGGATTTCCTCTGTCACTTTGATATGGCATGACTTCCAGTTTCAGCAACTGAACTTGCCAGCCTTACAATTCTTTGCCCCTTGAATGGTCAGATAGGCTCCTTGGCAACTGGCATTTGTAAGGACACGAAACTATGCAGAATTTGTACCATGAGATGATGCCAAATGAGTCACGCCGGTAGATTAACTAGGACATGCAAGGCATGAGAGCACAAGAAGAGAGTACACAAGAAGACAGTACAATCTCCTTTTTTCTGAAACACTGTAGAGATCAAATTGAACACAAATCCTCCTGGGCTAGTTCTTGCAAAAGCCTAGGAGTTCTTTTTGTGTTCACACGCCTGGAATATTTAGCTTTGGATCACAGCAGAATGCAGATGACAAAACGAGGCCTTTAAGTCACATCCAGCATGAAGCAGCATGAAAGAAGAAAGCAGCTGAGAGTGCCAACCCTGCTAGGTAATCTCAGTATTGCTCTTGACATGAGCAGAAATTTGAAATGAGTCTCTGAAAATGACAAAGGAGGCTGAAGAAAAGGGAGCGATGACTCCTCTTGCATAGTGTTTCCTAACAGGGATCTTCAAAATGGAAAGATTGTATCATCCTTTCAACTGAAGGAAGGTATGAAAACAACGGGAAGGAAACGGCATCACATGCTAGAAAGACTAGGAAAGAAGTACACTGGGCAGTGTACTTCTAGACAGAAAGGCCACTGATGGAAAACCAACTAAACTGGCACCAATGCAGCAGCATTGGACTAAAGCCAGAAATGTCCAGCGCTTCACTCTCTGCCGTTCCATTCAGATGCACACAGCAGCTCTGCAACAGTCCTACTGATCATCTCCTTGGCGAACTTGGAGTTGAGGGTCCGTGGTGAAGCAGAGTCCCCAGCAAGATGCAAAGGAGAGCTGCTTTCTTGCAACTTTGCCTTTATCAGTTCCATAGCTTTAAGCCATAACAAACACCATTCAACCAACCACCATACACCAGGCTTTGAACACACGACCGTTCTAGAACTTGTTGATCTACCTCTAATTCAGCTGCCTCACCTTCCCACAGTCCTTTTCTACTTAGCCAATGGAATGGGCCTCGGCCCAAGGCCTTCCTTTTGTAAGCTTCCAGCTAGATGCAGCAGCAAGCCACTACTTTCTTCTGTGCCAAGACTTCAGGTAGACGATTTGCATCTGCCCTTCCAGTGAAACCTAACGGGGAGAGAAAAGCCTCTCACAGATGTTCAGTCATTCCATTAGCTACACAGGCCAAATCAAAAGAAAAGCCAGCTATGGGTTTGTGTACTTGCTCCTACACAACACCTGCTGCCCTCTGACAATCAACTAGCAGAGAACCAGCAAAACTGAGACTTGAGGCAAACAACCCTTTGAAGGGAATAATGATGTCAGCAATTAAGACAACACATTTCCAGGCCACCGAGATGCTTGAAATGTCAGCAAACGCTGGAGACCAAAGGCTGAACTAATAGGGAAAGGGTAAAAGAATCCCAAGAAAAACATGACCGAAGGTTAAAACAATTCCAAGAAAAACATAGGCAACTGACCTGTTGAAGCCTTCAGGAAATCAGTGGCCGCTGATTGACATAGGCCATTCAAGTTAGTTGACCCGTGCACCTTCCACCCCTTTTTCACCTTTCGGCACCATAGGGTGAATTGTGAGCATGAAATCACAATTCCTTGGATTCTCTTCTTAACTTGACGAGAAAAATTCAGCAACTGAAGTACCTGCTACTGATGTGATACCCAGGAACACCGAGTTGACACATTTCATTTTGTTCAAACACAGCTAGCAAATCTAAGGGCACAAGGCTGGCTTCTTTTCATGACAATTTTTCTGTTTTACAACTGGCTCTGATCCTGGTGAAACTTTTTCATTAGCTTCTCTCTAAAAGCAAAAAGTCCAGTTCACTGTCCCATCCTACTGCTGCAAGTAAACCATTTGTATTGCCAAGACCAAAAACGGAATTGGAAGGTACAGAGACGCCCGGAGCTATGAGCAGATACGGGGCACATTTCGGTAGAAGCCGCCGTCTGCAGTGCACTGTGACCAGCACAATCGCCTTTGGGCGAAGAAGCCGCTTCTTCGCCTCTGGAAGCCGGAGAGAACGGCTACCTCTGAAAGCTGAAGAATGAAGCAGCACAACACTGGGATTGTGTGCACAGATGCACACTAATCCAAAAAAGTACCTTACCACTCTCAAACTTTTCCAAACACATGAACATTCTGTTGGAAAGTGTTTTGGACAACTTTCTTCCTGCAAAACACACTGCAGAATTCTCTGCAAAATGTAAAATCCGATGGGAGATGTTTTTTATGCTGGCACAGTTTTTCCTTGCCAGACATGGTGGAAAAGATTTTTGCAATGATGTAGACCACAAAAGACGCTAATGACGAAGGTACGCAGCTCCCCGGAGCTATGCCCCGGTCCCGGGCACATTTCGGCAGATGCCGCCGCACTGGAGTGCACTGTGACGGGTACAATCGCCTTTGCGCGAAGAAGCCGATTCTTCGCCTCCGGGAGCCGGAGAGAGCGGCTGCTTTCAAAAGGTGAAGAATGAAGCTGCACAACACTGGGATAGTGTGCGCAGCTTGCAAACTGATAGAAAACACTACCTTACCAATCTCCTACCTTTTCCAAACATATGAATATTCGGTTAGAAGGTGTTTCCAACAACTTTATTTTCTTCGCGCAAAACACTCAGCAGACCTCTCTGCAACATGTAAAACACCATGAGAGATGTTTTCTGTGCTGGCACAGTTTCTCCATGCCAGACATAGTGGAAAGGATTTTTGCAATGATGTAGACCACAAAAGACGCTAAAGACGAAATATGGAGTTCCCGGAGCTAAGCGCCGATCCCAGGCACATTTCGGAAGAAGCCGCCGCACTGGAGTGCACTGTGACCGGCACAATCGCCTTTGCGCGAAGAAGCCGCTTCCTTGGCTCCGCGAGCCGGAAAGAGCGGGTGCTTCGGAAAGGTGAAGAATGAAGCTACACAACACGGGGATAGTGTGCGCAGCTTGCAAACTGATAGAAAACAGTACCTTACAACTTTCCTACCTTTTCCAAACACATGAATATTCGGTTAGAAGGTGTTTTCAACAACTTTATTTTCTTCGTGCAAAACACTCAGCAGAGCTCTCTGCAACATGTAAAACACGATGGGAGATGTTTTCTGTGCTGGCACAGTTTCTCCTTGCCTAACATAGTGGAAAAACTTTCTGTATGATGTAGACCACAAAAGTCCCGAAAGACCTAGGTACGCAGCTCCCCGGAGCTATGGCCCGATCCCGGGCACATTTCGGCAGATGCCGCCGCACTGGAGTGCACTGTGACCGGCACAATCGCCTTTGCGCGAAGAAGCCGATTCTTCGCCTCCGGCAGCCGGACAGAGCGGCTGCTTCGGAAAGGTGGAAATGAAGCTGCACAACACCGGGATAGTGTGAGCAGATTGCAAACTGATAAAAAACACTACCTTACCACTTTCCTACCTTTTCCAAACACATGAATATTTGATGGGAAGGTGTTTTGGACAACTTTATTTTTCTTATGCAAAACATTCTGAAGAGGTCTCTAAACAAGTAAAACACGATGGGAGATGTTTTCTGTGCTGGCACAGTTTCTCCATGCCAGACATAGTGGAAAGGATTTTTGCAATGATATAGACCACAAAAGACGCTAAAGACGAAATATGGAGCTCCCCGGAGGTAAGCGCAGGTCCCGGGCACATTTCGGAAGAAGCCGCCGCACTGGAGTGCACTGTGACCGGCACAATCGCCTTTGAGCGAAGAAGCCGCCTCTTCGTCTCCGGGAGCCAGAGAGAGCGGCTGCTTTCAAAAGGTGAAGAATGAAGCTGCACAACACGGGGATAGTGTGCGCAGCTTGCAAACTGATAGAAAACACTACCTTACCACTTTCCTACCTTTTCCAAACATATGAATATTCGGTTAGAAGGTGTTTTCAACAACTTTATTTTCTTCGTGCAAAACACTCAGCAGAGCTCTCTGCAACATGTAAAACATAATGGGAGATGTTTTCTGTGCAGGCACAGTTTCTACTTGCCAGACATAGTGGAAATGCTTTTAGTAGTGATGTAGAACACAAGAGACGCTAAAGTCGTAATACAGAGTTCCCCGGAGGTAAGCGCCGGTCCCGGGCACATTTCGGCAGATGCCGCCGCACTGGAGTGCACTGTGACCGGCACAATCGCCTTGGCTCGAAGAAGCCGATTCTTCGCCTCCGGGAGCCGGAGAGACCTGTAGCTTCGGAAAGGTGGAAATGAAGCTGCACAATACGGGGATAGTGTGCGCAGCTTGCAAAGTGATAGAAAACAGTACCTTACAACTTTCCTAACTTTTCCAAACATATGACTATACGTTTGGAAGGTGTTTTCAACAACTTTATTTTCTTCGTGCAAAACACTCAGCAGACCTCTCTGCAACATGTAAAACACGATGGGAGATGTTTTCTGTGCAGGCACAGTTTCTCCTTGCCAGACATAGCGGAAAAGCTTTTTAGCAGTGATGTAGACCACAAAAGTCCCGAAAGAAGCAGGTACGGATGTCCCCGGAGCTAAATGCCGGTCCCGGGCACATTTCGGAAGAAGCCGCCGCACTGGAGTGCAGTGTGACCGGCACAATCGCCTTTGCGCGAAGAAGCCGATTCTTCGCCTCCGAGAGCCGGAGAGAGCGGCTGCTTTCAAAAGGTGAGGAATGAAGCTGCACAACACTGGGATAGTGTGCGCAGCTTGCAAACTGATAGAAAACACTACCTTACCACCTTCCTCCCTTTTCCAAACACATGAACATTCGATTGGAATGTGTTTTGGAAAACTTTCTTTTTCTTCGTGCAAAACACTCAGCAGAGCTCTCTGCAACATGTAAAACACCATGAGAGATGTTTTCTGTGCAGGCACAGTTTCTCATTACCAGACATAGTGGAAAAGCGTTTTGCAGTGATGTTGACCACAAAAGACGCTAAAGACGAAATATGGAGCTCCCCGGAGCTAAGCGCCGGTCCCGGGCACATTTCGGAAGAAGCCGCCGCACTGGAGTGCACTGTGACCGGCACAATCGCCTTTGCGCGAAGAAGCCGCTTCCTTGCCTCCGAAAACCAGACAGAGCGGCTGCTTCGGAATGGTGGAAATGAAGCTGCACAACACGGGGATAGTGTGCGCAGCTTGCAAACTGATAGAAAACAGTACCTTACAACTTTCCTACCTTTTCCAAACACATGAAAATTCGGTTAGAAGGTGTTTTCAACAACTTTATTTTCTTCTTGCAAAACACTCAGCAGAGCTCTCTGCAACATGTAAAACACCACGGGAGATGTTTTCAGTGAGGCACAGTTTCTCATTACCAGACATAGTGGAAAAGCGTTTTGCAGTGATGTAGACCACAAAAGTCCCGAAAGAAGCAGGTACGGATGTCCCCGCAGCTAAGCGCCGGTCCCGGGCGCATTTCGGAAGAAGCCGCCGCACTGGAGTGCACTGTGACCGGCACAATCGCCTTTGCGCGAAGAAGCCGATTCTTCGCCTCCCGGAGCCGGAGAGAGCGGCTGCTTTCAAAAGGTGAAGAATGAAGCTGCACAACACTGGGATAGTGTGCGCATCATGCAGACTGATAGAAAACAGTACCTTACCACTCTCCTACCTTTTCCAAACACATGAACATTCGATTGGAAGGTGTTTTGGAAAACTTTCATTTTCTTCCTGCATAAACTTCTGCAGAGCTCTCTGCAACATGTAAAACACCACGGGAGATGTTTTCTGTGCTGGCACAGTTTCTCATTACCAGACATAGTGGAAAACCTTTCAGTATGATGTAGACCACAAAAGTCCCGAAAGAAGAAGGAACGGATGTCCCCGGAGCTAAGCGCCGGTCTCGGGCACATTTCGGAAGAAGCCGCCGCACTGGAGTGCACTGTGACCGGCACAATCGCCTTTGCGCGAAGAAGCCGATTCTTCGCCTCCGGGAGCCGGAGAGAGCGGCTGCTTTCAAAAGGTGAAGAATGAAGCTGCACAACACTGGGATAGTGTGCGCAGCTTGCAAACTGATTGAAAACACTACCTTACCAATCTCCTACCTTTTCCAAGCATATGAATATTGGGTTGGAAGGTGTTTCCAACAACTTTATTTTCTTCGTGCAAAACACTCAGCAGAGCTCTCTGCAACATGTAAAACACCATGAGAGATGTTTTCTGTGCTGGCACAGTTTCTCCATGCCAGACATAGTGGAAAGGATTTTTGCAATGATGTAGACCACAAAAGACGCTAAAGACGAAATATGGAGTTCCCGGAGCTAAGCGCCGGTCCCGGGCACATTTCGGAAGAAGCCGCCGCACTGGAGTGCACTGTGACCGGCACAATCGCCTTTGCGCGAAGAAGCCGATTCTTCGCCTCCGCGAGCCGGAGAGAGCGGCTGCTTCGGAAGGTGAAGAATAAAGCTGCACAACACGGGGATAGTGTGCGCTGCTTGCAAACTGATAGAAAACAGTACCTTACCACTTTCCTACCTTTTCCAAACACATGAACATTCGATTGGAAGGTGTTTTCAACAACTTTATTTTCTTCGTGCAAAACACTCAGCAGAGCTCTCTGCAACATGTAAAACACCATGAGAGATGTTTTCTGTGCAGGCACAGTTTCTCATTACCAGACATAGTGGAAAAGCGTTTTGCAGTGATGTAGACCACAAAAGACGCTAAAGACGAAATATGGAGCTCCCCGGAGCTAAGCGCCGGTCCCGGGAACATTTCGTCAGAAGCCGCCGCACTGGAGTGCACTGTGACCGGCACAATCGCCTTTGCGCGAAGAAGCCGATTCTTCGCCTCCGGCAGCCGGACAGAGCGGCTGCTTCGGAAAGGTGGAATTGAAGCTGCACAACACCGGGATAGTGTGAGCAGTTTGCAACGGATAAAAAACACTACCTTACCACTTTCCTACCTTTTCCAAACACATGAATATTTGATGGGAAGGTGTTTTGGACAACTTTATTTTTCTTATGCAAAACATTCTGAAGAGGTCTCTAAACAAGTAAAACACGATAGGAGATGTTTTCTGTGCTGGCACAGTTTCTCCATGCCAGCCATAGTGGAAAGGATCTTTGCAATGATATAGACCACAAAAGACGCTAAAGACGAAATATGGAGCTCCCCGGAGCTAAGCGCCGGTCCCGGGCACATTTCGGAAGAAGCCGCCGCACTGGAGTGCACTGCGACCGGCACAATCGCCTTTGCGCGAAGAAGCCGATTCTTCGCCTCCCGGAGCCGGAGAGAGCGGCTGCTTTCAAAAGGTGAAGAATGAAGCTGCACAAGACTGGGATAGTGTGCGCAGCTTGCAAACTGATAGAAAACACTACCTTATAACTTTCCTACCTTTTCCAAACACATGAACATTCGATTGGAAGGTGTTTTGAAAAACTTTTTTTTCTTCCTGCATAAACTTCTGCAGAGCTCTCTGCAACATGTAAATCACGATGGGAGATGTTTTCTGTGCTGGCACAGTTTCTCCTTGCCTAACATAGTGGAAAACCTTTCTGTATGATGTAGACCACAAAAGTCCCGACAGAGGAAGGTACGGATGTCCCCGGAGCTAAGCGCCGGTCCCGGGCACATTTCGGAAGAAGCCGCCGCACTGGAGTGCACTATGACCGGTACAATCGCCTTTGCGCGAAGAAGCCGCCTCTTCGCCTCCGCGAGCCGGACAGAGCGGCTGCTTTCAAAAGGTGAAGAATGAAGCTGCACAAGACTGGGATAGTGTGTGCAGCTTGCAAACTGATAGAAAACAGTACCTTACCCCTTTCCTACCTTTTCCAAACACATGAATATCCTGTTGGAAGGTGTTTTGGACAACTTTCTTATTCTTGGTGCAAAACACTCAGCAGAGCTCTCTGCAACATGTAAAACACGATGAGAGATGTTTTCTGTGCAGGCACAGTTTCTCCATGCCAGACATAGTGGTAAAGCGTTTTGCAGTGATGTAGACCACAAAAGACGCTAAAGTCGAAATAAGGAGTTCCCCGGAGCTAAGCGCCGGTCCCAGGCACATTTCGGAAGAAGACGCCGCACTGGAGTGCGCTGTGACCGGCACAATCGCCTTTGCGCGAAGAAGACGCTTCCTTGCCTCCGCGAGCCGGACAGAGCGGCTGCTTTCAAAAGGTGAAGAATGAAGCTGCACAGCACTGGGATAGTGTGCGCAGCATGCAAACTGATAGAAAACAGTACCTTTCAACTCTCCTACCTTTTCCAAACACATGAACATTCGATTGGAAGGTGTTTTGGAAAACTTTCTTTTTCTTCTTGCATAAACTTCTGCAGAGCTCTCTGCAACATGTAAATCACGATGGGAGATGTTTTCTGTGCTGGCACAGTTTCTCCTTACCTAACATAGTGGAAAACCTTTCTGTATGATGTAGACCACAAAAGTCCCGAAAGACCTAGGTACGCAGCTCCCCGGAGCTATGGCCCGATCCCGGGCACATTTCGGCAGATGCCGCCGCACTGGAGTGCACTGTGACCGGCACAATCGCCTTGGCTCGAAGAAGCCGATTCTTCGCCTCCGGGAGCCGGAGAGACCAGTAGCTTCGGAAAGGTGAGAATGAAGCTGCACAACACTGGGATAGTGTGCGCAGGTTGCAAACTGATAGAAAACACTACCTTACATCTTTCCTACCTTTTCCAAACACATGAATATCCTGTTGGAAGGTGTTTTGGACAACTTTCTTATTCTTGGTGCAAAACACTCAGCAGAGCTCTCTGCAACATGTAAAACACCATGAGAGATGTTTTCTGTGCAGGCACAGTTTCTCTATGCCAGACATAGTGGAAAAGCTTTTTGCAGCGATGTAGACTACAAAAGTCCCGAAAGAAGAAGGTACGGATGTCCCCGGAGCTAAGCGCCGGTCCCGGGCACATTTCGGAAGAAGCCGCCGCACTTTAGAGCATTGGCGCCAGTACAATCCCATTTGCTCGACGAAACCTCGTCTTCGCCTCCGGAAGCCGTAGGGAGCAGTAGCTTCGGAAAGGTGAGAATGAAGCTGCGCAACACTGGGATAGTGTGCGCAGGTTGCAAACTGATAGAAAACAGTACCTTACTACTCTCCTAGCTTTTCCAAACACATGAACATTCGATTGGAAGGTGTTTTGGATATCTTTCTTTTTCTTTCTGCAAAACACTCTACAGACTTCTCTGCAACATGTACAACACCATGGGAGATGTTTTCAGCCCTGACCCAGATTCTCCTTGCCAGACATAGTGGAAAAACTTTTTGCGAAGTTGGAGAGGACAAGAAACGCTAAAGACGAAAGTATGGAGTTTTCCGTAGCTAAGAATGCATGAAAGCAAAAGACTGCCCTCTTCAAAAATGGCAATTAGGAGGACTCGGAAAAGTACAAATCAGCCAGCCTCTTTTTTATCCCCATGAAGTTGATGGGGCAGCTATTCCTGAAAGCCTTGCCTGGCATATGAAGGAGGACAAAGCAATGTACTCGGCGTGGATTTTCCTGGGGAATTTCATGCTGAACAACTTTTTCAACACCTCTGATGAATCAACTTGACTGGTAGATGAAGGGAATATTGTCTGCGTGGCCTTCAGGGAGGTTTTTCCATTTCTCTACATGGCTGCACACATACATACGGGAAGCAATAATGCAAAAGGGAGGGAACCAGTGTCTTTTAAGTGATGCTGAGTGAAAAGACAAGAGGCAGTGGGCACACACTGAAATACAGGAGATTGCCTATGAACATCACCAAATGATGTTTTACTGTGAGGGTGACTGAACCGCGGCACAGACTGCCCAGAAAGCTTCTGAAGCCTGGATCTTAGAAGACATTAAAAGTACACCCAGATAGAATCCCGGGCAAGAGGCTCTAGGTATCCTGCTTTAACAGGGGGGTTGGGCCTGGTGAGCCCCACTGAGCCCTACCACTCTCATTCATTCTGTGTAGTGAATTCTCTTCGAGATGCATTTCAAGCACTGGCATGACAAAGTTCTGTGCAGACAGAGATCCAAATGGACATGGGGTCCATGTTCCTTAAGCAGTGTTCAAGAAGAATGTAAAACTCTGGGACAAGTGTCTCTTCCCTAACTGAATCCCTTTCATGGGAAAATTCCCAGCTATAGAAAGATCTTCTGATACGCATGCTTAGGACTGACACTGGCTGAGGAAATTTCCCCCTATGTGTATCTAAGACCAGTTAGGATCATCACCCAAGAGTTGTCAACATAGTCACAGAATGTCTATTGTAAAGAAGTGACAACTTCCATCAGAATGGCAAATATTGGTCCACAAAATGGATTAATGAATGGGAATTAATTTCCTTGGGTTAAAAAGAAAAATAAAGAGTTGGTCTTTATTTATCAATTTAGTTGCAATATTGATAAGGGAAGAAAAAGACCTCAGTCCTGGACTTTCTCAACTCTAAGAAAGATTTTAAAAATTTAAAAATAGATTTAGAAATCTATTATTATGACGAGATTATTCAAACAATTTTAGTCGGTAAAAAAGTCCCAGATTTGTCTAGTTTTGTTTCCAGGGAAAAGGGCTGTGGTTTGTGCTTCCGGGCCTGGGGCTGGGAGTGGCCGGCTGGCTCCTGAAAATCCTCGATACGCAGGGTGGTTCCCAGATAAAAGGTGGCACCAGTGCCAAGTCGTGATGGTTTGATAATACAGAGTAGCTCCTGCAAACTGCCAGCAAGAAGCGGGGCGGCTGAATTTTGTTTCCAGGGAATGGGGTGGTGGTTTCTGTTTGGGGACCTGTGGCAGGCAGTGGCAGGCTGGCTCCTTAAAATCCACGATACGCAAGATGCTTCCAAAAGAAAGGTGGCACAAGTGCCGAGTCGGGCTGGTTTGATAGAGCCAAGTGTCTCCTGCAATCTGCCAGCCAGAAGCGGGGTGGGTGAGTTTTGTTTGCCAGGGAAAAGGGCCATGGTTTGTTTTCCGGGGCCTGTGGCCAAGAATGGCCAGCTGGCTCCTTAAAATCCACGCCGCGCCGGAGGGTTCCCAGACCCAAGGGAGCACCAGTGCCGAGTCAGGCTGGTTTGATAGAGCCAAGTGGCTCCTGCAATCTGCCAGCCAGAAGATGGGCAGGTCAGTTTTACTTCCAGGGAAAAGGGCCGTAGTCTGTGTTTGGGGGCCTGTGGCTGGGAGTGGCCTGCTGCCTCCTTGAAAATCCACGATACGCAGGATGGTTCCCCGATGAAAGGTGGCACCAGTGCCGAGTCGGCCTGTTTTCATAGAGCCAAGTGGCTCCTGCAATCTGCCAGCCAGAAGATGGGCAGGTCAGTTTTACTTCCAGGGAAAAGGCCGTGGATTGTGCTGGGTGCCTGTGGATGGGAGTGGCCGGCTGGCTCCTGAAAATCCACGGTACGCAGGATGGTTCCCAGATGAAAGGTGGCAGCAGTGCCGAGTCGGGCTGGTTTGATAGAGCCAAGTGGCTCCTGCAATCTGTCAGCCAGAAGATGGGCAGGTCAGTTTTACTTCCAGGGAAAAGGGCCGTAGTTTGTGTTTCGAGGCTTGTGGCTGGGAGTGGCCGGCTGGCGGCTTAAAATCCAGGCCGCGCTGGATGGTTCCCAGACCCAAGGGGGAACCAGTGCCAAGTCGGGTTGGTTTGACAGTACCAAGTGGCTCCTGCAATCTGCCAGCCAGAAGATGGGCAGGTCAGTTTTACTTCCAGGGAAAAGGGCCGTAGTTTGTGTTTGGGGGCCTGTGGCTGGGAGTGGCCGGCTGGCTCCTGAAAATCCACGATATGCAGGATGGTTCCCAGATGAAAGGTGGCAGCAGTGCCGAGTCGGGCTGTTTTGATAGAGCCAAGTGGCTCCTGCAATCTGCCAGCCAGAAGATGGGCAGGTCAGTTTTACTTCCAGGGAAAAGGGCCGTGGTTACTTTTAGGGGGCGTGTGGCTGGGAACGGCCGGCTGGCGGTTTAAATACAACACCGCGCTGGATGGTTCCCAGATGAAAGGTGGCACCACGTCCGAGTCGGGCTGGTTTGATAGAGCCAAGTTGCTCCTGCAATCTGCCAGCCAGAAGATGGGCAGGTCAGTTTTACTTCCAGGGAAAAAGGCCGTGGATTGATTTCCGGGGACTGTGGCCTGGAATGGCCGGCCGGCTCCTTAAAATCCATGATTCGCAGGATGGTTCCCAGACCCAAGGGGGCACCAGTGCCGAGTCGGGCTGGTTTGATAGTACCGAGTGGCTCCTGCAATCTGCCAGCCAGAAGGCGGGCCGCTGAGATTTTGTTCCAGGGAAAAGTGCCGTGGTATGTGTTTGGGTCCCTCTGGCTGGGAGTGGCCGGCTGGCTCCTGAAAATCCACGATACGCAGGATGATTCCCAGACCAATGGGGCACCAGTGCCGAGTCGGGCTGGTTTGATAGAGCCAAGTGGCTCCTGCAATCTGCCAGCCAGAAGCGGGGCGGGTCAGTTTTGTTTGCCAGGGAAAAGGGCCGTGGTTTGTTTTCCGGGGCCTGTGGCCTGGAATGGCCGGCTGGCTCCTTAAAATCCACAATACGCAGGATGGCTCGCAAATGAAAAATGGCACCAGTGCCAAGTCGGGCTGGATTGATAGTACCAAGTGGCTCCTGCAATCTGCCGGCCAGAAGATGGGCAGGTCAGTTTTACTTCCAGGGAAAAGGGCCGTAGTTTGTGTTTGGGGGCCTGTGGCTGGGAGTGGCCGGCTGGCTCCTGAAAATCCACGATACGCAGGATGGTTCCAGATGAAAGGTGGCACCCGTGCCGTGTCGGGCTGGTTTGATAGAGCCAAGTGGCTCCTGCAATCTGCCAGCCAGTAGCGGGGTGGGTGAGTTTTGTTTGCCAGAGAAAAAGCCGTGGTTTTTTTTCCGGGGCCTGTGGCCTGGAATGGCCGGCTGGTTCCTTAAAATCCGCGCCGCGCCGGATGGTTCCCAGATGAAAGGTGGCACCAGTGCCGAGTCGGGCTGTTTTGATAGAGCCAAGTTGCTCCTGCAATCTGCCAGCCACAAGATGGGCAGGTCAGTTTTACTTCCAGGGAAAAGGGCCGTAGTTTGTGTTTGGGGACCTTGGCTGGCAGTGGCCCGCTGGTTCCTGAAAATCCACGATACGCAGGATGGTTCCCAGATGAAACGTGGCACCAGTGCCAAGTCGGGCTGTTTTGATAGAGCCAAGTGGCTCCTGCAATCTGCCATCCAGAAGGCGGGCCGCTGAGATTTTCTTTTAGGGAAAAGGGCTCTAGTTTGTGTTTGGGGCCCTGTGGCTGAGAGTGGCCGGCTGGCTCCTGAAAATCCACGACACGCAGGATGGTTCCCAGATGAAAGGTGGCACCAGTGCCGAGTCGGGCTGGTTTGATAGAGCCAATTGGCTCCTGCAATCTGCCAGCCAGAAGGTGGGCAGGTCAGTTTTACTTCCAGGGAAAAGGGTCGTAGTTTGTGTTTGGGGGCCTGTGGCTGTCAGTGGCCGGCCGGCTCCTTAAAATCCACGATACGCAGGATGGTTCCCAGATGAAAGGTGGCACCAGTGCCGAGTCGGGCTGGTTTGATAGAGCTAAGTGGCTCCTGCAATCTGCCAGGGAGAAGATGGGCAGGTCAGTTTTACTTCCGGGGAAGAGGGCCGTTAGTGTGTGTTTGGGGCCTGAGGCTGGGAGTGGCCGGCTGGCTCCTGAAAATCCACGATACGCAGGATGATTCCCAGACCAAAGGGGCACCAGATCCGAGTCGGGCTGGTTTGATAGAGCCAAGGGTCTCCTGCAATCTGCCAGCCAGAAGCGGGGCGGGTCAGTTTTGTTTGCCAGGGAAAAGGGCCATGGTTTGTTTTCCGGGGCCTGTGGCCTGGAGTGGCCGGCTAGCTCCTGAAAATCCACAATACGCAGGATGGCTCCCAAATGAAAAATGGCACCAGTGCCAATTCGGGCTGGATTGATAGTACCAAGTGGCTCCTGCAATCTGCCAGCCAGAAGATGGGCAGGTCAGTTTTACTTCCAGGGAAAAGGGCCGTAGTTTGTGTTTGGGGGCCTGTGGCTGGGAGTGGCCGGCTGGCTCCTGAAAATCCACGATACGCAGGATGGTTCCCCGATGAAAGGTGGCACCAGTGCCAAGTCGGGCTGGTTTGATAGAGCCAAGTGGCTCCTGCAATCTGCCAGCCAGAAGCGGGGTGGGTGAGATTTGTTTGCCAGGGAAAAGGGCCGTGGTTTTTTTTCCGGGGCCTGTGGCCTGGAATGGCCGGCTGGCTCCTTAAAATCCACGATACGCAGGATGGCTCGCAAATGAAAAATGGCACCAGTGCCAAGTCGGGCTGGATTGATAGTACCAAGTGGCTCCTGCAATCTGCCGGCCAGAAGATGGGCAGGTCAGTTTTACTTCCAGGGAAAAGGGCCGTAGTTTGTGTTTGGGGGCCTGTGGCTGGGAGTGGCCGGCTGGCTCCTGAAAATCCACGATACGCAGGATGGTTCCCAGATGAAAGGTGGCACCAGTGCCGAGTCGGGCTGTTTTGATAGAGCCAAGTGGCTCCTGCAATCTGCCAGCCAGAAGATGGGCAGGTCAGTTTTACTTCCAGGGAAAAGGGCTGGTAGTTTGTATTTGGGGGCCTGAGGCTGGGAGTGGCAGGCTGGCGGCTTAAAATCCACGCCGCGCAGGATGGTTCCCAGAACCAATTTGGAACCACTGCCAAGTCGGGCTGGTTTGATTGTACCAAGTGGCTCCTGCAATCTGCCAGCCAGAAGGCGGGCCGATGAGATTTTCTTCAAGGGAAAAGGGCCGTGGTATGTGTTTGGGGTACTGTGCCTGGCAGTGGCCGGCTGGTTACTGAAAATCCACGATACCCAGGATGGTTCCCAGATGGAAGGTGGCACCAGTGCCGAGTCGGGCTGGTATGATAGAGCCAAGTGACTCCTGCAATCTGCCAGCCAGAAGCAGGATGGGTGAGTTTTGTTTGCAAGAGGAAAAGGCCGTGGTTTTTTTTCCGGGGCCTGTGGCCGGGAATGGCCGGCTGGTTCCTTAAAATCCACGCCGCGCCGGATGGTTCCCAGATGAAAGGTGGCACCAGTGCCGAGTCGGGCTGTTTTGATAGAGCCAAGTTGCTCCTGCAATCTGCCAGCCAGAAGATGGGCAGGTCAGTTTTACTTCCAGGGAAAAGGGCCGTAGTTTGTGTTTGGGGACCTTGGCTGGCAGTGGCCGGCTGGCTCCTGAAAATCCACGATACGCAGGATGGTTCCCAGATGAAAGGTGGCACCAGTGCCGAGTCGGGCTGGTTTGATAGAGCTACGTGTCTCCTGCAATCTGCCAGCCAGAAGCGGGGTGGGTGAGTTTTTTTTGCCAGAGAAAAAGGCCGTGGATTTTTTTCCGGGGCCTGTGGCCGGGAATGGCCGGCTGGTTCCTTAAAATCCACGCCGCGCCGGATGGTTCCCAGATGAAAGGTGGCACCAGTGCCGAGTCGGGCTGTTTTGATAGAGCCAAGTTGCTCCTGCAATCTGCCAGCCAGAAGATGGGCAGGTCAGTTTTACTTCCAGGGAAAAGGGCCGTAGTTTGTGTTTGGGGACCTTGGCTGGCAGTGGCCGGCTGGCTCCTGAAAATCCACGATACGCAGGATGGTTCCAAGATGAAAGGTGGCACCAGTGCCAAGTCGGGCTGGTTTGATACTACCAAGTGGCTCCTGCAATCTGCCAGCCAGAAGGCGGGCCGATGAGATTTTCTTCCAGGGAAAAGGGCCGTGGTATGTGTTTGGGGCCCTGTGGCGGAGAGTGGCCGGCTGGCTCCTGAAAATCGACGACACGCAGGATGGTTCCTAGATGAAAGGTGCACCAGTGCTGAGTCGGGCTGATTTGATAGAGCCATGTGGCTCCTGCAATCTGTCAGCCAGAAGATGGGCAGGTCAGTTTTACTTCCAGGGAAAAGGGCCGGTAGTTTGTGTTTGGGGGCCTGAGGCTGGGAGTGGCAGGCTGGCGGCTTAAAATCCACGCCGCGCAGGATGGTTGCCAGACCCATGTTGGAACCACTGCCAAGTCGGGCTGGTTTGATAGTACCAAGTGGCTCCTGCAATCTGCCAGCCAGAAGATGGGCAGGTCAGTTTTACTTCCAGGGAAAAGGGCCGTAGTTTGTGTTTGGGGTACTGTGGCTGGCAGTGGCCGGCTGGCTCCTGAAAATCCACGATACGCAGGATGGTTCCCAGATGGAAGGTGGCACCAGTGCCGAGTTGGGCTGGTTTGATAGAGCCAAGTGGCTACTGCAATCTGCCAGACAGAAGCGGCGTGGGTGAGTTTAGTTTGCCAGAGGAAAAGGCCGTGGTTTTATTTCCGGGGCCTGTGGCAGGGAATGGCTGGCTGGTTCCTTAAAATCCACGCCGCGCCGGATGGTTTCCAGATGAAAGGTGGCACCAGTGCCGAGTCGGGCTGTTTTGATAGAGCCAAGCTGCTCCTGCAATCTGCCAGCCAGAAGATGGGCAGGTCAGTTTTACTTCCAGGGAAAAATGGCCGTAGTTTGTGTTTGGGGACCTTGGCTGGCAGTGGCCGGCTGGCTCCTGAAAATCCACGATACGCAGGATGGTTCCTTGATGAAATGTGGCACCAGTGCCGAGTCGAGCTGGTTTGATAGAGCCAAGTGTCTCCTGCAATCTGCCAGCCAGAAGCGGGGTGGGTGAGTTTTGTTTGCCAGAGAAAAAGGCCGTGGATTTTTTTCCGGGGCCTGTGGCCGGGAATGGCCGGCTGGTTTCTTAAAATCCACGCCGCGCCGGATGGTTCCCAGAAGAAAGGTAGCACCAGTGCCGAGTCGGGTTGGTTTGATAGAGCCAAGTTGCTCCTGCAATCTGCCAGCCAGAAAATGGGCAGGTCATTTTTACTTCCAGGGAAAAGGGCCGTAGTTTGTGTTTTTGGGCCTGTTGCTGGCAGTGGCCGGCTGGCTCCTTAAAATCCACGATACGCAGGATGGTTCCAAGATGAAAGGTGGCACCAGTGCCAAGTCGGGCTGGTTTGATAGAGCCAAGTGGCTCCTGCAATCTGCCAGCCAGAAGCGGGGTGGGTGAGATTTGTTTGCCAGGGAAAAGGGCCGTGGTTTTTTTTCCGGGGCCTGTGGCCTGGAATGGCCGGCTGGCTCCTTAAAATCCATGATACGCAGGATGGCTCGCAAATGAAAAATGGCACCAGTGCCAAGTCGGGCTGGATTGATAGTACCAAGTGGCTCCTGCAATCTGCCGGCCAGAAGATGGGCAGGTCAGTTTTACTTCCAGGGAAAAGGGCCGTAGTTTGTGTTTGGGGGCCTGTGGCTGGGAGCGGCCAGCTGGCTCCTGAAAATTCACGATACGCAAGATGATTCCCACATGAAAGGAGGCACCAGTGCCGAGTCGGGCTGGTTTGATAGAGCCAAGGGTCTCCTGCAATCTGCCAGCCAGAAGCGGGTTGGGTCAGTTTTGTTTGCCAGGGAAAAGGGCCGTGGTTTGTTTTCCGGGGCCTGTGGCCTGGAATGGCCGGATGGCTCCTTAAAATCCACTCCGCGCAGGATGGTTCCCAGACCCAAGGGGGCACCAGTGACGAGTCAGGCTGGTTTGATAGAGCCAAGTGGCTCCTGCAATCTGCCAGCCAGAAGATGGGCAGGTCAGTTTTTCTTCCAGGCTAAAGGGCCGTAGTTTGTGTTTGGGGGCCTGTGGCTGGGAGTGGCCGGCTGGCTCCTGAAAATCGACGTTACGCAGGATGGCTCCCAAATGAAAAATTGCACCAGTGCCAAGTCGGGCCGGTTTGATAGAGCCAAGTGGCTCCTGCTATCTGCCAGCCAGAAGCGGGATGGGTGAGTTTCGTTTGCCAGGGAAAAGGGCCGTGGTTTTTTTCCGGGGCCTGTGGCCCGGAATGGCAGGCTGGCTCATTAAAATCCACGCCGCGCTGGATGGTTCCCATATGAAAGGGGGAACCCCTGCCGAGTCGGGTTGGTTTCATAGTACCAAGTGGCTCCTGCAATCTGCCAGCCAGAAGATGGGCAGGTCAGTTTTACTTCCAGGGAAAAGTGCCGTAGTTTGTGTTTGGGGGCCTGTGGCTGGGAGTGGCCGGCTGGCTCCTGAAAATCGACATTACGCAGGATGGCTCCCATATGAAAAATTGCACCAGTGCCAAGTCGGGCTGGTTTGATAGAGCAAAGTGGCTCCTGCAATCTGCCAGCCAGAAGATGGGCAGGTCAGTTTTACTTACAGGGAAAGTGCCATAGATTTTGTTTGGGGGCCTGTGGCTGGGAGTGGCCGGCTGGCTCCTGAAAATCCACGATACGCAGGATGGTTCCCAGATGAAAGGTGGCACCAGTGCCGTGTCGGGCTGGTTTGATAGAGCTAAGTGGCTCCTGCAATCTGCCAGCAGGTAGCGGGGTGGGTGAGTTTTTTTTGCCAGAGAAAAAGCCGTGGTTTTTTTTCCGGGGCCTGTGGCCTGGAATGGCCGGCTGGTTCCTTAAAATCCGCTCCGCGCCGGATGGTTCCCAGATGAAAGGTGGCACCAGTGCCGAGTCGGGCTGTTTTGATAGAGCCAAGTGGCTCCTGCAATCTGACAGCCAGAAGATGGGCAGGTCAGTTTTACTTCCAGGGAAAAGGGCCGTAGTTTGTGTTTGGGCACCTTGGCTGGCAGTGGCCGTCTGGCTCCTGAAAATCCACGATACGCAGGATGGTTCCCAGATGAAACGTGGCACCAGTGCCAAGTCGGGCTGTTTTGATAGAGCCAAGTGGCTCCTGCAATCTGCCATCCAGAAGGCGGGCCGCTGAGATTTTCTTCCAGGGAAAAGGGCTCTAGTTTGTGTTTGGGGCCCTGTGGCTGAGAGTGGCCGGCTGGCTCCTGAAAATCCACTACACGCAGGATGGTTCCCAGATGCAAGGTGGCACCAGTGCCGAGTCGGGCTGGTTTGATAGAGCCAATTGGCTCCTGCAATCTGCCAGTCCGAAGATGGGCAGGTCAGTTTTACTTCCAGGGAAAAGGGTCGGTAGTGTGTGTTTGGGGAACTGTGGCTGGCAGTGGCCGGCTGGCTCCTGAAAATCCACGATACTCAGGATGATTGCCAGACCCAAGTTGGCACCACTGCCAAGTCGGGCTGGTTTGATAGAGCCATGTGGCTCCTGCAATCTGCCAGCCAGAAGATGGGCAGATCAGTTTTACTTCCAGGGAAAAGGGCCGTAGTTTATATTTGGGGGCCTGTGGCTGGAATGTCCGGCCGGCTCCTTAAAATCCACGATACGCAGGATGGTTCCCAGATGAAAGGTGGCACCAGTGCCGAGTCGGGCTGGTTTGATAGAGCTAAGTGGCTCCTGCAATCTGCCAGGGAGAAGATGGGCAGGTCAGTTTTACTTCCAGGGAAGAGGGCCGTTAGTGTGTGTTTGGGGCCTGAGGCTGGGAGTGGCCGGCTGGCTCCTTAAAATCCACGATACGCAGGATGATTCCCAGACCAAAGGGGCACCAGATCCGAGTCGGGCTGGTTTGATAGAGCCAAGGGTCTCCTGCAATCTGCCAGCCAGAAGCGGGGCGGGTCAGTTTTGTTTGCCAGGGAAAAGGGCCGTGGTTTGTTTTCCGGGGCCTGTGGCCTGGAGTGGCCGGCTAGCTGCTGAAAATCCACAATACGCAGGATGGCTCCCAAATGAAAAATGGCACCAGTGCCAATTCGGGCTGGATTGATAGTACCAAGTGGCTCCTGCAATCTGCCAGCCAGAAGATGGGCAGGTCAGTTTTACTTCCAGGGAAAAGGGCCGTAGTTTTTGTTTGGGGGCCTGTGGCTGGGAGTGGCCGGCTGGCTCCTGAAAATCCACGATACGCAGGATGGTTCCCCGATGAAAGGTGGCACCAGTGCCGAGTCGGGCTGGTTTGATAGAGCCAAGTGGCTCCTTCAATCTGCCAGCCAGAAGCGGGGTGGGTGAGATTTGTTTGCCAGGGAAAAGGGCCGTGGTTTTTTTTCCGGGGCCTATGGCCTGGAATGGCCGGCTGGCTCCTGAAAATCCACGCCGCGCAGGATGGTTCCCAGACCCAAGGGGGCACCAGTGCCGAGTCAGGCTGGTTTGATAGAGCCAAGTGGCTCCTGCAATCTGCCAGCCAGAATATGGGCAGGTCAGTTTTACTTCCTGGAAAAAGGGCCGTAGTTTGTGTTTGGGGGCATGTGGCTGGGAGTGGCCGGCTGGCTCCTGAAAATCCACGATACGCAGGATGGTTCCCAGATGAAAGGTGGCACCAGTGCCGAGTCGGGCTGTTTTGATAGAGCCAAGTTGCTCCTGCAATCTGCCAGCCAGAAGATGGGCAGGTCAGTTTTTCTTCCAGGGAAAAGGGCTGGTAGTTTGTATTTGGGGGCCTGAGGCTGGGAGTGGCAGGCTGGCTCCTTAAAATCCACGCCGCGCAGGATGGTTCCCAGACCCAAGTTGGAACCACTGCCAAGTCGGGCTGGTTTGATTGTACCAAGTGGCTCCTGCAATCTGCCAGCCAGAAGATGAGCAGGTCAGTTTTACTACCAGGGAAAAGGGCAGGTAGTTTGGGTTTGGTGGCCTGAGGCTGGGAGTGGCCGGCTGGCTCCTTAAAATCCACGCCGCGCTGGATGGTTCCCAGACCCAATTTGGAACCACTGCCAAGTCGGGCTGGTTTGATAGTACCAAGTGGCTCCTGCAATCTGCCAGCCAGAAGATGGGCAGGTCAGTTTTACTTCCAGGGAAAAGGGCCGTAGTTTGTGTTTGGGGTAGTGTGGCTGGGAGTGGCCGGCTGGCTCCTGAAAATCCACGATACGCAGGATGGTTCCCAGATGGAAGGTGGCACCAGTGCCGAGTCGGGCTGGTTTGATAGAGCCAAGTGACTCCTGCAATCTGCCAGCCAGAAGCAGGATGGGTGAGTTTTGTTTGCAAGAGGAAAAGGCCGTGGTTTTTTTTCCGGGGCCTGTGGCCGGGAATGGCCGGCTGGTTCCTAAAAATCCACGCCGCGCCGGATGGTTCCCAGATGAAAGGTGGCACCAGTGCCGAGTCGGGCTGTTTTGATAGAGCCAAGTTGCTCCTGCAATCTGCCAGCCAGAAGATGGGCAGGTCAGTTTTACTTCCAGGGAAAAGGGCCGTAGTTTGTGTTTGGGGACCTTGGCTGGCAGTGGCCGGCTGTCTCCTGAAAATCCACGATACGCAGGATGGTTCCCAGATGAAAGGTGGCACCAGTGCCGAGTCGGGCTGGTTTGATAGAGCTACGTGTCTCCTGCAATCTGCCAGCCAGAAGCGGGGTGGGTGAGTTTTGTTTGCCAGAGGAAAAGGCCGTGGTTTTATTTCCGGGGCCTGTGGCAAGGAATGGCCGGCTGGTTCCTTAAAATCCACGCCGCGCCGGATGGTTTCCAGATGAAAGGTGGCACCAGTGCCGAGTCGGGCTGTTTTGATAGAGCCAAGTTGCTCCTGCAATCTGCCAGCCAGAAGATGGGCAGGTCAGTTTTACTTCCAGGGAAAATGGCCGTAGTTTGTGTTTGGGCACCATGGCTGGCAGTGGCCGGCTGTCTCCTGAAAATCCACGATACGCAGGATGGTTCCCAGATGAAACGTGGCACCAGTGCCAAGTCGGGCTGTTTTGATAGAGCCAAGTGGCTCCTGCAATCTGCCATCCAGAAGGCGGGCCGCTGAGATTTTCTTCCAGGGAAAAGGGCTCTAGTTTGTGTTTGGGGCCCTGTGGCTGAGAGTGGCCGGCTGGCTCCTGAAAATCCACGACACGCAGGATGGTTCCCAGATGCAAGGTGGCACCAGTGCCGAGTCGGGCTGGTTTGATAGAGCCAATTGGCTCCTGCAATCTGCCAGCCAGAAGATGGGCAGGTCAGTTTTACTTCCAGGGAAAAGGGTCGGTAGTGTGTGTTTGGGGAACTGTGGCTGGCAGTGGCCGGCTGGCTCCTGAAAATCCACGATACTCAGGATGATTGCCAGACCCAAGTTGGCACCACTGCCAAGTCGGGCTGGTTTGATAGAGCCATGTGGCTCCTGCAATCTGCCAGCCAGAAGATGGGCAGATCAGTTTTACTTCCAGGGAAAAGGGCCGTAGTTTATATTTGGGGGCCTGTGGCTGGGAGTGGCCGGCTGGCTCCTGAAAATCCACGATACGCAGGATGGTTCCCAGATGAAAGGTGGCACCAGTGCCGAGTCGGGCTGGTTTGATAGAGCCAAGGGTCTCCTGCAATCTGCCAGCCAGAAGATGGGCAGGTCAGTTTTACTTCCAGGGAAAAGGGCCGGTAGTTTGTGTTTGGGGGCCTGAGGCTGGGAGTGGCAGGCTGGCGGCTTAAAATCCACGCCGCGCAGGATGGTTCCCAGACCCATGTTGGAACCACTGCCAAGTCGGGCTGGTTTGATAGTACCAAGTTGCTCCTGCAATCTGCCAGCCAGAAGATGGGCAGGTCAGTTTTACTTCCAGGGAAAAGGGCCAGTAGTTTGTGTTCGGGGGCCTGTGGCTGGGGGTGGCCGGCTGGCTCCTGAAAATCCACGATACGCAGGATGGCTCCCAAATGAAAAATGGCACCAGTGCCAAGTCGGGCTGGATTGATAGTACCAAGTGGCTCCTGCAATCAGCTAGCCTGATGATGGGCAAGTCAGTTGTACTTCCAGGGAAAAGGGCCGTGTTTTTGTTTGGGGGCCTGTGGATGGGTGTGGCCGGCTGGCTCCTGAAAATCCACGATACGCAGGATGGTTCCCAGATGAAAGGTGGCACCAGTGCCGAGTCGGGCTGTTTTGATAGAGCCAAGTGGCTCCTGCAAGCTGCCAGCCAGGAGCGGGATGGGTGAGTTTTGTTTGCCAGGGAAAATGGCCGTGGTTGTTTTCCGGGGCCTGTGGCCTGGAATGGCAGGCTGGCTCCTTAAAATCCACGTCGCGCTGGATGGTTCCCAGATGAAAGGGGGAACCAGTGCCCAGTCGGGTTGGTTTGATAGTACCAAGTGGCTCCTGCAATCTGCCAGCCAGAAGATGGGCAGGTCAGTTTTACATACAGGGAAAAGGGCCGTAGTATGTGTTTGGGGGCCTGTGGCTGGGAGTGGCCGGCTGGCTCCTGAAAATCGACGTTACGCATGATGGCTCCCAAATGAAAAATTGCACCAGTGCCAAGTCGGGCTGGATTGATAGTACCAAGTGGCTCCTGCAATCTGCCAGCCAGAAGCGGGGTGGGTGAGTTTTGTTTGCCAGGGAAAAGGGCCGTGGTTTTTTTTCCGGGGCCTGTGGCCTGGAATGGCCGGCTGGCTCCTTAAAATCCACGCCGTGCAGGATGGTTCCCAGACCCAAGGGGGCACCAGTGCGAAGTCAGGCTAGTTTGATAGAGACAAGTGGCTCCTGCAATCTGCCAGCCAGAAGATGGGCAGGTCAGTTTTACTTCCAGGGTAAAGGGCCGTAGTTTGTGTTTGGGGGCCTGTGTCTGGGAGTGGCTGGCTGGCTCCTGAAAATCCACGATACGCAGGTGGTTCTCCAATGAAAGGTGGCACCAGTGCCGAGTCGGGCTGTTTTGATAGAGCCAAGTGGCTCCTGCAAGCTGCCAGCCAGGAGCGGGATGGGTGAGTTTTGTTTGCCAGGGAAAATGGCCGTGGTTGTTTTCCGGGGCCTGTGGCCTGGAATGGCAGGCTGGCTCCTTAAAATCCACGTCGCGCTGGATGGTTCCCAGATGAAAGGGGGAACCAGTGCCCAGTCGGGTTGGTTTGATAGTACCAAGTGGCTCCTGCAATCTGCCAGCCAGAAGATGGGCAGGTCAGTTTTACATACAGGGAAAGTGCCATATATTTTGTTTGGGGGCCTGTGGCTGGCAGTGGCCGGCTGGCTCCAGAAAATCCACGACACGCAGGATGGTTCCCAGATGAAAGGTGGCACCAGTGCCGTGTCGGGCTGGTTTGATAGAGCCAAGTGGCTCCTGCAATCTGCCAGCCAGAAGGCGGGCCGCCGAGATTTTCTTCCAGGGAAAAGGGCCGTAGTTTTTGTTTGGGGCCCTGTGGCTGAGAGTGGTCGGCTGGCTCCTGAAAATCCACGACACGCAGGATGGTTCCAAGATGAAAGGTGGCACCAGTGCCAAGTCAAGCTGGTTTGATAGTACCGAGTGGCTCCTGCAATCTGCCAGCCAGAAGCGGGGAGGGTCAGTTTTGTTTGCCAGGGAAAAGGGCCGTAGTTTTTGTCTGGGGCCCTGTGGCTGAGAGTGGTCGGCTGGCTCCTGAAAATCCACTATACTCAGGATGATTGCCACACCCAAGTTGGAACCACTGCCAAGTCGGGCTGGTTTGATAGAGCCATGTGGCTCCTGCAATCTGCTAGCCTGAAGATGGGCAGGTCTGTTTTACTTCCAGGGAAAAGGGCCGTAGTTTGTGTTTGGGGGCTCGTGGCTGGGAGTGGCCGGCTGGCTCCTGAAAATCCACGATACGCAGCATGGTTCCCAGATGAAAGGTGGCACCAGTGCTGAGTCGGGCTGGTTTGATAGTACCAAGTGTCTCCCGCAATCTGCCAGCCAGACGATGGGCAGGTCAGTTTTACTTCCAGGGAAAAGGGCCGTGGTATGTGTTTGGGGGCCTGTGGCTGGGAGTGGCCGGCTGGCACCTGAAAATCCACGATACGCAGGATGGTTCCCAGATGAATGGTGGCACAAATGCCGAGTCGGGCTGGTTTGATAGCGCCATGTGGCTCCTGCAATCTGCCGGCCAGAAGCAGGGTGGGTGAGTTTTGTTTGGCAGGGAAAAGGCCCACAGTTTGTGTTTGGGGGCCTGTGGCTGGGAGTGGCCGGCTGGCTCCTGAAATCCCCAATACACAGGATGGTTCCCAGATGAAAGGTGGCACCAGTGCCGAGTCGGGCTGTTTTGATAGAGCCAAGTGGCTCCTGCAAGCTGCCAGCCAGGAGCGGGATGGGTGAGTTTTGTTTGCCAGGGAAAATGGCCGTGGTTGTTTTCCGGGGCCTGTGGCCTGGAATGGCAGGCTGGCTCCTTAAAATCCACGTCGCGCTGGATGGTTCCCAGATGAAAGGGGGAACCAGTGCCCAGTCGGGTTGGTTTGATAGTACCAAGTGGCTCCTGCAATCTGCCAGCCAGAAGATGGGCAGGTCAGTTTTACATACAGGGAAAGTGCCATATATTTTGTTTGGGGGCCTGTGGCTGGCAGTGGCCGGCTGGCTCCAGAAAATCCACGACACGCAGGATGGTTCCCAGATGAAAGGTGGCACCAGTGCCGTGTCGGGCTGGTTTGATAGAGCCAAGTGGCTCCTGCAATCTGCCAGCCAGAAGGCGGGCCGCCGAGATTTTCTTCCAGGGAAAAGGGCCGTAGTTTTTGTTTGGGGCCCTGTGGCTGAGAGTGGTCGGCTGGCTCCTGAAAATCCACGACACGCAGGATGGTTCCAAGATGAAAGGTGGCACCAGTGCCAAGTCAAGCTGGTTTGATAGTACCGAGTGGCTCCTGCAATCTGCCAGCCAGAAGCGGGGAGGGTCAGTTTTGTTTGCCAGGGAAAAGGGCCGTAGTTTTTGTCTGGGGCCCTGTGGCTGAGAGTGGTCGGCTGGCTCCTGAAAATCCACTATACTCAGGATGATTGCCACACCCAAGTTGGAACCACTGCCAAGTCGGGCTGGTTTGATAGAGCCATGTGGCTCCTGCAATCTGCTAGCCTGAAGATGGGCAGGTCTGTTTTACTTCCAGGGAAAAGGGCCGTAGTTTGTGTTTGGGGGCTCGTGGCTGGGAGTGGCCGGCTGGCTCCTGAAAATCCACGATACGCAGCATGGTTCCCAGATGAAAGGTGGCACCAGTGCTGAGTCGGGCTGGTTTGATAGTACCAAGTGTCTCCCGCAATCTGCCAGCCAGACGATGGGCAGGTCAGTTTTACTTCCAGGGAAAAGGGCCGTGGTATGTGTTTGGGGGCCTGTGGCTGGGAGTGGCCGGCTGGCACCTGAAAATCCACGATACGCAGGATGGTTCCCAGATGAATGGTGGCACAAATGCCGAGTCGGGCTGGTTTGATAGCGCCATGTGGCTCCTGCAATCTGCCGGCCAGAAGCAGGGTGGGTGAGTTTTGTTTGGCAGGGAAAAGGCCCACAGTTTGTGTTTGGGGGCCTGTGGCTGGGAGTGGCCGGCTGGCTCCTGAAATCCCCAATACACAGGATGGTTCCCAGATGAAAGGTGGCACCAGTGCTGAGTCGGGCTGGTTTGATAGAGCCAAGTGGCTCCTGCAATCTGCCATCCATAAGCGGTGTGAGTGAGTTTTGTTTGCCAGGCAAAAAGGGCCGTGGTTAGATTTCGGGGGCCCGTGGCTTGGAATGGTCGGCTGGCTCCTGAAAATCCACGCCGCGCAGGATGGTTCCCAGACCCAAGGTGGCACCAGTGCCGAGTCGGGCTGGTTTGATAGAGCCAAGTGGCTCCTGCAATCTGCCAGCCAGAAGATGGTCAGGTAAGTTTTACTTCCAGGGAAAAGGGCCGTAGTTTGTATTTGGGGGCCTGAGGCTGGGAGTGGCCGGCTGGCTCCTGAAAATCCATGCCGCGCTGGATTGTTCCCAAATGAAAAAAATGGCACCAGTGCCAAGTCAGGCTTGTTTGATAGTACCACGTGGCTCCTGCAATCTGCCGGCCAGAAGATGGGCATGTCTGTTTTACTTCCAGGGAAAAGGGCCGTAGTTTGTGTTTGGGGCCCTGTGGCTGGGAGTGGCCGGCTTGCTCCTTAAAATCCACGCCGCGCATGATGGTTCCCAGACCCAAGGTGGCACCAGTGCCGAGTTGGGCTGGTGTGATAGAGCCATGTGGCTCCTGCAATCTGCCAGCCAGAAGCGGGTTCGCTGAGTTTTATTTTCCAGGGAAAAAGGCCGTGGTTTTTTTTCCGGAGCCTGTGGCCTTGAATGGCCGGCTGGTTCCTTAAAATCCACGCCGCGCAGGATGGTTCCCAGATGAAATGGGGAACCAGTGCCCAGTCGGGTTGGTTTGATAGTACCAAGTGGCTCCTGCAATCTGCCAGCCAGAAGATGGGCAGGTCAGTTTTACATACAGGGAAAGTGCCATATATTTTGTTTGGGGGCCTGTGGCTGGCAGTGGCCGGCTGGCTCCAGAATATCCACGACACGCAGGATGGTTCCAAGATGAAAGGTGGCACCAGTGCCGTGTCGGGCTGGTTTGATAGAGCCAAGTGGCTCCTGCAATCTGCCAGCCAGAAGGCGGGCCGCCGAGATTTTCTTCCAGGGAAAAGGGCCGTAGTTTTTGTTTGGGGCCCTGTGGCTGAGAGTGGTCGGCTGGCTCCTGAAAATCCACGACACGCAGGATGGTTCCAAGATGAAAGGTGGCACCAGTGCCAAGTCGGGCTGGTTTGATAGTACCGAGTGGCTCCTGCAATCTGCCAGCCAGAAGTGGGGAGGGTCAGTTTTGTTTGCCAGGGAAAAGGGCCGTAGTTTTTGTTTGGGGCCCTGTGGCTGAGAGTGGTCGGCTGGCTCCTGAAAATCCACTATACTCAGGATGATTGCCACACCCAAGTTGGAACCACTGCCAATTTGGGCTGGTTTGATAGAGCCATGTGGCTCCTGCAATCTGCCAGCCTGAAGATGGGCAGATCTGTTTTACTTCCAGGGAAAAGGGCCGTAGTTTGTGTTTGGGGGCTCGTGGCTGGGAGTGGCCGGCTGGCTCCTGAAAATCCACGATACGCAGCATGGTTCCCAGATGAAAGGTGGCACCAGTGCCGAGTCGGGCTGGTTTGATAGTACCAAGTGTCTCCCGCAATCTGCCAGCCAGACGATGGGCAGGTCAGTTTTACTTCCAGGGAAAAGGGCCGTGGTATGTGTTTGGGGGCCTGTGGATGGGAGTGGCCGGCTGGCACCTGAAAATCCACGATACGCAGGATGGTTCCCAGATGAATGGTGGCACAAGTGCCGAGTCGGGCTGGTTTGATAGCGCCATGTGGCTCCTGCAATCTGCCGGCCAGAAGCAGGGTGGGTGAGTTTTGTTTGGCAGGGAAAAGGCCCACAGTTTGTGTTTGGGGGCCTGTGGTTGGGAGTGGCAGGCTGGCTCCTGAAATCCCCAATACACAGGATGGTTCCCAGATGAAAGGTGGCACCAGTGCTGAGTCGGGCTGGTTTGATAGAGCCAAGTGGCTCCTGCAATCTGCCATCCATAAGCGGTGTGAGTGAGTTTTGTTTGCCAGGCAAAAAGGGCCGTGGTTAGATTTCGGGGGCCAGTGGCTTGGAATGGCCGGCTGGCTCCTGAAAATCCACGCCGCGCATGATGGTTCCCAGACCCAAGGTGGCACCAGTGCCGAGTCGGGCTGGTTTGATAGGGCCAAGTGGCTCCTGCAATCTGCCAGCCAGAAGATGGTCAGGTAAGTTTTACTTCCAGGGAAAAGGGCCGTAGTTTTTGTTTGGGGGCCTGTGGCTGGGAGTGGCCGGCTGGCTCCTGAAAATCCACGATACGCAGGATGGTTCCCAGATGAAAGGTGGCACCAGTGCTAAGTCGGGCTGGTTTGATAGTACCAAGTGTCTCCCGCAATCTGCCAGCCAGACGATGGGCAGGTCAGTTTTACTTCCAGGGAAAAGGGCCGTGGTATGTGTTTGGGGGCCTGTGACTGGGAGTGGCCGGCTGGCTCCTGAAAATCCACGATACGCAGGATGGTTCCCAGATGAAAGGTGGCACCAGTGCCAAGCCGGCTGGTTTGATAGGGCCAAGTGTCGCCTGCAATCTGCCAGCCAGGAGCGGGGTGGGTGAGTTTTGTTTGCCAGGGAAAAGGACCGTGGTGTGTTTTCGGGAGCCTGTGGCTCGGAATGGCCTGCTGGCTCCTTAAAATCCACGATACGCAGGATGATTCCCAGACCAAAGGGGCACCAGTGCAGAGTCGGGCTGGTTTGATAGAGCCAAGTGGCTCCTGCAATCTGCCAGCCAGAATATGTGCAGGTCAGTTTTACTTCCAGGGAAAAGGACCATAGCTTTTTTTTGGGGCCCTGTGGCTGGGAATGGCCGGCTGGCTCCTGAAAATCCACGATACGCAGGATGGTTCCCAGATGAAAGGTGGCACCAGTGCCGAGTCGGACTGGTTTGATAATACTAAGTGGCTCGTGCCATCTGCCAGCCAGAAGATGGGCAGGTCAGTTTTACTTCCAGGGAAAAGGGCCGTAGTTTGTGTTTGGGGGCCTGTGGCTGAGAATGGCCGGCTGGCTCCTTAAAATCCACGCCGCGCATGATGGTTCCCAGACCCAAGGTGGCACCAGTGCCGAGTTGGGCTGGTTTGAATGAGCCATGTGGCTTCTGCAATCTGCCAGCCAGAAGCGGGGTGGGTGAGTTTTGTTTTCAGGGAAAAGGCCCGTAGTTTGTGTTTGGTGGCATGTGGCTTGGAGTGGCTGGGTGGCTCCTGAAAATCCACGATACGCAGGATGATTCCCAGACCAAAGGGGCACCAGTGCCGAGTCGGGCTGGTTTGATAGAGCCAAGTGTCTCCTGCAATCTGCCAGCCAGGAGCGGGGCGGGTCAGTTTTATTTGCCAGGGTAAAGGGATGTGGTTTCTGTTGGGGGCCTGTGGCTGGGAGTGGCCGGCTGGCTCCTGAAAATCCACGATACGTAGGATGGTTCCCAGACCCAAAGGGGTATCACTGCCAAGTCGGGCTGGTTTGATAGAGGCAAGTGGCTCCTGCAATCTGCCAGCCAGAAGATGGGCAGGTCAGTTTTACTTCCAGGGAAAAGGGCCGTTGTTTGTGTTTGGGGGCCTGTGGCTGGGAGTGGCCGGCTGGCACCTTATAATCCACGATACGCAGGATGGTTCCCATAAGAAAGGTGGCACAAGTTCCGAGACGGCCTGGTTTGATAGTACCAAGTGGCTCCTGCAATCTGCCAGCCAGAAGATGGGCAGGTCAGTTTTACTTCCAGGGAAAAGGGCCGTAATTTTGTTTGGTGGCCTGTGGTTGGGAGTGGCCGGCTGGCTCCTGTAAATCCACGATACGCAGGATGGTTCCAAGATGATAGGTGGCACCAGTGCCAAGCCGGCTGGTTTGATCGGGCCATGTGTCTCCTGCAATCTGCCAGCTAGGAGCGGGGTGCGTGAGTTTTGTTTGCCAGGGAAAAGGGCCGTGGTTTGTTTTCGGGAGCCTGTGGCTCGGAATTGCCTGCTGGCTCCTGAAAATCCACGATACACAGGATGGTTCCCAGATGAAAGGTGGCACCAGTGCCGAGTCGGGCTGGTTTGATAGAGCCATGTGGCTCCTGCAATCTGCCTGCCAGAAGCGGGGTGGGTGAGTTTTGTATGGCAGGGAAAAGGCCCACAGTTTGTGTTTGGGGGCCTCTTGCTGGGAGAGGCCTGCTGGCTCCTGAAAATCCACGATCCGCTGGATGATTCCCAGAACAAAAGGACACCAGTGCCGAGTCGCGCTGGTTTGATAGAGCCAAGGGTCTCCTGCAATCTGCCAGGCAGAAGATGGGCAGGTCAGTTTTCCTTCCACGGAAAAGGGCCGTAGTTTTTGTTTGGGGTCCTGTGGCTGGGAGTGGCCTACTGCCTCCTGAAAATCCACGATACGCAGGATGGTTTCCAGACCCAAGGGGCCCCAGTGCCAAATCGGGCTGGTTTGATAGAGCCAAGTGGCTCCTGCAATCTGACAGCCAGAAGATGGACTGGTCTGTTTTACTTCCAGGGACAAGGGCCGTAGTTTTAGTTTGGGGGCCTGTGGCTGGGAGTGGCCGGCTGGCTCCTGAAAATCCACGATACGCAGGATGGTTCCCAAATGAAAAATGGCACCAGTGCCAAGTCGGGCTGGTTTGATAGCACCAAGTAGCTCCTGCAATCTGCCAGCCAGATGATGGGCAGGTCTGTTTTACTTCCAGGGAAAAGGGCCGTAGTTTGTGTTTGGGGGCCTGTGGCTGGGAATGGCCGGCTGGCTCCTGAAAATCCACGCCGCGCATGATGTTTCCCAGACCCAAGGTGGCACCAGGTCCGAGTTGGGCTGATTTGATAGAGCCATGTGGCTCCTGCAATCTGCCAGCGAGAAGATGGGCAGGTCAATTTTACTTCCAGGGAAAAGGGCCGTAGTTTGTGTTTGGGGGCCTGTGGCTGAGAATGGCCGTCTGGCTCCTTAAAATCCCCCCCACGCATGATTGTTCCCAGACCCAAGGTGACACCAGTGCCGAGTCGGGCTGGTTTGATAGAGCCATGTGGCTCCTGCAATCTGCCAGCCAGAACCGGGGTTTGTGAGTTTTGTTTGCCAGGGAAAAGGCCCGTAGTTTGTGTTTGGGGGCCTGTGGCTGGGAGTGGCCGGCTGGCTCCTGAAAATCTACGATACGCAGGATGGTTCCCAGACCCAAGTGGGCACCAGTGCCAAGTCATGATGGTATGATAGAGCCAAGTGGGTCCTGCAATCTGCCAGCCAGGAGATGGGCAGGTTAGTTTTACTTCCAGCGAAAAGGTCCGCGGTATGTGTTTGGGGGCCTGTGGCTGGGAATGGCCGACTGGCTCCTGAAAATCCACGATACGCAGGATGGTTCCCAGATGAAAGGTGGCACCAGTGCCGAGTCGGCTGGTTTGATAGAGCCATGTGGCTCCTGCAATCTGCCAGCCAGAAGATTGGCAGGTCAGTTTTACTTCCAGGGAAAAGGGCCGTAGTTTGTGTTTGGGGGCCTTTGGCTGGGAGTGGCCGGCTGGCTCCTGAAAATCCCCGATACACAGGATGGTTCCCAGATGAAAGGTTGCACCAGTGCCGAGTTGGGCTGGTTTGATAGAGCCATGTGTCTCCTGCAATCTGCCAGCCAGAAGCGGGGCGGGTGAGTTTTTTTTTCCTGAGAAAAGGGCCCTGGTATATGTTTGGGGGCCTGTGGATGAGAGTGGCCGGCTGGCTCCTGAAAATGCACGATATGCAGGATGATTCCCAGACCTAAGGTGGCACACTGCCAAGTCGGACAGGTATGATAGTACAAAGTGTCTTCTGCAATCTAACATTCAGAAGCCAGGCAGCTGAGTTTTGTTTGCAAGGGAAATGGGCCGTGGTTTGTTTTCGGGGGACAGTGGCTGGGAGTGGCCGGATGGCTCCTTAAAATCCACGCCGCGCAGGATGGTTCCCAGACCCAAGGGGGCACCAGTGCCGAGTTGGGCTGGTTTGATAGAGCCAAGTGTCTCCTGCAATCTGCCACGCAGAAACGGGGCGGCTGAGTTTTGTTTGCCAGGGAAAAGTGCCGTGGTTTGTGTTGGGGGCCTGTTGCTGGGAGTGGCCGGCAGGCTCCTGAAAATCCACCATACGCAGGATGGTTCCCAGATGAAAGGTGGCACCAGTGCCAACTCGGGCTGTTTTGATAGAGCCAAGTGGCTCCTGCAATCTGCCAGCCAGAAACGGGGCGGGTGAATTTTGTTTGCCAAGGAAAAGGGCCGTGGTTTGTGTTGGGGGCCTGTGGCTGGGAATGGCCGGCTGGCTCCTGAAAATCCACGATATGCAGGATGGTTCCCAGAAAAAAGGTGGCACCACTGCCAAGTCAGGCTGGTTTGATAGAGGCAAGTGGCTCCTGCAATCTGCCAGCCGGAAACGGGGTGGGTGAGTTTTGTTTGCCAAGGAAAAGGGCCGTGGTTTGTGTTGGGGGCCTCTGGCTGGGAATGGCCGGCTGGCTCCTGAAAATCCACGATACGCAGGATGGCTCCCAGATTAAAGGTGGCACCACTGCCAAGTCAGGCTGGTTTGATAGAGCCAAGTGGCTCCTGCAATCTGCCAGCGAGACAATGGGCAGGTCAGTTTTACTTCCAGGGAAAAGGGCTGTAGTTTTTTTTTGGGGGCCTGATGCTGGGAGTGGCCGGCTGGCTCCTGAAAATCCACGCCGCGCAGGATGGTTCCCAGACCCAAGGGGGCACCAGTGCCGAGTCGGGCTGGTTTGATAGAGACAAGTGGCTCCTGCAATCTGCCAGGCAGAAGATGGGCAGGTCAGTTTTACTTCCAGGGAAAAGGGCCGTAGGTTGTGTTTGGGGGCCTGTGGCTGGGAGTGACCGGCTGGCTCCTGAAAATCCACGATACGCAGGATGGTTCCCAAATGAAAAATGGCACCAGTGCCGAGTCGGGCTGGTTTGATAGTACCAAGTAGCTCCTGCAATCTGACAGCCAGAAGCGGGACGGGTCAGTTTTGTTTGCCAGGGAAAAGGGCCGTGGTTTGTGTTGGGGGCCTGTGGCTGGGAGTGGCCGGCTGGCTCCTGAAAATCCCCAATACACAGGATGGTTCCCAGATGAAAGGTGGCACCAGTGCCAAGTCGGGCTGGTTTGATAGAGCCAAGTGGCTCCTGCTATCTGCCAGCCAGAAGCGGGGTGGGTGAGTTTTGTTTGCCAGGGAAAAGGGCCGTGATTTGTTTTCGGGGGCCTGTGGCTGGGAATGGCCGGCTGGCTCCTGAAAATCCACGCCGCGCAGGATGGTTCCCAGACCCAAGGTGGCACCAGTGCCGAGTCGGGCTGGTTTGATAGAGCCAAGTGGCTCCTGCAATCTGCCAGCCAGAAGATGGGCAGGTCAGTTTTACTTCCAGGGAAAAGGGCCGTAGTTTGTGTTTGGGGGCCTGTGGCTGGGAGTGGCCGGCTACCTCCTGAAAATCTATGCCGCGCTGGATGGTTCCCAAATGAAAAAAATGGCACCAGTGCCAAGTCGGGCTGGTTTGATAGTACCGCGTGGCTCCTGCAATCTGACAGCCAGAAGATGGGCATGTCTGTTTTACTTCCAGGGAAAATGGCCGCAGTTTTAATTGGGGCCTTGTGGCTGGGAATGGCCGGCTGGCTCCTTAAAATCCACGCCGCGCAGGATGGTTCCCAGACCCAAGGTGGCACCAGTGCCGAGTCGGGCTGGTTTGATAGAGCCAAGTTGCTCCTGCAAACTGCCAGCCAGAAGATGGGCAGGTCAGTTTTACTTCCAGGGAAAAGGGCCGTTGTTTGTGTTTGGGGGCCTGTGGCTGGGAGTGGCCGGCTGCCTCCTGAAAATCCATGCCGCGCTGGATGGTTCCCAAATGAAAAAAATGGCACCAGTGCCACGTCGGGCTGGTTTGATAGTACCGCGTGGCTCCTGCAATCTGACAGCCAGAAGATGGGCATGTCTGTTTTACTTCCAGGGAAAATGGCCTCAGTTTGTATTTGGGGCCCTGTGGCTGGGAATGGCCGGCTGGCTCCTTAAAATCCACGATACGCAGGATGGTTCCCAGACCCAAGGTGGCACCAGTGCCGAGTTGGGCTGGTGTGATAGAGCCATGTGGCTCCTGCAATCTGTCAGCCAGAAGCGGCGTGGGTGAGTTTTGTTTGCCAGGGAAAAAGGCCATGGCTTTTTTTCCGGGGCCTGTGGCCTTGAATGGCCGGCTGGTTCCTGAAAATCCACGCCACGCAGGATGGTTCCCAGATGAAAGGTGGCACCAGTGCCGAGTCGGGCTGTTTTGATAGAGCCAAGTGGCTCCTGCAATCTGACAGCAAGAAGATGGGCAGGTCTGTTTTACTTCCAGGGAAAATTGCCGTAGTTTTTGTTTGGGGGCCTGTGGCTGAGAATGGCCGGCTGGCTCCTGAAAATCCACGCCGCGCATGATGGTTCCCAGACCCAAGGTGGCACCAGTGCCGAGTCGGGCTGGTTTGATAGAGCCATGTGGCTCCTGCAATCTGCCAGCCAGAAGCGGGGTGGGTGAGTTTTCTTTGCAGGGAAAAGGGCCGTAGTTTGTGTTTGGGGGCCTGTGGCTTGGAGTGGCTGGGTGGCTCCTGAAAATCCACGATACGCAGGATGATTCCCAGACCAAAGGGGCACCAGTGCCGAGTCAGGATGGTTTGATAGAGCCATGTGTCTCCTGCAATCTGCCAGCCAGGAGCGGGGCGAGTCAGTTTTGTTTGCCAGGGAAAAGGGCCGTGGTTTGTGTTGGGGGCCTGTGGCTGGGAGTGGCCGGCTGTCTCCTGAAAATCCCCGATACGCAGGATGGTTTCCAGACCCATGGGGCCCCAGTGCCAAATCGGGCTGGTTTGATAGAGAACAAGTGGCTCCTGCAATCTGCCAGCCAGAAGATGGGCAGGTCAGTTTTACTTCCAGGGAAAAACACTGTAGTGTGTGTTTGGGCGCCTGTGGCTGGGAGTGGCCGGCTGGCTCCTGAAAATCCACGATACGCAGGATGGTTCCCAGATGTATGTTGGCACCAGTGCCAAGTCGGCTGGTTTGATAGGGCCAAGTGTCTCCTGCAATCTGCCAGCCAGGCGCGGGGTGCGTGAGTTTTGTTTGCCAGGGAAAAGGGCCGTGGTTTGTTTTCGGGAGCCTGTGACTCGGAATGGCCTGCTGGCTCCTGAAAATCCACGATACGCAGGATGGTTCCCAGATGAAAGGTGGCACCAGTGCCGAGTCGGGCTGGTTTGATAGAGCCATGTGGCTCCTGCAATCTGCCAGCCAGAAGCGGGGTGGGTGAGTTTTGTTTGCCAGGGATAAGGCCCACATTTTTGTTTGGGGGCCTGTGGCTGGGAGTGGCCGGCTGGCTCCTGAAAATCCACGATACGCAGGATGATTCCCAGACCAAAGGGGCACCAGTGCCGAGTCGGGGTGGTTTGATAGAGCCAAGTGGCTCCTGCAATCTGCCAGCCAGAAGCGGGGCGAGTCAGTTTTGTTTGCCAGGGTAAAGGGCCGTGGTGTGTGTTGGGGGCCTGTGGCTGGGAGTGGCCTACTGGCTCCTGAAAATCCACGATACGCAGGATGTTTCCCAGATCCAAGGGGGCACCAGTGCCAAGTCGGGCTGGTTTGATAGAGCCCAGTGGATCCTGCAATCTGCCAGCCAGAAGATGGGCAGGTCAGTTTTCCTTCCAGGGAAAAGGGCCGTGGTATGTGTTTGGGGGCCTGTGGCTGGGAGTGGCCGGCTGGCTCCTGAAAATCCATGATACGCAGGATGGTTCCCAGATGAAAGGTGGCACCAGTGCTGAGTCGGGCTGGTTTGATCGAGCCAAGTTGCTCCTGCAATCTGTCAGCCAGAAGATGGGCAGGTCTGTTTTACTTCCAGGGCAAAGGGCCGTGGTTTGTGTTTGGGGGCCTGTGGCTGGGAATGGCCGTCTGGCTCCTTAAAATCCACCCCACGCATGATTGTTCCCAGACCCAAGGTGGCACCAGTGCCGAGTCGGGCTGGTTTGATAGAGCCATGTGGCTCCTGCAATCTGCCAGCCAGAACCGGGGTTTGTGAGTTTTGTTTGCCAGGGAAAAGGCCCATAGTTTGTGTTTGGGGGCCTGTGACTGGGAGTGGCCGGCTGGCTCCTGAAAATCTACGATACGCAGGATGGTTCCCAGACCCAAGTGGGCACCAGTGCCAAGTCGGGATGGTATGATAGAGCCAAGTGGCTCCTGCAATCTGCCAGCCAGGAGATGGGCCGGTCAGTTTTACTTCCAGGGAAAAGGTCCGCGGTATGTGTTTGGGGGCCTGTGGCTGGGAATATCCGGCTGGCTCCTGAAAATCCCCGATACACAGGATGGTTCCCAGATGAAAGGTGGCACCAGTGCCGAGTTGGGCTGGTTTGATAGAGCCATGTGTCTCCTGCAATCTGCCAGCCAGAAGCGGGGCGGGTGAGTTTTTTTTTCCTGAGAAAAGGGCCCTGGTATATGTTTGGGGGCCTGTGGATGAGAGTGGCCGGCTGGCTCCTGAAAATGCACGATACGCAGGATGATTCCCAGACCTAAGGTGGCACACTGCCAAGTCGGACAGGTATGATAGTACAAAGTGTCTTCTGCAATCTACCATTCAGAAGCCAGGCAGCTGAGTTTTGTTTGCAAGGGAAATGGGCCGTGGTTTGTTTTCGGGGGACTGTGGCTGGGAGTGGCCGGATGGCTCCTGAAAATCCACCATATGCAGGATGGTTCCCAGATTAAAGGTGGCACCACTGCCAAGTCAGGCTGGTTTGATAGAGGCAAGTGGCTCCTGCAATCTGAGAGCCGGAAACGGGGTGGGTGAGTTTTGTTTGCCAGGGAAAAGGGATGTGGTTTGTGTTGGGGGCCTGTGGCTGGGAATGGCCGGCTGGCTCCTGAAAATCCACGATACGCAGGATGGTTCCCAAATGAAAAATGGCACCAGTGCCAAGTCAGGCTGGTTTGATAGAGCCAAGTGGCTCCTGCAATCTGCCAGCCAGAAGATGGGCAGGTCTGTTTTACTTCCAGGGAAAAGGGCCGTAGTTTGTGTTTGGGGGCCTGTGGCTGGGAATGGCCGGCTGGCTCCTGAAAATCCACGCCGCGCATGATGTTTCCCAGACCCAAGGTGGCACCAGGTCCGAGTTGGGCTGATTTGATAGAGCCATGTGGCTCCTGCAATCTGCCAGCGAGAAGATGGGCAGGTCAATTTTACTTCCAGGGAAAAGGGCCGTAGTTTGTGTTTGGGGGCCTGTGGCTGAGAATGGCCGTCTGGCTCCTTAAAATCCCCCCCACGCATGATTGTTCCCAGACCCAAGGTGAGACCAGTGCCGAGTCGGGCTGGTTTGATAGAGCCATGTGGCTCCTGCAATCTGCCAGCCAGAACCGGGGTTTGTGAGTTTTGTTTGCCAGGGAAAAGGCCCGTAGTTTGTGTTTGGGGGCCTGTGGCTGGGAGTGGCCGGCTGGCTCCTGAAAATCTACGATACGCAGGATGGTTCCCAGACCCAAGTGGGCACCAGTGCCAAGTCATGATGGTATGATAGAGCCAAGTGGGTCCTGCAATCTGCCAGCCAGGAGATGGGCAGGTTAGTTTTACTTCCAGCGAAAAGGTCCGCGGTATGTGTTTGGGGGCCTGTGGCTGGGAATGGCCGACTGGCTCCTGAAAATCCACGATACGCAGGATGGTTCCCAGATGAAAGGTGGCACCAGTGCCGAGTCGGCTGGTTTGATAGAGCCATGTGGCTCCTGCAATCTGCCAGCCAGAAGATTGGCAGGTCAGTTTTACTTCCAGGGAAAAGGGCCGTAGTTTGTGTTTGGGGGCCTTTGGCTGGGAGTGGCCGGCTGGCTCCTGAAAATCCCCGATACACAGGATGGTTCCCAGATGAAAGGTTGCACCAGTGCCGAGTTGGGCTGGTTTGATAGAGCCATGTGTCTCCTGCAATCTGCCAGCCAGAAGCGGGGCGGGTGAGTTTTTTTTTCCTGAGAAAAGGGCCCTGGTATATGTTTGGGGGCCTGTGGATGAGAGTGGCCGGCTGGCTCCTGAAAATGCACGATATGCAGGATGATTCCCAGACCTAAGGTGGCACACTGCCAAGTCGGACAGGTATGATAGTACAAAGTGTCTTCTGCAATCTAACATTCAGAAGCCAGGCAGCTGAGTTTTGTTTGCAAGGGAAATGGGCCGTGGTTTGTTTTCGGGGGACAGTGGCTGGGAGTGGCCGGATGGCTCCTTAAAATCCACGCCGCGCAGGATGGTTCCCAGACCCAAGGGGGCACCAGTGCCGAGTTGGGCTGGTTTGATAGAGCCAAGTGTCTCCTGCAATCTGCCACGCAGAAACGGGGCGGCTGAGTTTTGTTTGCCAGGGAAAAGTGCCGTGGTTTGTGTTGGGGGCCTGTGGCTGGGAGTGGCCGGCAGGCTCCTGAAAATCCACCATACGCAGGATGGTTCCCAGATGAAAGGTGGCACCAGTGCCAACTCGGGCTGGTTTGATAGAGCCAAGTGGCTCCTGCAATCTGCCAGCCAGAAACGGGGCGGGTGAATTTTGTTTGCCAAGGAAAAGGGCCGTGGTTTGTGTTGGGGGCCTGTGGCTGGGAATGGCCGGCTGGCTCCTGAAAATCCACGATATGCAGGATGGTTCCCAGAAAAAACGTGGCACCACTGCCAAGTCAGGCTGGTTTGATAGAGGCAAGTGGCTCCTGCAATCTGCCAGCCGGAAACGGGGTGGGTGAGTTTTGTTTGCCAAGGAAAAGGGCCGTGGTTTGTGTTGGGGGCCTCTGGCTGGGAATGGCCGGCTGGCTCCTGAAAATCCACGATACGCAGGATGGCTCCCAGATTAAAGGTGGCACCACTGCCAAGTCAGGCTGGTTTGATAGAGCCAAGTGGCTCCTGCAATCTGCCAGCCAGACAATGGGCAGGTCAGTTTTACTTCCAGGGAAAAGGGCTGTAGTTTTTTTTTGGGGGCCTGATGCTGGGAGTGGCCGGCTGGCTCCTGAAAATCCACGCCGCGCAGGATGGTTCCCAGACCCAAGGGGGCACCAGTGCCGAGTCGGGCTGGTTTGATAGAGACAAGTGGCTCCTGCAATCTGCCAGGCAGAAGATGGGCAGGTCAGTTTTACTTCCAGGGAAAAGGGCCGTAGGTTGTGTTTGGGGGCCTGTGGCTGGGAGTGACCGGCTGGCTCCTGAAAATCCACGATACGCAGGATGGTTCCCAAATGAAAAATGGCACCAGTGCCGAGTCGGGCTGGTTTGATAGTACCAAGTAGCTCCTGCAATCTGACAGCCAGAAGCGGGACGGGTCAGTTTTGTTTGCCAGGGAAAAGGGCCGTGGTTTGTGTTGGGGGCCTGTGGCTGGGAGTGGCCGGCTGGCTCCTGAAAATCCCCAATACACAGGATGGTTCCCAGATGAAAGGTGGCACCAGTGCCAAGTCGGGCTGGTTTGATAGAGCCAAGTGGCTCCTGCTATCTGCCAGCCAGAAGCGGGGTGGGTGAGTTTTGTTTGCCAGGGAAAAGGGCCGTGATTTGTTTTCGGGGGCCTGTGGCTGGGAATGGCCGGCTGGCTCCTGAAAATCCACGCCGCGCAGGATGGTTCCCAGACCCAAGGTGGCACCAGTGCCGAGTCGGGCTGGTTTGATAGAGCCAAGTGGCTCCTGCAATCTGCCAGCCAGAAGATGGGCAGGTCAGTTTTACTTCCAGGGAAAAGGGCCGTAGTTTGTGTTTGGGGGCCTGTGGCTGGGAGTGGCCGGCTGCCTCCTGAAAATCTATGCCGCGCTGGATGGTTCCCAAATGAAAAAAATGGCACCAGTGCCACGTCGGGCTGGTTTGATAGTACCGCGTGGCTCCTGCAATCTGACAGCCAGAAGATGGGCATGTCTGTTTTACTTCCAGGGAAAATGGCCGCAGTTTGTATTTGGGGCCCTGTGGCTGGGAATGGCCGGCTGGCTCCTGAAAATCCACGCAGCGCAGGATGGTTCCCAGACCCAAGGTGGCACCAGTGCCGAGTTGGGCTGGTGTGATAGAGCCATGTGGCTCCTGCAATCTGTCAGCCAGAAGCGGCGTGGGTGAGTTTTGTTTGCCAGGGAAAAAGGCCATGGCTTTTTTTCCGGGGCCTGTGGCCTTGAATGGCCGGCTGGTTCCTTAAAATCCACGCCACGCAGGATGGTTCCCAGATGAAAGGTGGCACCAGTGCCGAGTCGGGCTGTTTTGATAGAGCCAAGTGGCTCCTGCAATCTGACAGCAAGAAGATGGGCAGGTCTGTTTTACTTCCAGGGAAAATTGCCGTAGTTTTTGTTTGGGGGCCTGTGGCTGAGAATGGCCGGCTGGCTCCTGAAAATCCACGCCGCGCATGATGGTTCCCAGACCCAAGGTGGCACCAGTGCCGAGTCGGGCTGGTTTGATAGAGCCATGTGGCTCCTGCAATCTGCCAGCCAGAAGCGGGGTGGGTGAGTTTTCTTTGCAGGGAAAAGGGCCGTAGTTTGTGTTTGGGGGCCTGTGGCTTGGAGTGGCTGGGTGGCTCCTGAAAATCCACGATACGCAGGATGATTCCCAGACCAAAGGGGCACCAGTGCCGAGTCAGGATGGTTTGATAGAGCCATGTGTCTCCTGCAATCTGCCAGCCAGGAGCGGGGCGAGTCAGTTTTGTTTGCCAGGGAAAAGGGCCGTGGTTTGTGTTGGGGGCCTGTGGCTGGGAGTGGCCGGCTGTCTCCTGAAAATCCCCGATACGCAGGATGGTTTCCAGACCCATGGGGCCCCAGTGCCAAATCGGGCTGGTTTGATAGAGAACAAGTGGCTCCTGCAATCTGCCAGCCAGAAGATGGGCAGGTCAGTTTTACTTCCAGGGAAAAACACTGTAGTGTGTGTTTGGGCGCCTGTGGCTGGGAGTGGCCGGCTGGCTCCTGAAAATCCACGATACGCAGGATGGTTCCCAGATGTATGTTGGCACCAGTGCCAAGTCGGCTGGTTTGATAGGGCCAAGTGTCTCCTGCAATCTGCCAGCCAGGCGCGGGGTGCGTGAGTTTTGTTTGCCAGGGAAAAGGGCCGTGGTTTGTTTTCGGGAGCCTGTGACTCGGAATGGCCTGCTGGCTCCTGAAAATCCACGATACGCAGGATGGTTCCCAGATGAAAGGTGGCACCAGTGCCGAGTCGGGCTGGTTTGATAGAGCCATGTGGCTCCTGCAATCTGCCAGCCAGAAGCGGGGTGGGTGAGTTTTGTTTGCCAGGGATAAGGCCCACATTTTTGTTTGGGGGCCTGTGGCTGGGAGTGGCCGGCTGGCTCCTGAAAATCCACGATACGCAGGATGATTCCCAGACCAAAGGGGCACCAGTGCCGAGTCGGGGTGGTTTGATAGAGCCAAGTGGCTCCTGCAATCTGCCAGCCAGAAGCGGGGCGAGTCAGTTTTGTTTGCCAGGGTAAAGGGCCGTGGTGTGTGTTGGGGGCCTGTGGCTGGGAGTGGCCTACTGGCTCCTGAAAATCCACGATACGCAGGATGTTTCCCAGATCCAAGGGGGCACCAGTGCCAAGTCGGGCTGGTTTGATAGAGCCCAGTGGATCCTGCAATCTGCCAGCCAGAAGATGGGCAGGTCAGTTTTCCTTCCAGGGAAAAGGGCCGTGGTATGTGTTTGGGGGCCTGTGGCTGGGAGTGGCCGGCTGGCTCATGAAAATCCACGATACGCAGGATGGTTCCCAGATGAAAGGTGGCACCAGTGCTGAGTCGGGCTGGTTTGATCGAGCCAAGTTGCTCCTGCAATCTGTCAGCCAGAAGATGGGCAGGTCTGTTTTACTTCCAGGGCAAAGGGCCGTGGTTTGTGTTTGGGGGCCTGTGGCTGGGAATGGCCGTCTGGCTCCTTAAAATCCACCCCACGCATGATTGTTCCCAGACCCAAGGTGGCACCAGTGCCGAGTCGGGCTGGTTTGATAGAGCCATGTGGCTCCTGCAATCTGCCAGCCAGAAGCAGGGTGGGTGAGTTTTGTTTGCCAGGGAAAAGGCCCATAGTTTGTGTTTGGGGGCCTGTGACTGGGAGTGGCCGGCTGGCTCCTGAAAATCTACGATACGCAGGATGGTTCCCAGACCCAAGTGGGCACCAGTGCCAAGTCGGGATGGTATGATAGAGCCAAGTGGCTCCTGCAATCTGCCAGCCAGGAGATGGGCCGGTCAGTTTTACTTCCAGGGAAAAGGTCCGCGGTATATGTTTGGGGGCCTGTGGCTGGGAATGTCCGGCTGGCTCCTGAAAATCCCCGATACACAGGATGGTTCCCAGATGAAAGGTGGCACCAGTGCCGAGTTGGGCTGGTTTGATAGAGCCATGTGTCTCCTGCAATGTGCCAGCCAGAAGCGGGGCGGGTGAGTTTTTTTTTCCTGAGAAAAGGGCCCTGGTATATGTTTGGGGGCCTGTGGATGAGAGTGGCCGGCTGGCTCCTGAAAATGCACGATACGCAGGATGATTCCCAGACCTAAGGTGGCACACTGCCAAGTCGGACAGGTATGATAGTACAAAGTGTCTTCTGCAATCTACCATTCAGAAGCCAGGCAGCTGAGTTTTGTTTGCAAGGGAAATGGGCCGTGGTTTGTTTTCGGGGGACTGTGGCTGGGAGTGGCCGGATGGCTCCTGAAAATCCACCATATGCAGGATGGTTCCCAGATTAAAGGTGGCACCACTGCCAAGTCAGGCTGGTTTGATAGAGGCAAGTGGCTCCTGCAATCTGAGAGCCGGAAACGGGGTGGGTGAGTTTTGTTTGCCAGGGAAAAGGGATGTGGTTTGTGTTGGGGGCCTGTGGCTGGGAATGGCCGGCTGGCTCCTGAAAATCCACGATACGCAGGATGGTTCCCAAATGAAAAATGGCACCAGTGCCAAGTCAGGCTGGTTTGATAGAGCCAAGTGGCTCCTGCAATCTGCCAGCCAGACGATGGGCAGGTCAGTTTTACTTCCAGGGAAAAGGGCTGTAGTGTGTGTTTTGTGGCCTGTGGCTGGGAGTGGCCGGCTGGCTCCTGAAAATCCACTTTACGCAGGATGATTCCCAGACCGAATTTGGCACCACTGTTAAGTCGGGCTGGTTTGATAGAGCCATGTGCCTCCTGCAATCTGCCAGCCAGAAGCGGGGTGGGTGAGTTTTGTTTGCCTGGGAAAAGGCCGTAGTTTGAGTTTGTGGGCCTGAGGCTGGGAGTGGCCGGCTGGCTCCTGAAAATCCACGATACGCAGGATGGTTTCCAGATGAATGGTGGCACCAGTACCATGTCGTGTATTACCATGTGACTCCTGCAATCTGCCATCCAGAAGCGGGGCAGCTGAGTTTTTTTTCAGGGAAAAGGGCCGTCGTTTTTGTTTGGGGTACTGTAGCTGGTAGGGGCTGCTGGCTCCTGAAAATCCACGATACGCAGGATGGTTTCCAGACCCGTGCTGGCTCCAGTGCAATGTCGGCCTGATTTGACTGCATCAAATATCCCCTGCGTTGCTCAGTTCAATAGTCTTGTGTCCTAATGTTCTCACAGAAGACTGTTAAAATTTGTCTATTTTTCTGGATTTGTTTTGTTCTTTTTTCTCTACCTTCTACTTCTCTCCACTGTCTGAGAAATTTGACCTTTATGTAAGTTGACCTAATGTAAAATTCTCGTAGTAAAGTAAGAGAAGCCAGTAAAGAAAGGCAAATT
Organism: Zonotrichia albicollis; assembly: GCF_047830755.1. Classification (NCBI taxonomy): domain Eukaryota; kingdom Metazoa; phylum Chordata; class Aves; order Passeriformes; family Passerellidae; genus Zonotrichia; species Zonotrichia albicollis. The sequence continues at coordinate 165,103 of NW_027428351.1, read as the reverse complement.
TGTTAATTGGAGGTGGAAAGAGGGAGGCCAACGAAAGAAAACAAAGGAACAATAATAATGAAATGCTCCCCTGTCTTCTGTGAAAAGTAGAGGCGCAGACAAGAAAGAGCAAGTGCAAAATTCTCACTAGAGAAACGCACTTTATCTGACTAAAGTAATTTCCGGTGCATTTCTTGCGTTTTTCTCATGCCAAACATATTAATCATTGAAGGTGTCCCTTTCCTCTTTCTGGAATACAGCTAGGAAGATGGCTGTGTCATTGCTGACAAGCTGCTATTCTCAGAGGTGTCCAGCTGAAAGTCCTAGATCAATGGATTTCCTCTGTCACTTTGATATGGCATGACTTCCAGTTTCAGCAACTGAACTTGCCAGCCTTACAATTCTTTGCCCCTTGAATGGTCAGATAGGCTCCTTGGCAACTGGCATTTGTAAGGACACGAAACTATGCAGAATTTGTACCATGAGATGATGCCAAATGAGTCACGCCGGTAGATTAACTAGGACATGCAAGGCATGAGAGCACAAGAAGAGAGTACACAAGAAGACAGTACAATCTCCTTTTTTCTGAAACACTGTAGAGATCAAATTGAACACAAATCCTCCTGGGCTAGTTCTTGCAAAAGCCTAGGAGTTCTTTTTGTGTTCACACGCCTGGAATATTTAGCTTTGGATCACAGCAGAATGCAGATGACAAAACGAGGCCTTTAAGTCACATCCAGCATGAAGCAGCATGAAAGAAGAAAGCAGCTGAGAGTGCCAACCCTGCTAGGTAATCTCAGTATTGCTCTTGACATGAGCAGAAATTTGAAATGAGTCTCTGAAAATGACAAAGGAGGCTGAAGAAAAGGGAGCGATGACTCCTCTTGCATAGTGTTTCCTAACAGGGATCTTCAAAATGGAAAGATTGTATCATCCTTTCAACTGAAGGAAGGTATGAAAACAACGGGAAGGAAACGGCATCACATGCTAGAAAGACTAGGAAAGAAGTACACTGGGCAGTGTACTTCTAGACAGAAAGGCCACTGATGGAAAACCAACTAAACTGGCACCAATGCAGCAGCATTGGACTAAAGCCAGAAATGTCCAGCGCTTCACTCTCTGCCGTTCCATTCAGATGCACACAGCAGCTCTGCAACAGTCCTACTGATCATCTCCTTGGTGAACTTGGAGTTGAGGGTCCGTGGTGAAGCAGAGTCCCCAGCAAGATGCAAAGGAGAGCTGCTTTCTTGCAACTTTGCCTTTATCAGTTCCATAGCTTTAAGCCATAACAAACACCATTCAACCAACCACCATACACCAGGCTTTGAACACACGACCATTCTAAAACTTGTTGATCTACCTCTAATTCAGCTGCCTCACCTTCCCACAGTCCTTTTCTACTTAGCCAATGGAATGGGCCTCGGCCCAAGGCCTTCCTTTTGTAAGCTTCTAGCTAGATGCAGCAGCAAGCCACTACTTTCTTCTGTGCCAAGACTTCAGGTAGACGATTTGCATCTGCCCTTCCAGTGAAACCTAACGGGGAGAGAAAAGCCTCTCACAGATGTTCAGTCATTCCATTAGCTACACAGGCCAAATCAAAAGAAAAGCCAGCTATGGGTTTGTGTACTTGCTCCTACACAACACCTGCTGCCCTCTGACAATCAACTAGCAGAGAACCAGCAAAACTGAGACTTGAGGCAAACAACCCTTTGAAGGGAATAATGATGTCAGCAATTAAGACAACACATTTCCAGGCCACCGAGATGCTTGAAATGTCAGCAAAGGCTGGAGACCAAAGGCTGAACTAATAGGGAAAGGGTAAAAGAATCCCAAGAAAAACATGACCGAAGGTTAAAACAATTCCAAGAAAAACATAGGCAACTGACCTGTTGAAGCCTTCAGGAAATCAGTGGCCGCTGATTGACATAGGCCATTCAAGTTAGTTGACCCGTGCACCTTCCACCCCTTTTTCACCTTTCGGCACCATAGGGTGAATTGTGAGCATGAAATCACAATTCCTTGGATTCTCTTCTTAACTTGACGAGAAAAATTCAGCAACTGAAGTACCTGTTACTGATGTGATACCCAGGAACACCGAGTTGACACATTTCATTTTGTTCAAACACAGCTAGCAAATCTAAGGGCACAAGGCTGGCTTCTTTTCATGACAATTTTTCTGTTTTACAACCTGCTCTGATCCTGGTGAAACTTTTTCATTAGCTTCTCTCTAAAAGCAAAAAGTCCAGTTCACTGTCCCATCCTACTGCTGCAAGTAAACCATTTGTATTGCCAAGACCAAAAACGGAATTGGAAGGTACAGAGACGCCCGGAGCTATGAGCAGATACGGGGCACATTTCGGTAGAAGCCACCGTCTGCAGTGCACTGTGACCAGCACAATCGCCTTTGGGCGAAGAAGCCGCTTCTTCGCCTCTGGAAGCCGGAGAGAGCGGCTACCTCTGAAAGCTGAAGAATGAAGCAGCACAACACTGGGATTGTGTGCACAGATGCACACTGATCCAAAACAGTACCTTAGCACGCTCAAACTTTTCCAAACACATGAACATTCTGTTGGAAAGTGTTTTGGACAACTTTCTTTTTCTTCCTGCAAAACACACTGCAGACTTCTCTGCAAAATGTAAAATCCGATGGGAGATGTTTTCTATGCTGGCACAGTTTTTCCTTGCCCGACATGGTGGAAAAGATTTTTGCAATGATGTAGACCACAAAAGACGCTAAAGACGAAGGTACGCAGCTCCCCGGAGCTATGCCCCGGTCCCGGGCACATTTCGGCAGATGCCGCCGTACTGGAGTGCGCTGTGACCGGCACAATCGCCTTTGCGCGAAGAAGTCGATTCTTCGCCTCCGGGAGCCGGACAGAGCGGCTGCTTTCAAAAGGTGAAGAATGAAGCTGCACAACACGGGGATAGTGTGCGCATCATGCAAACTGATAGATAACACTACCTTACCACTCTCCTACCTTTTCCAAACACATGAACATTCGATTGGAAGGTGTTTTGGAAAACTTTCTTTTTCCTCTTGCATAAACTTCTGCAAAGCTCTCTGCAACAAGTAAAACACCACGGGAGATGTTTTCTGTGCTGGCACAGTTTCTCCTTGCCTAACATAGTGGAAAACCTTTCTGTAGGATGTAGACCACAAAAGTCCCGAAAGACGAAGGTACGCAGTTCCCCGGAGCTATGCCCCGATCCCGGGCACATTTCGGCAGAAGCCGCCGCACTGGAGTGCACTGTGACCGGCACAATCGCCTTTGAGCGAAGAAGCCGCTTCCTTGCCTCCCCGAGCCGGAGAGAGCGGCTGCTTTCAAAAGGTGAAGAATGAAGCTGCACAACACTGGGATAGTGTGTGCAGCTTGCAAACTGATAGAAAACAGTACCTTACAACTTTCCTACCTTTTCCAAACACATGAATATCCTGTTGGAAGGTGTTTTGGACAACTTTCTTATTCTTGGTGCAAAACACTCAGCAGAGCTCTCTGCAACATGTAAAACACCATGAGAGATGTTTTCTGTGCTGGCACAGTTTCTCATTTCCAGACATAGTGGATAAGCGTTTTGCAGTGATGTTGACCACAAAAGTCCCGAAAGAAGAAGGTACGGATGTCCCCGGAGCTAAGCGCCGGTCCCGGGCACATTTCGGAAGAAGCCGCCGCACTGGAGTGCACTGTGACCGGCACAATCGCCTTTGCGCAAAGAAGCCGCCTCTTCGTCTCCGGGGGCCGGAGTGAGCGGCTGCTTCGGAAAGGTGGGAATGAAGCTGCACAATACTGGGATAGTGTGCGCAGCTTGCAAACTGATAGAAAACAGTACCTTACCACTTTCCTACCTTTTCCGAACATATGAATATTGGGTTGGAAGGTGTTTCTAACAACTTTATTTTCTTCGTGCAAAACACTCAGCAAACCTCTCTGCAACATGTACAACACAATGAGAGTTGTTTTCTGTGCTGGCACAGTTTTTCCATGCCAGACATAGTGGAAAGGATTTTTCCAATGATGTAGACCACAAAAGACGCTAAAGACGAAAAATGGAGCTCCCCGGAGCTAAGCGCCGGTCCCGGGCACATTTCGGAAGAAGCCGCCGCACTGGAGTGCACTGTGACCGGCACAATCGCCTTTGAGCGAAGAAGCCTCTTCCTTGCCTCCGCGAGCCGGACAGAGCGGCTGCTTCGGAAAGGTGAAGAATGAAGCTACACAACACGGGGATAGTGTGCGCAGCTTGCAAACTGATAGAAAACAGTACCTTACCACTTTCCTAACTTTTCCAAACATATAAATATTCGGTAAGAAGGTGTTTTCAACAACTTTATTTTCTTCGTGCAAAACACTCAGCAGAGCTCTCTGCAACATGTAAAACACGATGGGAGATGTTTTCTGTGCAGGCACCGTTTCTCCTTGCCAGACAAGCGGAAAAATTTTTTGCAGTGATGTAGACCACAAAAGTCCTGAAAGAACCAGGTACAGATGTCCCCGGAGCTAAGCGCCGGTCCCGGGCACATTTCGGAAGAAGCCGCCGCACTGGAGTGCACTGTGACCGGCACAATCGCTTTTGCTCGAAGAAGCCGATTCTTCGTCTCCGGGAGCCAGAGAGAGCGGCTGCTTTCAAAAGGCGAAGAATGAAGCTGCACATCACTGGGATAGTGTGTGCAGCTTGCCAACTGATAAAAAACAGTATCTTACCACTCCTACCTTTTCCAAACACATGAACATTCGATTGGAAGGTGTTTTGGAAAACTTTCTTTTTCTTCCTGCAAAACACTCAGCAGAGGTCTCTGCAACATGTAAAACACCATGAGAGATGTTTTCTGTGCAGGCACAGTTTCTCATTACCAGACATAGTGGAAAAGCGTTTTGCAGTGATGTAGACCACAAAAGACGCTAAAGACGAAATATGGAGCTCCCCGGAGCTAAGCGCAGGTCCCGGACACATTTCGGAAGAAGACGCCGCACTGGAGTGCACTGTGACCGGCACAATCGCCTTTGCGCAAAGAAGCCGCCTCTTCGTCTCCGGGGGCCGGAGTGAGCGGCTGCTTCGGAAAGGCGGAAATGAAGCTGCACAACACGGGGATAGTGTGAGCAGTTTGCAAACTGATAAAAAAAACTACCTTACAACTTTCCTACCTTTTCCAAACACATGAATATTTGATTGGAAGGTGTTTTGGACAACTTTATTCTTCTTCTTGCAAAATATTCTGCAGAGGTCTCTAAACAAGTAACGCACGATGGGAGATGTTTTCTGTGCTGGCACAGTTTCTCCATGCCAGCCATAGTGGAAAGGATCTTTGCAATGATATAGACCACAAAAGACGCTAAAGACGAAATATGGAGCTCTCCGGAGCTAAGCGCCGGGCCCGGGCGCATTTCGGAAGAAGTCGCCGCACTGGAGTGCACTGTGACCGGCACAATCGCCTTTGCGCAAAGAAGCCGCCTCTTCGTCTCCGGGGGCCGGAGTGAGCGGCTACTTCGGAAAGGTGGGAATGAAGCTGCACAAGACTGGGATAGTGTGCTCAACTTTCAAACTGATAGAAAACACTACCTTACCACTTTTCTACCTTTTCCAAACACATGAACATTCGATTGGAAGGTGTTTTGGAAAACTATCTTTTTCTTCGTGCAAAACACTCAGCAAAGCCCTCTGCAACATGTAAAACACCACGGGAGATATTTTCTGTGCAGGCACAGTTTCTCCATGCCAGACATAGTGGAAAAGCTTTTTGCAGTGATGTAGACCACAAAAGTCCCGAAAGAAGAAGGTACGGATGTCCCCGGAGGTAAGCGCCGGTCCCGGGCACATTTCGGAAGAAGCCGCCACACTTTAGAGCATTGTCGCCGGTACAATCCCATTTGCTCGACGAAACCTCGTCTTCGCCTCCGGAAGCCGTAGGGAGCAGTAGCTTCGGAAAGGTGAGAATGAAGCTGCACAACACTGGGATAGTGTGCGCAGGTTGCAAACTGATAGAAAACAGTACCTTACAACTCTCCTAGCTTTTCCAAACACATGAACATTCGATTGGAAGGTGTTTTGGACATCTTTCTTTTTCTTCCTGCAAAACACTCTGCAGACTTCTCTGCAACATGTACAACACCATGGGAGATGTTTTCAGCCCTGACCCAGATTCTCCTTGCCAGAAATAGTGGAAGAACTTTTTGCGAAGTTGGAGAGGACAAGAAACGCTAAAGACGAAAGTATGGAGTTTTCCGTAGCTAAGAATGCATGAAAGCAAAAGACTGCCCTCTTCAAAAATGGCATTAGGAAGACTCGGAAAAGTACAAATCAGCCAGCCTCTTTTTTATCCCCATGAAGTTGATGGGGCAGCTATTCCTGAAAGCCTTGCCTGGCATATGAAGGAGGACAAAGCAATGTACTCGGCGTGGATTTTCCTGGGGAATTTCATGCTGAACAACTTTTTCAACACCTCTGATGAATCAACTTGACTGGTAGATGAAGGGAATATTGTCTGCCTGGCCTTCAGGGAGGTTTTTCCATTTCTCTACATGGCTGCACACATACATACGGGAAGCAATAATGCAAAAGGGAGAGAACCAGTGTCTTTTAAGTGATGCTGAGTGAAAAGACAAGAGGCAGTGGGCACACACTGAAATACAGGAGATTGCCTATGAACATCACCAAATGATGTTTTACTGTGAGGGTGACTGAACCGCGGCACAGACTGCCCAGAAAGCTTCTGAAGCCTGGATCTTAGAAGACATTAAAAGTACACCCAGATAGAATCCCGGGCAAGAGGCTCTAGGTATCCTGCTTTAACAGAGGGGTTGGGCCTGGTGAGCCCCACTGAGCCCTACCACTCTCATTCATTCTGTGTAGTGAATTCTCTTCGAGATGCATTTCAAGCACTGGCATGACAAAGTTCTGTGCAGACAGAGATCCAAATGGACATGGGATCCATGTTCCTTAAGCAGTGTTCAAGAAGAATGTAAAACTCTGGGACAAGTGTCTCTTCCCTAACTGAATCCCTTTCATGGGAAAATTCCCAGCTATAGAAAGATCTTCTGATACGCATGCTTAGGACTGACACTGGCTGAGGAAATTTCCCCCTATGTGTATCTAAGACCAGTTAGGATCATCACCCAAGACTTGTCAACATAGTCACAGAATGTCTATTGTAAAGAAGTGACAACTTCCATCAGAATGGCAAATATTGGTCCATAAAATGGATTAATGAATGGGAATTATTTACTTGGGTTAAAAAGAAAAATAAAGAGTTGGTCTTTATTTAATAATTTCGTTGCAATATTGATATGGGAAGAAAAAGACCTCAGTCCTGGACTTTCTCAACTCTAAGAAAGATTTTAAAAATTTCTTCTAGAAATCTATTATTATGACGAGATTATTCAAACAATTTTAGTCGGTAAAAAAGTCCCAGATTTGTCTAGTTTTGTTTCCAGGGAAAAGGGCTGTGGTTTGTGTTTCCGGGGCTGAGGCTGGGAGTGGCCGGCTGGCTCCTGAAAATCCTCGATACGCAGGGTGGTTCCCAGATAAAAGGTGGCACCAGTGCCAAGTCGTGATGGTTTGAGAATACAGAGTAGCTCCTGCAATCTGCCAGCAAGAAGCGGGGTGGCTGAATTTTGTTTCCAGGGAATGGGGTGGTGGTTTCTGTTTGGGGGCCTGTGGCAGGCAGTGGCACGCTGGCTCCTTAAAATCCACGATACGCAAGATGCTTCCAAAAGAAAGGTGACACAAGTGCCGAGTCGGGCTGGTTTGATAGAGCCAAGTGTCTCCTGCAATCTGCCAGCCAGAAGCGGGGTGGGTGAGTTTTGTTTGCCAGGGAAAAGGGCCATGGTTTGTTTTCCGGGGCCTGTGGCCAAGAATGGCTGGCTGGCTATTTAAAATCCACGCCGCGCCAGATGGTTCCCAGACCCAAGGGGGCACCAGTGCCGAGTCAGGCTGGTTTGATAGAGCCAAGTGGCTCCTGCAATCTGCCAGCCAGAAGACGGGCAGGTCAGTTTTACTTCCAGGGAAAAGGGCCGTATACTGTGTTTGGGGGCCTGAGGCTGTGAGTGGCCGGCTGGCGGCTTAAAATCCACGCCGCACAGGATGGTTCCCAGACCCAAGTTGGAACCACTGCCAAGTCGGGCTGGTTTGATAGAGCCAAGTGGCTCCTGCAATCTGCCAGCCAGAAGATGGGCAGGTCAGTTTTACTTCCAGGGAAAAGGGCCGTAGGTTGTGTTTGGGGACCTGTGGCTGGGAGTGGCCGGCTGGCTCCTGAAAATCGACGTTACGCAGGATGGTTCCCAAATGAAAAATGGCACCAGTGCCAAGTTGGGCTGGTTTGATAGTACCAAGTGGCTCCTGCAATCAGCCAGCCAGAAGATGGGCAGGTCTGTTTTACTTACAGGGAAAGGGCCATATTTTTTCTTTGGGGGCCTGTGGCTGGGAGTGGCCGGCTGGCTCCTGAAAATCCACGATACGCAGGATGGTTCCCACATGAAAGTTGGCACCAGTGCCGAGTCGGGCTGGTTTGATAGTACCAAGTGTCTCCTGCAATCTGCCAGCCAGAAGCGGGGTGGGTGAGTTTTTTTTGCCAGGGTAAAGGGCCGTGGTTTGTTTTTGGGGGCCTGTGGCCTGTAATGTCCGGCTGGCTCCTTAAAATCCACACCGCGCAGGATGATTCCCTGACACAAGGGCGCACCATTGCCGAGTCGTGTTGGTTTGATAGAGCCAAGTGTCTCCTGCAATCTGCGAGCCAGAAGCGGGTGGGTGAGTTTTGTTTGCCAGGGAAAAAAGGCCGTGGTTTTTTTTCCGGGCCTGTGGCCTGGAATGGCCGGCTGGTTCCTTAAAATCCAAGCCGCGCAGGATGGTTCCCAGATGAAAGGTGGCACCAGTGCCGAGTCGGGCTGTTTTGATAGAGCCAAGTGGCTCCTGCAATCTGCCAGCCAGAAGGCGGGCCGCTGAGATTTTCTTCCAGGGAAAAGGGCCGTGGTATATGTTTAGGGGCCTGCGGCTGGGAGTGGCCGGATGGCTCCTGAAAATCCAGGATACGCATGATGGTTCCCAGATGAATGGTGGCACCAGTGCCGAGTCGGGCTGGTTTGATAGAGCCATGTGGCTCCTGCAATCTGCCAGGCAGAAGATGGGCAGGTCACTTTTACGTCCAGGGAAAAGGGCCGGAAATTTGTGTTTGGGGGCCTGAGGCTGGGAGTGGCCGGCTGGCTCCTGAAAATGCACGATACTCAGGATGATTGGCAGACCCAAGTTGGCACCACAGCCAAGTCGGGCTGGTTTGATAGAGCCAAGTGGCTCCTGCAATCTGCCAGCCAGAAGATCGGCAGGTCAGTTTTACTTCCAGGGAAAAGGGCCGGTAGTTTGTGTTTGGGGGCCTGAGGCTGGGAGTGGCCGGCTGGCTCCTGAAAATCCACGATACGCAGGGTGGTTCACAGACCCATGTTGGAACCACTGCCATGTCGTGCTGGTTTGATAGAGCCAAGTGGGCCCTGCAATCTGCCAGCCAGAAGATGGGCAGGTCAGTTTTACTTCCAGGGAAAGGGCCGTAGTTTTTATTTGGGGGCCTGTGGCTGGGACTGGCCGGCTGGCTCCTGAAAATCCACGATACGCAGGACGGATCCCAAATGAAAAATTGCATCAGTGCCAAGTCAGGCTGGTTTGATAGTACCACGTGGCTCCTGCAATCTGCCAGCCAGAAGATGGGCAGGTCAGTTTTACTTCCAGAGAAAAGGGCCATAGATTTGTTTGGGGGCCTGTGGCTGGGAGTGGCCATCTGGCTCCTGAAAATCCACGATACGCAGGATGGTTCCCAGATGAAAGGTGGCACCAGTGCCAAGTCGGGCTGGCTTGATAGTACCGAGTGGCTCCTGCAATCTGCCAGCCAGAAGGCGGGCCGCTGAGATTTTCTTCCAGGGAAAATGGCCGTGTATGTGTTTGGGGCCCTGTGGCTGAGAGTGGCCGGCTGGCTCGTGAAAATCCACGACACGCAGGATGGTTCCCAGATGAAATTTGGAACCAGTGCCGAGTCAGGCTGCTTTGATAGAGCCAAGTGGCTCCTGCATTCTGCCAGCCAGGAGCGGGGCGGGTCAGTTTTGTTTACCAGGTTAAAGGGCCGTGGTTTGTGTTTGGGGGCCTGTGGCTTGGAATGGCCGACTGGCTCCTTAAAATCCACGCCGCGCTGGATGGTTCCCAGAACCAAGGGGGCACCAGTGCCGAGTTGGGCTGCTTTGATAGAGCCAAGTGGCTCCTGCAATCTGCCAGCCAGAAACGGGGCGGGTGAGTTTTGTTTGCCAAGGAAAAGGGCCGTGGTTTGTGTTGGGGGCCTGTGGCTGGGAATGGCCTGCTGGCTCCTGAAAATCCATGATACGCAGGATGGTTCCCAGATGAAAGGTGGCACCACTGCCAAGTCAGGCTGGTTTGATAGAGGCAAGTGGCTCCTGCAATCTGTCAGCCAGAAGATGGGCAGGTCAGTTTTACTTCCAGGGAAAAGGGCTGTAGTGTGTGTTTGGGGGCCTGTGGCTGGGAGTGGCCGGCTGGCTCCTTAAAATCCACTTTACGCAGGATGATTCCCAGACCGAATTTGGCACCACTGTTAAGTCGGGCTGGTTTAATAGAGCCATGTGCCTCCTGCAATCTGCCAGCCAGAAGCGGGGTGGGTGAGTTTTGTTTGCCTGGGAAAAGGGCCGTAGTTTGAGTTTGGGGGCCTGAGGCTGGGGATGGCTGGCTGGCTCCTGAAAATCCACGCCGCGCAGGATGGTTTCCAGATGAATGGTGGCACCAGTACCATGTCGTGTATTACCATGTGACTCCTGCAATCTGCCATCCAGAAGCGGGGCAGCTGAGTTTTTTTTCAGGGAAAAGGGCCGTCGTTTGTGTTTGGGGTACTGTAGCTGGTAGGGGCTGCTGGCTCCTGAAAATCCACGTTACGCAGGATGGTTTCCAGACCCTTGCTGGCTCCAGTGCAATGTCGGCCTGATTTGACTGCATCAAATATCCCCTGCGCTGCTCAGTTCAATAGTCTTGTGTCCTAATGTTCTCACAGAAGACTGTTAAAATTTGTCTATTTTTCTGGATTTGTTTTGTTCTTTTTTCTCTACCTTCTACTTCTCTCCACTGTCTGAGAAATTTGACCTTTATGTAAGTTGACCTAATGTAAAATTCTCGTAGTAAAGTAAGAGAAGCCAGTAAAGAAAGGCAAATTTGTTAATTGGAGGTGGAAAGAGGGAGGCCAACGAAAGAAAACAAAGGAACAATAATAATGAAATGCTCCCCTGTCTTCTGTGAAAAGTAGAGGCGCAGACAAGAAAGAGCAAGTGCAAAATTCTCACTAGAGAAACGCACTTTATCTGACTAAAGTAATTTCCGGTGCATTTCTTGCGTTTTTCTCATGCCAAACATATTAATCATTGAAGGTGTCCCTTTCCTCTTTCTGGAATACAGCTAGGAAGATGGCTGTGTCATTGCTGACAAGCTGCTATTCTCAGAGGTGTCCAGCTGAAAGTCCTAGATCAATGGATTTCCTCTGTCACTTTGATATGGCATGACTTCCAGTTTCAGCAACTGAACTTGCCAGCCTTACAATTCTTTGCCCCTTGAATGGTCAGATAGGCTCCTTGGCAACTGGCATTTGTAAGGACACGAAACTATGCAGAATTTGTACCATGAGATGATGCCAAATGAGTCACGCCGGTAGATTAACTAGGACATGCAAGGCATGAGAGCACAAGAAGAGAGTACACAAGAAGACAGTACAATCTCCTTTTTTCTGAAACACTGTAGAGATCAAATTGAACACAAATCCTCCTGGGCTAGTTCTTGCAAAAGCCTAGGAGTTCTTTTTGTGTTCACACGCCTGGAATATTTAGCTTTGGATCACAGCAGAATGCAGATGACAAAACGAGGCCTTTAAGTCACATCCAGCATGAAGCAGCATGAAAGAAGAAAGCAGCTGAGAGTGCCAACCCTGCTAGGTAATCTCAGTATTGCTCTTGACATGAGCAGAAATTTGAAATGAGTCTCTGAAAATGACAAAGGAGGCTGAAGAAAAGGGAGCGATGACTCCTCTTGCATAGTGTTTCCTAACAGGGATCTTCAAAATGGAAAGATTGTATCATCCTTTCAACTGAAGGAAGGTATGAAAACAACGGGAAGGAAACGGCATCACATGCTAGAAAGACTAGGAAAGAAGTACACTGGGCAGTGTACTTCTAGACAGAAAGGCCACTGATGGACAACCAACTAAACTGGCACCAATGCAGCAGCATTGGACTAAAGCCAGAAATGTCCAGCGCTTCACTCTCTGCCGTTCCATTCAGATGCACACAGCAGCTCTGCAACAGTCCTACTGATCATCTCCTTGGCGAACTTGGAGTTGAGGGTCCGTGGTGAAGCAGAGTCCCCAGCAAGATGCAAAGGAGAGCTGCTTTCTTGCAACTTTGCCTTTATCAGTTCCATAGCTTTAAGCCATAACAAACACCATTCAACCAACCACCATACACCAGGCTTTGAACACACGACCATTCTAAAACTTGTTGATCTACCTCTAATTCAGCTGCCTCACCTTCCCACAGTCCTTTTCTACTTAGCCAATGGAATGGGCCTCGGCCCAAGGCCTTCCTTTTGTAAGCTTCTAGCTAGATGCAGCAGCAAGCCACTACTTTCTTCTGTGCCAAGACTTCAGGTAGACGATTTGCATCTGCCCTTCCAGTGAAACCTAACGGGGAGAGAAAAGCCTCTCACAGATGTTCAGTCATTCCATTAGCTACACAGGCCAAATCAAAAGAAAAGCCAGCTATGGGTTTGTGTACTTGCTCCTACACAACACCTGCTGCCCTCTGACAATCAACTAGCAGAGAACCAGCAAAACTGAGACTTGAGGCAAACAACCCTTTGAAGGGAATAATGATGTCAGCAATTAAGACAACACATTTCCAGGCCACCGAGATGCTTGAAATGTCAGCAAAGGCTGGAGACCAAAGGCTGAACTAATAGGGAAAGGGTAAAAGAATCCCAAGAAAAACATGACCGAAGGTTAAAACAATTCCAAGAAAAACATAGGCAACTGACCTGTTGAAGCCTTCAGGAAATCAGTGGCCGCTGATTGACATAGGCCATTCAAGTTAGTTGACCCGTGCACCTTCCACCCCTTTTTCACCTTTCGGCACCATAGGGTGAATTGTGAGCATGAAATCACAATTCCTTGGATTCTCTTCTTAACTTGACGAGAAAAATTCAGCAACTGAAGTACCTGTTACTGATGTGATACCCAGGAACACCGAGTTGACACATTTCATTTTGTTCAAACACAGCTAGCAAATCTAAGGGCACAAGGCTGGCTTCTTTTCATGACAATTTTTCTGTTTTACAACCTGCTCTGATCCTGGTGAAACTTTTTCATTAGCTTCTCTCTAAAAGCAAAAAGTCCAGTTCACTGTCCCATCCTACTGCTGCAAGTAAACCATTTGTATTGCCAAGACCAAAAACGGAATTGGAAGGTACAGAGACGCCCGGAGCTATGAGCAGATACGGGGCACATTTCGGTAGAAGCCACCGTCTGCAGTGCACTGTGACCAGCACAATCGCCTTTGGGCGAAGAAGCCGCTTCTTCGCCTCTGGAAGCCGGAGAGAGCGGCTACCTCTGAAAGCTGAAGAATGAAGCAGCACAACACTGGGATTGTGTGCACAGATGCACACTGATCCAAAACAGTACCTTAGCACGCTCAAACTTTTCCAAACACATGAACATTCTGTTGGAAAGTGTTTTGGACAACTTTCTTTTTCTTCCTGCAAAACACACTGCAGACTTCTCTGCAAAATGTAAAATCCGATGGGAGATGTTTTCTATGCTGGCACAGTTTTTCCTTGCCCGACATGGTGGAAAAGATTTTTGCAATGATGTAGACCACAAAAGACGCTAAAGACGAAGGTACGCAGCTCCCCGGAGCTATGCCCCGGTCCCGGGCACATTTCGGCAGATGCCGCCGTACTGGAGTGCGCTGTGACCGGCACAATCGCCTTTGCGCGAAGAAGTCGATTCTTCGCCTCCGGGAGCCGGACAGAGCGGCTGCTTTCAAAAGGTGAAGAATGAAGCTGCACAACACGGGGATAGTGTGCGCATCATGCAAACTGATAGATAACACTACCTTACCACTCTCCTACCTTTTCCAAACACATGAACATTCGATTGGAAGGTGTTTTGGAAAACTTTCTTTTTCCTCTTGCATAAACTTCTGCAAAGCTCTCTGCAACAAGTAAAACACCACGGGAGATGTTTTCTGTGCTGGCACAGTTTCTCCTTGCCTAACATAGTGGAAAACCTTTCTGTAGGATGTAGACCACAAAAGTCCCGAAAGACGAAGGTACGCAGTTCCCCGGAGCTATGCCCCGATCCCGGGCACATTTCGGCAGAAGCCGCCGCACTGGAGTGCACTGTGACCGGCACAATCGCCTTTGAGCGAAGAAGCCGCTTCCTTGCCTCCCCGAGCCGGAGAGAGCGGCTGCTTTCAAAAGGTGAAGAATGAAGCTGCACAACACTGGGATAGTGTGTGCAGCTTGCAAACTGATAGAAAACAGTACCTTACAACTTTCCTACCTTTTCCAAACACATGAATATCCTGTTGGAAGGTGTTTTGGACAACTTTCTTATTCTTGGTGCAAAACACTCAGCAGAGCTCTCTGCAACATGTAAAACACCATGAGAGATGTTTTCTGTGCTGGCACAGTTTCTCATTTCCAGACATAGTGGATAAGCGTTTTGCAGTGATGTTGACCACAAAAGTCCCGAAAGAAGAAGGTACGGATGTCCCCGGAGCTAAGCGCCGGTCCCGGGCACATTTCGGAAGAAGCCGCCGCACTGGAGTGCACTGTGACCGGCACAATCGCCTTTGCGCAAAGAAGCCGCCTCTTCGTCTCCGGGGGCCGGAGTGAGCGGCTGCTTCGGAAAGGTGGGAATGAAGCTGCACAATACTGGGATAGTGTGCGCAGCTTGCAAACTGATAGAAAACAGTACCTTACCACTTTCCTACCTTTTCCGAACATATGAATATTGGGTTGGAAGGTGTTTCTAACAACTTTATTTTCTTCGTGCAAAACACTCAGCAAACCTCTCTGCAACATGTACAACACAATGAGAGTTGTTTTCTGTGCTGGCACAGTTTTTCCATGCCAGACATAGTGGAAAGGATTTTTCCAATGATGTAGACCACAAAAGACGCTAAAGACGAAAAATGGAGCTCCCCGGAGCTAAGCGCCGGTCCCGGGCACATTTCGGAAGAAGCCGCCGCACTGGAGTGCACTGTGACCGGCACAATCGCCTTTGAGCGAAGAAGCCTCTTCCTTGCCTCCGCGAGCCGGACAGAGCGGCTGCTTCGGAAAGGTGAAGAATGAAGCTACACAACACGGGGATAGTGTGCGCAGCTTGCAAACTGATAGAAAACAGTACCTTACCACTTTCCTAACTTTTCCAAACATATAAATATTCGGTAAGAAGGTGTTTTCAACAACTTTATTTTCTTCGTGCAAAACACTCAGCAGAGCTCTCTGCAACATGTAAAACACGATGGGAGATGTTTTCTGTGCAGGCACCGTTTCTCCTTGCCAGACAAGCGGAAAAATTTTTTGCAGTGATGTAGACCACAAAAGTCCTGAAAGAACCAGGTACAGATGTCCCCGGAGCTATGCCCCGATCCCGGGCACATTTCGGCAGAAGCCGCCGCACTGGAGTGCACTGTGACCGGCACAATCGCCTTTGAGCGAAGAAGCCGCTTCCTTGCCTCCCCGAGCCGGAGAGAGCGGCTGCTTTCAAAAGGTGAAGAATGAAGCTGCACAACACTGGGATAGTGTGCGCAGCTTGCAAACTGATAGAAAACAGTACCTTACCACTTTCCTACCTTTTCCAAACAGATGAATATACTGTTGGAAGGTGTTTTGGACAACTTTCTTCTTATTGGTGCAAAACACTCAGGAGAGCTCTCTGCAACATGTAAAACACCACGGGAGATGTTTTCTGTGCTGGCACAGTTTCTCCTTGCCAGACATAGTGGAAAAGCGTTTTGCAGTGATGGAGACCACAAAAGTCCCGACAGAGGAAGGTACGGATGTCCCCGGAGCCAAGCGCCGGTCCCGGGAACATTTCGGAAGAAGCCGCCGCACAGGAGTGCACTGTGACCGGCACAATCGCCTTTGCGCGAAGAAGCCGCTTCCTTGCCTCCGCGAACCAGACAGAGCGGCTGCTTCGGAAAGGTGGAAATGAAGCTGCACAACACGGGGATAGTGTGCGCAGCTTGCAAACTGATAGAAAACAGTACGTTGCCACTTTCCTACCTTTTCCAAACATATGAATATACGGTTAGAAGGTGTTTTCAACAACTTTATTTTCTTCGTGCAAAACACTCATCAGAGCTCTCTGCAACATGTAAAACATGATGGGAGATATTTTCTGTGCTGGCACAGTTTCTACTTGCCAGACATAGTGGAAATGCTTTTAGTAGTGATGTAGAACACAAGAGACGCTAAAGTCGACATACAGAGTTCCCCGGAGGTAAGCGCCGGGCCCGGGCGCATTTCGGAAGAAGCCGCCGCACTGGAGTGCACTGTGACCGGCACAATCGCCTTTGCGCGAAGAAGACGCTTCCTTGCCTCCGCTAGCCGGACAGAGCGGCTGCTTCGGCAAGGTGGAGAATGAAGCTGCACAAGACTGGGATAGGGTGCGCAGCTTGCAAACTGATAAAAAACAGTACCTTACCACTTTCCTACCTTTTCCAAACATATGAATATTGGGTTGGAAGGTGTTTCCAACAGCTTTATTTTCTTCCTGCAAAACACTCAGCAGACCTCTCTGCAACATGTACAACACCATGAGAATTGTTTTCTGTGCTGGCACAGTTTCTCCATGCCAGACATAGTGGTAAGGATTTTTCCAATGATGTAGACCACAAAAGACGCTAAAGACGAAATATGGAGCTCCCCGGAGCTAAGCGCCGGTCCCGGGAACATTTCGGAAGAAGCCGCCGCACTGGAGTGCACTGTGACCGGCACAATCGCCTTTGCGCGAAGAAGCCGATTCTTCGCCTCCGGCAGCCGGACAGGGCGGCTGCTTCGGAAAGATAGAAATGAAGCTGCACAACACGGGGATAGTGTGTGCCGTTTGCAAACTGATAAAAAACAGTACCTTACCACTTTCCTACCTTTTCCAAACACATGAATATTTGATTGGAAGGTGTTTTGGAAAACTTTATTTTTCTTCTTGCAAAACATTCTGCAGAGGTCTCTAAACCAGTAAAATACGATGGGAGATGTTTTCTGTGCTAGCACAGTTTCTCCATGCAAGACATAGTGGAAAGGATCTTTGCAATGATATAGACCACAAAAGACGCTAAAGACGAAATATGGAGCTCCCCGGAGGTAAGCGCCGGTCCCGGGCACATTTCGGTAGAAGCCGCCGCACTGGAGTGCACTGTGACCGGCACAATCGCCTTTGAGCGAAGAAGCCGCATCTTCGTCTCCGGGAGCCAGAGAGAGCGGCTGCTTTCAAAAGGTGAAGAATGAAGCTGCACAACACTGGAATAGTGTGCGCAGCTTGCAAACTGACAGAAAACAGTACCTTACCACTCTCCTACCTTTTCCAAACACATGAACATTCGATTGGAAGGTGTTTTGGAAAACTTTCTTTTTCTTCGTGCAAAACACTCAGCAGAGCTCTCTGCAACATGTAAAACACCATGAGAGATGTTTTCTGTGCAGGCACAGTTTCTCATTACCAGACATAGTGGAAAAGCGTTTTGCAGTGATGTAGACCACAAAAGTCCCGAAAGAAGAAGGTACGGATGTCCCCGGAGCTAAGCGCCGGTCCCGGGCACATTTCGGAAGAAGCCGCCGCACTGGAGTGCACTGTGACCGGCACAATCGCCTTTGCGCGAAGAAGCCGCTTCCTTGCCTCCGCGAACCAGACAGAGCGGCTGCTTCGGAAAGGTGGAAATGAAGCTGCACAACACGGGGATAGTGTGCGCAGCTTGCAAACTGATAGAAAACAGTACGTTGCCACTTTCCTACCTTTTCCAAACATATGAATATACGGTTAGAAGGTGTTTTCAACAACTTTATTTTCTTCGTGCAAAACACTCATCAGAGCTCTCTGCAACATGTAAAACATGATGGGAGATATTTTCTGTGCTGGCACAGTTTCTACTTGCCAGACATAGTGGAAATGCTTTTAGTAGTGATGTAGAACACAAGAGACGCTAAAGTCGACATACAGAGTTCCCCGGAGGTAAGCGCCGGGCCCGGGCGCATTTCGGAAGAAGCCGCCGCACTGGAGTGCACTGTGACCGGCACAATCGCCTTTGCGCGAAGAACACGCTTCCTTGCCTCCGCTAGCCGGACAGAGCGGCTGCTTCGGAAAGGTGGAGAATGAAGCTGCACAAGACTGGGATAGTGTGCGCAGGTTGCTAACTGATAGAAAACAGTACCTTACCACTCTCCTACCTTTTCCAAACATATGTATATTCGGTTAGAAGGTGTTGTCAACAACTTTATTTTCTTCCTGCAAAACACTCAGCAGAGCTCTCTGCAACATGTAAAACACCATGAGAGATGTTTTCTGTGCAGGGTCAGTTTCTCATTACCAGACATAGTGGAAAAGCGTTTTGCAGTGAGGTAGACCACAAAAGACGCTAAAGACGAAATAAGGAGTTCCCCGGAGCTAAGCGCCGGTCCCGGGCACATTTCGGCCGAAGCCGCCGCACTGGAGTGCACTGTGACCGGCACAATCGCCTTTGCGCGAAGAAGACGCTTCCTTGCCTCCGCGAGCCGGAGAGAGCGGCTGCTTTCAAAAGGTGAAGAATGAAGCTGCACAACACTGGGATAGTGTGCGCAGCTTGCAAACTGATAAAAAACAGTACCTTACCACTCCTACCTTTACCAAACATATGAATATTGGGTTGGAAGGTGTTTTGGACAACTTTCTTTTTCTTCATGCAAAACAGTGAGCAGAGCTCTCTGCAACATGTAAAACACCACGGGAGATGTTTTCTGTGCAGGCACAGTTTCTCCTTGCCAGACATAGTGGAAAAGCTTTTTGCAGTGATGTAGACCACAAAAGTCCCGAAAGAAGAAGGTACGGATGTCCCCGGAGCTAAGCGCTGGTCCCGGGCACATTTCGGAAGAAGCCGCCGCACGTTAGAGCATTGGCACCGGTACAATCCCATTTGCTCGACGAAACCTCGTCTTCGCCTCCGGAAGCCGTAGGGAGCAGTAGCTTCGGAAAGGTGAGAATGAAGCTGCACAAGACTAGGATAGTGTGCACAGCTTGCAAACTGATAGAAAACAGTACCTTACAACTCTCCTAGCTTTTCCAAACACATGAACATTCGGTTGGAAGGTGTTTTGGACATCTTTCTTTTTCTTCCTGCAAAACACTCTGCAGACTTCTCTGCAACATGTACAACACCATGGGAGATGTTTTCAGCCCTGACCCAGATTCTCCTTGCCAGACATAGTGGAAAAACTTTTTGCGAAGTTGGAGAGGACATGAAACCCTAAAGACGAAAGTATGGAGTTTTCCGTAGCTAAGAATGCATGAAAGCAAAAGACTGCCCTCTTCAAAAATGGCAATTAGGAGGACTCGGAAAAGTACAAATCAGCCAGCCTCTTTTTTATCCCCATGAAGTTGATGGGGCAGCTATTCCTGAAAGCCTTGCCTGGCATATGAAGGAGGACAAAGCAATGTACTCGGCGTGGATTTTCCTGGGGAATTTCATGCTGAACAACTTTTTCAACACCTCTGATGAATCAACTTGACTGGTAGATGAGGGGAATATTGTCTGCGTGGCCTTCAGGGAGGTTTTTCCATTTCTCTACATGGCTGCACACATACATACGGGAAGCAATAATGCAAAAGGGAGGGAACCAGTGTCTTTTAAGTGATGCTGAGTGAAAAGACAAGAGGCAGTGGGCACACACTGAAATACAGGAGATTGCCTATGAACATCACCAAATGATGTTTTACTGTGAGGGTGACTGAACCGCGGCACAGACTGCCCAGAAAGCTTCTGAAGCCTGGATCTTAGAAGACATTAAAAGTACACCCAGATAGAATCCCGGGCAAGAGGCTCTAGGTATCCTGCTTTAACAGGGGGGTTGGGCCTGGTGAGCCCCACTGAGCCCTACCACTCTCATTCAATTCTGTGTAGTGAATTCTCTTCGAGATGCATTTCAAGCACTGGCATGACAAAGTTCTGTGCAGACAGAGATCCAAATGGACATGGGATCCATGTTCCTTAAGCAGTGTTCAAGAAGAATGTAAAACTCTGGGACAAGTGTCTCTTCCCTAACTGAATCCCTTTCATGGGAAAATTCCCAGCTATAGAAAGATCTTCTGATACGCATGCTTAGGACTGACACTGGCTGAGGAAATTTCCCCCTATGTGTATCTAAGACCAGTTAGGATCATCACCCAAGACTTGTCAACATAGTCACAGAATGTCTATTGTAAAGAAGTGACAACTTCCATCAGAATGGCAAATATTGGTCCACAAAATGGATTAATGAATGGGAATTATTTCCTTGGGTTAAAAAGAAAAATAAAGAGTTGGTCTTTATTTAATAATTTCGTTGCAATATTGATATGGGAAGAAAAAGACCTCAGTCCTGGACTTTCTCAACTCTAAGAAAGATTTTGAAAATTTCATCTAGAAATCTATTATAATGACGAGATTATTCAAACAATTTTAGTCGGTAAAAAAGTCCAAGATTTGTCTAGTTTTGTTTCCAGGGAAAAGGGCTGTGGTTTGTGTTTCCGGGGCTGGGGCTGGGAGTGGCCGGCTGGCTCCTGAAAATCCTCGATACGCAGGGTGGTTCCCAGATAAAAGGTGGCACCAGTGCCAAGTCGTGATGGTTTGATAATACAGAGTAGCTCCTGCAATCTGCCAGCAAGAAGCGGGGTGGCTGAATTTTGTTTGCAGGGAATGGGGTGGTGGTTTCTGTTTGGGGGCCTGTGGCAGGCAGTGGCAGGCTGGCTCCTTAAAATACACGATACGCAAGATGCTTCCAAAAGAAAGATGGCACAAGTGCCGAGTCGGGCTGGTTTGATACAGCCAAGTGTCTCCTGCAATCTGCCAGCCAGAAGCGGGGCGGGTGAGTTTTGTTTGCCAGGGAAAAGGGCCAGGGTTTGTTTTCCGGGTCCTGTGGCCAAGAATGGCTGGCTGGCTCCTTAAAATCCACGCCGCGCATGATGGTTCCCAGACCCAAGGGGGCACCAGTGCCGAGTCAGGCTGGTTTGATAGAGCCAAGTGGCTCCTGCAATCTGCCAGCCAGAAGATGGGCAGGTCAGTTTTACTTCCAGGGAAAAGGGCCATGGTTTTTTTTCGGGGGCCTGTGGCTGGGAACGGCCGCCTGGCTACTTAAAATCCACGCCGCGCAGGATGATTCCCCGACCCAAGTTGGA
Source organism: Zonotrichia albicollis (assembly GCF_047830755.1). NCBI lineage: Eukaryota > Metazoa > Chordata > Aves > Passeriformes > Passerellidae > Zonotrichia > Zonotrichia albicollis. Next base: position 143,703 of record NW_027428351.1, on the reverse strand, counting down.
ACCACTGCCAAGTCGGGCTGGTTTGACAGAGTCATGTGGCTCCTGCAATCTGCCAGCCAGAAGATGGACAGGTCAGTTTTACTTCCAGGGAAAAGGGCTGTAGTTTGTGTTTGGGGGCCTGTGGCTGGGAGTGGCCGACTGGCTCCTAAAAATCCACGATACGCAGGATGGTTCCCAGATGAAAGGTGGCACCAGTGCCGAGTCGGGCTGTTTTGATAGAGCCAAGTGGCTCCTGCAATCTGCCAGCCAGAAGGCGGGCCGCTGAGATTTTCTTCCAGGGAAAAGGGCCGTGGTATGTGTTTGGGGCCCTGTGGCTGGGAGTGGCCGGCTGGCTCCTGAAAATCCACGACACGCAGGATGGTTCCCAGATGAAAGGTGGCCCCAGTGCCGAGTCGGGCTGGTTTGATAGAACCAAGTGGCTCCTGCAATCTGCCAGGCAGAAGATGGGCAGGCCAGTTTTACTTCCAGGGAAAAGGGCCGGAAGTTTGTGTTTGGGGGCCTGAGGCTGGGAGTGGCCGGCTGGCTCCTGAAAATGCACGATACTAAGGATGATTGCCAGACCCAAGTTGGCACCACAGCCAAGTCGGGCTGGTTTGATAGAGCCATGTGGCTCCTGCAATCTGCCAGCCAGAAGATGGGCAGGTCAGTTTTACTTCCAGGGAAAAGGGCCGTAGATTTTATTTGGGGGCCTGTGGCTGGGAGTGGCCGGCTGGCTCCTGAAAATCGACGATACGCAGGATGGCTCCCAAATGAAAAATTGCATCAGTGCCAAGTCGGGCTGGTTTGATAGTACCAAGTGGCTCCTGCAATCTGCCAGCCAGAAGATGGGCAGGTCAGTTTTACTTCCAGAGAAAAGGGCCATAGATTTGTTTGGGGGCCTGTGGCTGGGAGTGGCCATCTGCCTCCTGAAAATCCACGATACGCAAGATGGTTCCCAGATGAAATTTGGAACCAGTGCCGAGTTGGGCTGGTTTGATAGAGCCAAGTGGGTCCTGCATTCTGCCAGCCAGGAGCGGGGCGGGTCAGTTTTGTTTGCCAGGGAAAAGGGCCGTAGTTTGTTTTCGGGGCCTGTGGCTGGAAGTGTCCGGCTGGCTCCTGAAAATCCACGCCGCGCATGATGCTTCCCAGACCAAAGGTGGCACCAGTGCCGAGTCGGGCTGGTTTGATAGAACCAAGTGGCTCCTGCAATCTGCCAGGCAGAAGATGGGCAGGCCAGTTTTACTTCCAGGGAAAAGGGCCGGTAGTTTGTGTTTGGGGGCCTGAGGCTGGCAGTAGCTGGGTGGCTCCTGAAAATCCACGATACGCAGGATGGTTCCCATATGAAAGTTGGCACCAGTGCCAAGTCGGGCTGGTTTGATAGTACCAAGTGTCTCCTGCAATCTGCCAGCCAGAAGCAGGGTGGGTGAGTTTTTTTTACCAGGGTTAAGGGCCGTGGTTTGTTTTTGGGGGCCTTTGGCCTGTAATGTCCGGCTGACTCCTTAAAATCCACACCGCGCATGATGATTCCCTGACACAAGGGCTAACCATTGCCGAGTCGGGTTGGTTTGATAGAGCCAAGTGGCTCCTGCAATCTGACAGCCAGAAGATGGGCAGGTCAGTTTTCCTTAAAGGGAAAAGGGCCGTAGTTTGTGTTTGGGGGCCTGTGGCTGGCAGTAGCTGGGTGGCTCCTGAAAATCCACGATACGCAGGATGGTTCCCAAATGAAAAATGGCACCAGTGCCAAGTCGGGCTGGTTTGATAGAACCAAGTGGCTCCTGCAATCTGCCAGCCAGAAGATGGGCAGGTCAGTTTTACTTCCAGGGAAAAGGGACGTAGTTTCTGTTTGGGGGCCTGTGGCTGGCAGTAGCCGGGTGGCTCCTGAAAATCCACGATACGCAGGATGGTTCACAGATGAAAGGTGGCCCCAGTTCCGAGCCGGGCTGGTTTGATAGAGCCATGTGGCTCCTGCAATCTGCCAGCCAGAAGCGGGGAGGGTGAGTTTTGTTTGTCAGGGAAAAAGGCCGTAGTTTTTTTTCCGGGCCTGTGGCCTGGAATGGCCGGCTGGTTCCTTAAAATCCAAGCCGCGCAGGATGGTTCCCAGATGAAAGGTGGCAGCAGTGCCCAGTCGGGCTGTTTTGATAGAGCTAAGTGGCTCCTGCAATCTGCCAGCCAGAAGGCGGGCCGCTGAGATTTTCTTCCAGGGAAAAGGGCCGTGGTATGTGTTTGGGGCCCTGTGGCTGGGAGTGGCCGGCTGGCTCCTGAAAATCCACGACACGCAGGATGGTTCCCAGATGAAAGGTGGCACCAGTGCCGAGTCGGGCTGGTTTGATAGAACCAAGTGGCTCCTGCAATCTGCCAGGCAGAAGATGGGCAGGCCAGTTTTACTTCCAGGGAAAAGGGCCGGAAGTTTGTGTTTGGGGGCCTGAGGCTGGGAGTGGCCGGCTGGCTCCTGAAAATGCACGATACTAAGGATGATTGCCAGACCCAAGTTGGCACCACAGCCAAGTCGGGCTGGTTTGATAGAGCCATGTGGCTCCTGCAATCTGCCAGCCAGAAGATGGGCAGGTCAGTTTTACTTCCAGGGAAAAGGGCCGTAGATTTTATTTGGGGGCCTGTGGCTGGGAGTGGCCGGCTGGCTCCTGAAAATCGACGATACGCAGGATGGCTCCCAAATGAAAAATTGCATCAGTGCCAAGTCGGGCTGGTTTGATAGTACCAAGTGGCTCCTGCAATCTGCCAGCCAGAAGATGGGCAGGTCAGTTTTACTTCCAGAGAAAAGGGCCATAGATTTGTTTGGGGGCCTGTGGCTGGGAGTGGCCATCTGCCTCCTGAAAATCCACGATACGCAAGATGGTTCCCAGATGAAATTTGGAACCAGTGCCGAGTTGGGCTGGTTTGATAGAGCCAAGTGGGTCCTGCATTCTGCCAGCCAGGAGCGGGGCGGGTCAGTTTTGTTTGCCAGGGAAAAGGGCCGTAGTTTGTTTTCGGGGCCTGTGGCTGGAAGTGTCCGGCTGGCTTCTGAAAATCCACGCCGCGCATGATGCTTCCCAGACCAAAGGTGGCACCAGTGCCGAGTCGGGCTGGTTTGATAGAACCAAGTGGCTCCTGCAATCTGCCAGGCAGAAGATGGGCAGGCCAGTTTTACTTCCAGGGAAAAGGGCCGGTAGTTTGTGTTTGGGGGCCTGAGGCTGGCAGTGGCCGGCTGGCTCTTGAAAATCCACGATACGCAGGATGGTTCCCATATGAAAGTTGGCACCAGTGCCAAGTCGGGCTGGTTTGATAGTACCAAGTGTCTCCTGCAATCTGCCAGCCAGAAGCAGGGTGGGTGAGTTTTTTTTACCAGGGTTAAGGGCCGTGGTTTGTTTTTGGGGGCCTTTGGCCTGTAATGTCCGGCTGACTCCTTAAAATCCACACCGCGCATGATGATTCCCTGACACAAGGGCTAACCATTGCCGAGTCGGGTTGGTTTGATAGAGCCAAGTGGCTCCTGCAATCTGACAGCCAGAAGATGGGCAGGTCAGTTTTCCTTAAAGGGAAAAGGGCCGTAGTTTGTGTTTGGGGGCCTGTGGCTGAGAGTGGCCGGCTGGCTCCTGAAAATCCACGATACGCAGGATGGTTCCCAAATGAAAAATGGCACCAGTGCCAAGTCGGGCTGGTTTGATAGAACCAAGTGGCTCCTGCAATCTGCCAGCCAGAAGATGGGCAGGTCAGTTTTACTTCCAGGGAAAAGGGACGTAGTTTCTGTTTGGGGGCCTGTGGCTGGCAGTAGCCGGGTGGCTCCTGAAAATCCACGATACGCAGGATGGTTCACAGATGAAAGGTGGCCCCAGTTCCGAGCCGGGCTGGTTTGATAGAGCCATGTGGCTCCTGCAATCTGCCAGCCAGAAGCGGGGCGTGTGAATTTTTTTTGCCAGGGAAAGGGCTGTGGATTTTTTTCTGGGGCCTGTGGATCGGAATGTCCGGCTGGCTCATTGAAATCCACGCCGCGCAGGATGGTTCCCAGACCCAAGGGGGCACCAGTGCCGAGTCGGGCTGGTTTGATAGAGCCATGTGGCTCCTGCAATCTGCCAGCCAGAAGGTGGGCAGGTCAGTTTTACTTCCAGGGAAAAGGGCCGTATTTTGTGTTTGGGGGCCTGTGGCTGGGAGTGGCCGGCTGGCTCCTGAAAATCCACAACACGCAGGATGGTTCCCAGATGAAATGTGGCACCACTGCCGAGTTGGGCTGGTTTGATAGAGCCAAGTGGCTCCTGCAATCTGCCAGCCAGAAGATGGGCAGGTCAGTTTTACTTCCAGGGAAAAGGGCCGTAGTTTGTGTTTGGGGGCCTGTGGCGGGGAATGGCCGGCTGGCTCCTTAAAATCCACACCGCGCATGATGGTTCCCAGACCCAAGGTGGCGCCAGTGCCGAGTTGTGCTGGTTTGATAGAGGCAAGTGGCTCCTGCAATCTGCCAGCCAGAAGATGGGCAGGTCTGTTTTACTTCCAGGGAAAAGGGCCGTAGTTTGTGTTTGGGGGCCTGTGACTGGGAGTGGCTGGCTGGCTCCTGAAAATCCACGCCGCGCAGGATGTTTCCCAGATGAAAGGTGGCACCAGTGCCGAGTCGGGCTGTTTTGATAGAGCCATGTGTCTCCTGCAATCTGCCAGCCAGGAGCGGGGCGGGTCAGTTTTGTTTGCCAGGGAAAAGGGATGTGGTTTCTGTTGGGGGACTGTGGCTGTGAGTGGCCGGCTGGCTCCTGAAAATCCACGATACGTAGGATGGTTCCCAGACCAAAGGGGCACCAGTGCCAAGTCGGGATGGTTTGATAGAGGCAAGTGGCTCCTGCAATCTGCCAGCCAGACGATGTGCAGGTCAGTTTTACTTCCAGGGAAAAGGGCCGTGGTATGTGTTTGGGGACCTGTGGCAGCGGCAGGCTGGCTCCTGAAAATCCACGATACGCAGGATGGTTCCCAAATGAAAAATGGCACCAGTGCCAAGTCGGGCTGGTTTGATAGTACCAAGTAGCTCCTGCAATCTGACAGCCAGAAGATGGGCAGGTCTGTTTTACTTCCAGGGAAAAGGGCCGTAGTTTGTGTTTGGGGGCCTGTGGCTGGGAATGGCCGGCTGGCTCCTGAAAATCCACGCCGCGCATGATGGTTCCCAGACCCAAGGTGGCACCAGTGCCGAGTTGGGCTGGTTTGATAGAGCCAAGTTGCTCCTGCAATCTGACAGCCAGAAGATGGGCAGGTCAATTTTACTTCCAGGGAAAAGGGCCATAGTTTCTGTTGGGGGCCTGTGGCTGGGAATGGCCGGCTGGCTCCTTCAAAATCCACGCCGCTCATGATGGTTCCCAGACCCAAGGTGGCACCAGGTCCGAGTTGGGTTGGTTTGATAGAGCCATGTGGCTCCTGCAATCTGCCAGCCAGAAGATGGGCAGGTCAGTTTTACTTCCAGGAATAGGGCCGTGGTATGTGTTTGGGGGCCTGTGGCTGGGAGTGGCCGGCTGGCTCCTGAAAATCGACGATACGCAGGATGGCTCCCAAATGAAAAATTGCATCAGTGCCAAGTCGGGCTGGTTTGATAGTACCAAGTGGCTCCTGCAATCTGCCAGCCAGAAGATGGGCAGGTCAGTTTTACTTCCAGAGAAAAGGGCCATAGATTTGTTTGGGGGCCTGTGGCTGGGAGTGGCCATCTGCCTCCTGAAAATCCACGATACGCAAGATGGTTCCCAGATGAAATTTGGAACCAGTGCCGAGTTGGGCTGGTTTGATAGAGCCAAGTGGGTCCTGCATTCTGCCAGCCAGGAGCGGGGCGGGTCAGTTTTGTTTGCCAGGGAAAAGGGCCGTAGTTTGTTTTCGGGGCCTGTGGCTGGAAGTGTCCGGCTGGCTCCTGAAAATCCACGCCGCGCATGATGCTTCCCAGACCAAAGGTGGCACCAGTGCCGAGTCGGGCTGGTTTGATAGAACCATGTGGCTCCTGCAATCTGCCAGGCAGAAGATGGGCAGGCCAGTTTTACTTCCAGGGAAAAGGGCCGGTAGTTTGTGTTTGGGGGCCTGAGGCTGGCAGTGGCCGGCTGGCTCTTGAAAATCCACGATACGCAGGATGGTTCCCATATGAAAGTTGGCACCAGTGCCAAGTCGGGCTGGTTTGATAGTACCAAGTGTCTCCTGCAATCTGCCAGCCAGAAGCAGGGTGGGTGAGTTTTTTTTACCAGGGTTAAGGGCCGTGGTTTGTTTTTGGGGGCCTTTGGCCTGTAATGTCCGGCTGACTCCTTAAAATCCACACCGCGCATGATGATTCCCTGACCCAAGGGCTAACCATTGCCGAGTCGGGTTGGTTTGATAGAGCGAAGTGGCTCCTGCAATCTGACAGCCAGAAGATGGGCAGGTCAGTTTTCCTTAAAGGGAAAAGGGCCGTAGTTTGTGTTTGGGGGCCTGTGGCTGAGAGTGGCCGGCTGGCTCCTGAAAATCCACGATACGCAGGATGGTTCCCAAATGAAAAATGGCACCAGTGCCAAGTCGGGCTGGTTTGATAGAACCAAGTGGCTCCTGCAATCTGCCAGCCAGAAGATGGGCAGGTCAGTTTTACTTCCAGGGAAAAGGGACGTAGTTTCTGTTTGGGGGCCTGTGGCTGGCAGTAGCCGGGTGGCTCCTGAAAATCCACGATACGCAGGATGGTTCACAGATGAAAGGTGGCCCCAGTTCCGAGCCGGGCTGGTTTGATAGAGCCATGTGGCTCCTGCAATCTGCCAGCCAGAAGCGGGGCGTGTGAATTTTTTTTGCCAGGGAAAGGGCTGTGGATTTTTTTCTGGGGCCTGTGGATCGGAATGTCCGGCTGGCTCATTGAAATCCACGCCGCGCAGGATGGTTCCCAGACCCAAGGGGGCACCAGTGCCGAGTCGGGCTGGTTTGATAGAGCCATGTGGCTCCTGCAATCTGCCAGCCAGAAGGTGGGCAGGTCAGTTTTACTTCCAGGGAAAAGGGCCGTATTTTGTGTTTGGGGGCCTGTGGCTGGGAGTGGCCGGCTGGCTCCTGAAAATCCACAACACGCAGGATGGTTCCCAGATGAAATGTGGCACCACTGCCGAGTTGGGCTGGTTTGATAGAGCCAAGTGGCTCCTGCAATCTGCCAGCCAGAAGATGGGCAGGTCAGTTTTACTTCCAGGGAAAAGGGCCGTAGTTTGTGTTTGGGGGCCTGTGGCGGGGAATGGCCGGCTGGCTCCTTAAAATCCACACCGCGCATGATGGTTCCCAGACCCAAGGTGGCGCCAGTGCCGAGTTGTGCTGGTTTGATAGAGGCAAGTGGCTCCTGCAATCTGCCAGCCAGAAGATGGGCAGGTCTGTTTTACTTCCAGGGAAAAGGGCCGTAGTTTGTGTTTGGGGGCCTGTGACTGGGAGTGGCTGGCTGGCTCCTGAAAATCCACGCCGCGCAGGATGTTTCCCAGATGAAAGGTGGCACCAGTGCCGAGTCGGGCTGTTTTGATAGAGCCATGTGTCTCCTGCAATCTGCCAGCCAGGAGCGGGGCGGGTCAGTTTTGTTTGCCAGGGAAAAGGGATGTGGTTTCTGTTGGGGGACTGTGGCTGTGAGTGGCCGGCTGGCTCCTGAAAATCCACGATACGTAGGATGGTTCCCAGACCAAAGGGGCACCAGTGCCAAGTCGGGATGGTTTGATAGAGGCAAGTGGCTCCTGCAATCTGCCAGCCAGACGATGTGCAGGTCAGTTTTACTTCCAGGGAAAAGGGCCGTGGTATGTGTTTGGGGACCTGTGGCAGCGGCAGGCTGGCTCCTGAAAATCCACGATACGCAGGATGGTTCCCAAATGAAAAATGGCACCAGTGCCAAGTCGGGCTGGTTTGATAGTACCAAGTAGCTCCTGCAATCTGACAGCCAGAAGATGGGCAGGTCTGTTTTACTTCCAGGGAAAAGGGCCGTAGTTTGTGTTTGGGGGCCTGTGGCTGGGAATGGCCGGCTGGCTCCTGAAAATCCACGCCGCGCATGATGGTTCCCAGACCCAAGGTGGCACCAGTGCCGAGTTGGGCTGGTTTGATAGAGCCAAGTTGCTCCTGCAATCTGACAGCCAGAAGATGGGCAGGTCAATTTTACTTCCAGGGAAAAGGGCCATAGTTTCTGTTGGGGGCCTGTGGCTGGGAATGGCCGGCTGGCTCCTTCAAAATCCACGCCGCTCATGATGGTTCCCAGACCCAAGGTGGCACCAGGTCCGAGTTGGGTTGGTTTGATAGAGCCATGTGGCTCCTGCAATCTGCCAGCCAGAAGATGGGCAGGTCAGTTTTACTTCCAGGAATAGGGCCGTGGTATGTGTTTGGGGGCCTGTGGCTGGGAGTGGCCGGCTGGCTCCTGAAAATCGACAATACGCAGGATGGCTCCCAAATGAAAAATTGCATCAGTGCCAAGTCGGGCTGGTTTGATAGTACCAAGTGGCTCCTGCAATCTGCCAGCCAGAAGATGGGCAGGTCAGTTTTACTTCCAGAGAAAAGGGCCATAGATTTGTTTGGGGGCCTGTGGCTGGGAGTGGCCATCTGCCTCCTGATAATCCACGATACGCAAGATGGTTCCCAGATGAAATTTGGAACCAGTGCCGAGTTGGGCTGGTTTGATAGAGCCAAGTGGGTCCTGCATTCTGCCAGCCAGGAGCGGGGCGGGTCAGTTTTGTTTGCCAGGGAAAAGGGCCGTAGTTTGTTTTCGGGGCCTGTGGCTGGAAGTGTCCGGCTGGCTCCTGAAAATCCACGCCGCGCATGATGCTTCCCAGACCAAAGGTGGCACCAGTGCCGAGTCGGGCTGGTTTGATAGAACCAAGTGGCTCCTGCAATCTGCCAGGCAGAAGATGGGCAGGCCAGTTTTACTTCCAGGGAAAAGGGCCGGTAGTTTGTGTTTGGGGGCCTGAGGCTGGCAGTGGCCGGCTGGCTCTTGAAAATCCACGATACGCAGGATGGTTCCCATATGAAAGTTGGCACCAGTGCCAAGTCGGGCTGGTTTGATAGTACCAAGTGTCTCCTGCAATCTGCCAGCCAGAAGCAGGGTGGGTGAGTTTTTTTTACCAGGGTTAAGGGCTGTGGTTTGTTTTTGGGGGCCTTTGGCCTGTAATGTCCGGCTGACTCCTTAAAATCCACACCGCGCATGATGATTCCCTGACCCAAGGGCTAACCATTGCCGAGTCGGGTTGGTTTGATAGAGCCAAGTGGCTCCTGCAATCTGACAGCCAGAAGATGGGCAGGTCAGTTTTCCTTAAAGGGAAAAGGGCCGTAGTTTGTGTTTGGGGGCCTGTGGCTGAGAGTGGCCGGCTGGCTCCTGAAAATCGACGTTACGCAGGATGGTTCCCAAATGAAAAATGGCACCAGTGCCAAGTCGGGCTGGTTTGATAGAACCAAGTGGCTCCTGCAATCTGCCAGCCAGAAGATGGGCAGGTCAGTTTTACTTCCAGGGAAAAGGGACGTAGTTTCTGTTTGGGGGCCTGTGGCTGGCAGTAGCCGGGTGGCTCCTGAAAATCCACGATACGCAGGATGGTTCACAGATGAAAGGTGGCCCCAGTTCCGAGCCGGGCTGGTTTGATAGAGCCATGTGGCCCCTGCAATCTGCCAGCCAGAAGCGGGGAGGGTGAGTTTTGTTTGTCAGGGAAAAAGGCCGTAGTTTTTTTTCCGGGCCTGTGGCCTGGAATGGCCGGCTGGCTCCTTAAAATCCAAGCCGCGCAGGATGGTTCCCAGATGAAAGGTGGCACCAGTGCCCAGTCGGGCTGTTTTGATAGAGCTAAGTGGCTCCTGCAATCTGCCAGCCAGAAGGCGGGCCGCTGAGATTTTCTTCCAGGGAAAAGGGCCGTGGTATGTGTTTGGGGCCCGGTGGCTGGGAGTGGCCGGCTGGCTCCTGAAAATCCACGATACGCAAGATGGTTCCCAGATGAAATTTGGAACCAGTGCCGAGTTGGGCTGGTTTGATAGAGCCAAGTGGGTCCTGCATTCTGCCAGCCAGGAGCGGGGCGGGTCAGTTTTGTTTGCCAGGGAAAAGGGCCGTAGTTTGTTTTCGGGGCCTGTGGCTGGAAGTGTCCGGCTGGCTCCTGAAAATCCACGCCGCGCAGGATGCTTCCCAGACCAAAGGTGGCACCAGTGCCGAGTCGGGCTGGTTTGATAGTACCGAGTGGCTCCTGCAATCTGCCAGGCAGAAGATGGGCAGGCCAGTTTTACTTCCAGGGAAAAGGGCCGTAGTTTGTGTTTGGGGGCCTGTGGCTGGCAGTGGCCGGCTGGCTCCTGAAAACCCATGATACGCAGGATGGTTCCCAAATGAAAAATCGCACCAGTGCTAAGTCGGGCTGGTTTGATAGTACCAAGTAGCTCCTGCAATATGACAGCCAGAAGATGGGCAGGTCTGTTTTACTTCCAGGGAAAAGGGCCGTAGTTTGTGTTTGGGGGCCTGTGGCTTGCAATGGCCGGCTGGCTCCTTAAAATCCACGCCGCGCATGATGGTTCCCAGATGAAAGGTGGCACCAGTGCCGAGTTGGGCTGGTTTGATAGAGCCATGTGACTCCTGCAATCTGCCAGCCAGAAGATGGGCAGGTCAATTTTACTTCCAGGGAAAAGGGCCGTAGTTTGTGTTTGGGGGCCTGTGGCTGGGAATGGCCGGCTGGCTCCTGAAAATGCACTATACTCAGTATGGTTCCCAGATGAAAGGTGGCACCAGTGCCGAGTCAGGCTGGTTTGATAGATCCAAGTGGCTCCTGCAATCTGCCAGCCAGAAGATGGACAGGTCTGTTTTACTTCCAGGGAAAAGGACCATAGCTTTTTTTGGGGGCCTCTGGCTGGGAATGGCCGGCTGGCTCCTGAAAATCCACGATACGCAGGATGGTTCCCAGATGAAAGGTGGAACCAGTGCCGAGTCGAGTTGGTTTGATAGAGCCAAGAGTCTCCGGCAATCTGCCAGCCAGAAGATGGGCAGGTCAGTTTTACTTCCAAGGAAAATTGTGGTAGTTTATGTTCGGGGGCCTGTGGCTGGGAGTGGGCAGCTGGCACCCGAAAATGCCCGATACACAGGATGGTTCCCAGATGAAAGGTGGCACCAGTGCCGAGTCGGGCTGGTTTGATAGAGCCAAGTGTCTCCTGCAATCCGCCAGCCAGAAGCGGGGTGTGTGAATTTATTTTGCCAGGGAAAGGGCTGTGGATTTTTTTCTGGGGCCTGTGGATCGGAATGTCCGGCTGGCTCATTGAAATCCACGCCGCGCAGGATGGTTCCCAGACCCAAGGGGGCACCAGTGCCGAGTCGGGCTGGTTTGATAGAGCCATGTGGCTCCTGCAATCTGCCAGCCAGAAGGTGGGCAGGTCAGTTTTACTTCCAGGGACAAGGGCCGTGGTATATGTTTGGGGGCCTGAGGCTTGGAGTGGCCAGCTGGCTTCTGAAAATCCACGATACGCAGGATGGTTCCCAGATGAAAGGTGGCACCAGTGCCGAGTCGGGCTGTTTTGATAGAGCCATGTGTCTCCTGCAATCTGCCAGCCAGGAGCGGGGCGGGTCAGTTTTGTTTGCCAGGGAAAAGGGATGTGGTTTCTGTGTGGGGACTGTGGCTGGGAGTGGCCGGCTGGCTCCTGAAAATCCACGATACGTAGGATGGTTCCCAGATGAAAGGTGGCACCAGTGCCAAGTCGGGCTGGTTTGATAGAGGCAAGTGGCTCCTGCAATCTGTCAGCCAGAAGATGGGCAGGTCAGTTTTACTTCCAGGGAAAAGGGCCGTAGTTTGTGTTTGGGGGGCCTGTGCTGGGAGTGGCTGGCTGGCTCCTGAAAATCCACGATACGCAGGATGATTCCCAGACCAAAGAGGCACCAGTGCCAAGTCGGGATGGTTTGATAGAGCCAAGTGGCTCCTGCAATCTGCCAGCCAGACGATGTGCAGGTCAGTTTTACTTCCAGGGAAAAGGGCCGTGGTATGTGTTTGGGGACCTGTGGCAGTGGCAGGCTGGCTCCTGAAAATCCACGATACGCAGGATGGTTCCCAAATGAAAAATGGCACCAGTGCCAAGTCGGGCTGGTTTGATAGTACCAAGTAGCTCCTGCAATCTGACAGCCAGAAGATGGGCAGGTCTGTTTTACTTCCAGGGAAAAGGGCCGTAGTTTGTATTTGGGGTCCTGAGTTTTGGAGTGGCCGGCTGGCTCCTGAAAATGCACGATACTCAGGATGATTGCCAGACCCAAGAGGGCACAAGTGCCAAATTGAGCTGGTTTGATAGAGCCAAGTGGCTCCTGCATTCTGCCAGCCAGAAGATGGACAGTTCAGTTTTACTTCCATGGAAAAGGACCATAACTTTTTTTTGGGGGCCTCTGGCTGGGAATGGCTGGCTGGAACCCGAAAATCCCCGATACACAGGATGGTTCCCAGATGAAATGTGGCACCAGTACCGAGTGGGGCTGGTTTGATAGAGCCAAGTGTCTCCTGCAATCTGCCAGCCAGAAGATGGGCAGGTCAGTTTGACTTCCAGGGAAATGGGTCGTAGTTTTTGTTCGGGGGCCAGGGGCTGGGAGTAGCCGGCTGGCTCCTGAAAATCCACGATACGCAGGATGGTTCCCAGATGAAAGGTGGCACCAGTGCCGAGTCGGGCTGGTTTGATAGAGGCAAGTGGCTCCTGCAATCTGCCAGCCAGAAGATGGGCAGGTCACTTTTACTTCCAGGGAAAAGGGCCGTAGTTTGTGTTTGGGGGCCTGTGGCTGAGAGTGGCCGGCTGGCTCCTGAAAATCCACGACACGCAGGATGGTTCCCAGATGAAAGGTGGCACCAGTGCCAAGTCGGGCTGGTTTGATAGTACCGAGTGGCTCCTGCAATCTGCCAGCCAGAAGGCGGGCCGCTGAGATTTTCTTCCAGGGAAAATGGCCGTGGTATGTGTTTGGGGCCCTGTGGCTGAGAGTGGCTGGCTGGCTCCTGAAAATGCACGATACTCAGGATGATTGCCGGACCCAAGTTGGCGCCACTGCCAAGTCGGGCTGGTTTGATAGAGCCAAGTGGCTCCTGCATTCTGCCAGCCAGAAGATGGACAGGTCAGTTTTACTTCCAGGGAAAAGGACCATAGCTTTTTTTTGGGGTCTGTGGCCTGGGAGTGGCCGGCTGGCTCCTGAAAATCCACGATACGCAGGATGGTTCCCAGATGAAAGGTGGCACCAGTGCCGAGTCGGGCTGGTTTGATAGAGCCAAGTGGCTCCTGCAATCTGACAGCCAGAAGATGGGCAGGTCTGTTTTACTTCCAGGGAAAAGGGCTGTAGTTTTTGTTTGGGGGCCTCTGGCTGAGAATGGCCGGCTGGCTCCTTAAAATCCACGCCGCGCATGATAGTTCCCAGACCCAAGTTGGCACCAGTGCCGAGTTGGGCTGGTTTGATAGAGCCGTGTGGCTCCTGCAATCTGCCAGCCAGAAGCGGGGTGTGTGAGTTTCGTTTGCCAGGGAAAAGTGCCGTAGTTTGTGTTTGGGGGCCTGTGGCTGGGAGTGGCCGGCTGGGACCTGAAAAACCACAATACGCAGGATGATTCCCAGACCAAAGGGGCACCATTGCCGAGTCGTGATGGTTTGATAGAGCCAAGTGTCTCCTGCAATCTGCCAGCCAGAAGATGGGCAGGTCAGTTTTCCTTCCAGGGAAAAGGGCCGTAGTTTTTGTTTGGGGGCCTGTGGCTGGGAGTGGCCGGCTGGCTCCTGAAAATCCACGATACGCAGGATGGTTTCCAGACCCAAGCGGCCCCAGATCCAAATCGGGCTGGTTTGATAGTACCAAGTAGCTCCTGCAATCTGCCAGCCAGGAGCGGGGTGCGTGAGTTTTGTTTGCCAGGGAAAAGGGCCGTGGTTTCTTTTAGGGAGCCTTTGGCTCGGAATTGCCTGCTGGCTCCTGAAAATCCACGATACGCAGGATGGTTCCCAGATGAAAGGTGGCACCAGTGCCGAGTCGGGCTGGTTTGATAGCGCCATGTGGCTGCTGCAATCTGCCAGCCAGAAGCAGGGTGGGTGAGTTTTGTTTGGCAGGGAAAAGGCCCACAGTTTGTGTTTGGGGGCCTCTGGCTGGGAGTGGCCTGCTGGCTCCTGAAAATCCACGATACGCAGGATGATTCCCAGACCAAAGGGGCACCAGTGCCGAGTCGGGCTGGTTTGATAGAGCCAAGTGGCTCCTGCAATCTGCCAGCCAGAAGATGGGCAGGTCAGTTTTCCTTCCAGGGAAAAGGGCCGTAGTTTTTGTTTGGGGGCCTGTGGCTGGGAGTGGCCGGCTGGCTCCTGAAAATCCACGATACGCAGGATGGTTTCCAGACCCAAGCGGCCCCAGTGCCGAGTTGGGCTCGTTTGATAGAGCCAAGTTGCTCCTGCAATCTGCCAGCCAGAAGATGCGCAGGTCAGTTTTACTTCCAGGGTAAAGGGCCGTAGTTTGTGTTTGGGGGCCTGTGGCTGGGAGTCGCCGGCTGGCTCCTGAAAATCCCCAATACACAGGATGGTTCCCAGATGAAAGGTGGCACCAGTGCTGAGTCGGGCTGGTTTGATAGAGCCAAGTGGCTCCTGCAATCTGCCATCCATAAGCGGGGTGCGTGAGTTTTGTTTGCCAGGGAAAAGGGGCGTGGTTTGTTTTCGGGGGCCTGTGGCTGGAAATGGCCAGTTGGCTCCTGAAAATCCACGCCGCGCATGATGGTTCCCAGACCCAAGGTGGCACCAGTGCCGAGTCGGGCTGGTTTGATAGAGCCAAGTAGCTCCTGCAATCTGGCAGCCAGAAGATGGGCAGGTCAGTTTTACTTCCAGGGAAAAGGGCCGTAGTGTGTGTTTGGAGGCCTGTGGCTGGGAGTGGCCGGCTGGCTCCTGAAAATCCATGCCGCTCTGGATTGTTCCCAAATGAAAAAAATGGCACCAGTGCCAAGTCGGTCTGGTTTGATAGTACCAAGTGGCTCCTGCAATCTGACAGCCAGAAGATGGGCAGGTCTGTTTTACTTCCAGGGAAAAGGGCCGTAGTTTGTGTTTGGGGCCCTGTGGCTGGGAGTGGCCGGCTGGCTCCTGAAAATCCACGCCGCGCATGATGGTTCCCAGACCCAAGGTGGCACCAGTGCCGAGTTGGGCCGGTGTGATAGAGCCATTTGGCTCCTGCAGTCTGTCAGCCAGAAGCGGGGTCGCTGAGTTTTATTTGCCAGGGAAAAAGGCCGTGGTTTTTTTTCCGGGGCCTGTGGCCTTGAATGGCCGGCTGGTTCCTTAAAATCCACGCCGCGCAGGATGGTTCCCAGATGAAAGGTGGCACCAGTGCCGAGTCGGGCTGTTTTGATAGAGCCAAGTGGCTACTGCAATCTGCCAGCCAGATGATGGGCAGGTCTGTTTTACTTCCAGGGAAAAGGGCCGTAGTTTGTTTTTGGGGACCTGTGGCTGGCTGTGGCCGGCTGGCTCCTGAAAATCCACGATACGCAGGATGGTTCCCAGATGAAAGGTGGCACCATTTCCAAGTCGGGCTGGTTTGATAGTACCGAGTGGCTCCTGCAATCTGCCAGCCAGAAGGCGGGCCGCTGAGATTTTCTTCCAGGGAAAATGGCCGTGGTATGTGTTTGGGGCCCTGTGGCTGAGAGTGGATGCCTGGCTCCTGAAAATCCACGACACGCAGGATGGTTCCCAGATGAAAGGTGGCATCACTGCCGAGTCGGGCTGGTTTGATAGTACCGAGTGGCTCCTGCAATCTGCCAGCCAGAAGGCGGGCCGCTGAGATTTTCTTCCAGGGAAAATGGCCGTGGTATGTGTTTGGGGCCCTGTGGCTGGGAGTGGCCGGCTGGCTCCTGAAAATCCCCTATACACAGGATGGTTCCCAGATGAAAGGTGGCACCAGTGCCGAGTCGGGCTGTTTTGATAGAGCCAAGTGGCTCCTGCAATCTGCCAGCCAGATGATGGGCAGGTCTGTTTTACTTCCAGGGAAAAGGGCCGTAGTTTGTTTTTGGGGACCTGTGGCTGGCTGTGGCCGGCTGGCTCCTGAAAATCCACGACACGCAGGATGGTTCCCAGATGAAAGGTGGCACCAGTGCCAAGTCGGGCTGGTTTGATAGTACCGAGTGGCTCCTGCAATCTGCCAGCCAGAAGGCGGGCCGCTGAGATTTTCTTCCAGGGAAAATGGCCGTGGTATGTGTTTGGGGCCCTGTGGCTGAGAGTGGCTGGCTGGCTCCTGAAAATGCACGACACGCAGGATGGTTCCCAGATGAAAGGTGGCACCACTGCCGAGTCGGGCTGGTTTGATAGAGCCAAGTGGCTCCTGCAATCTGCCAGCCAGAAGATGGACAGGTCAGTTTTAGTTCCAGGGAAAAGGACCATAGCTTTTTTTTGGGGTCTGTGGCCTGGGAGTGGCCGGCTGGCTACTGAAAATCCACGATACGCAGGATGGTTCCCAGATGAAAGGTGGCACCAGTGCTGAGTCGGGCTGGTTTGATAGAGCCAAGTGTCTCCTGCAATCTGCCAGCCAGAAGATGGGCAGGTCAGTTTTACCTCCAGGGAAATGGGTCGTAGTTTTTGTTCGGGGGCCTGTGGCTGGGAGTGGCCGGCTGGCTCCTGAAAATCCATGATACGCAGGATGGTTCCCAGATGAAAGGTGGCCCAAGTGCCGAGCCGGGCTAGTTTGATAGAGCCAAGTGGCTCCTGCAATCTGCCAGGCAGAAGATGGGCAGGTCAGTTTTACATCCAGGAAAAAGGGCCGTAGTTTGTGTTTTGGGGCCTGTGGCAGGGAGTAGCCGACTGGCTCCTGAAAATCCACGATATGCAGGATGGTTCCCAGATGAAAGGCGGCACCACGGTCGAGTCGGGCTGGTTTGATAGAGCCAAGTGGCTCCTGCAATCTGACAGCCAGAAGATGCGCAGGTCTGTTTTACTTCCCTGGAAAAGGGCCGTAGTTTTTTGTTTGGGGGCCTGTGGCTGAGAATGGCCGGCTGGCTCCTTAAAATCCACGCCGCGCATGATGGTTCCCAGACCCAAGGTGGCACCAGTGCCGAGTTGGGCTGGTTTGATAGAGCCATGTGGCTCCTGCAATCTGCCAGCCAGAAGCGCGGTGTGTGAGTTTTGTTTGCCAGGGAAAAGGGCCGTAGTTTTTGTTTGGGGGCCTGTGGCTGGGAGTGGCCGGCTGGCTCCTGAAAATCCACGATACGCAGGATGATTCCCAGACCAAAGGGGCACCAGTGCCGAATCGGGATGGTTTGATAGAGCCAAGTGTCTCCTGCAATCTGCCAGCCGGGAGCGGGGCGGGTCAGTTTGGTTTGCCAGGGAAAAGGGATGTGGTTTCTGTTGGGGGCCGGTGGCTGGGAGTGGCCGGCTGGCTCCTGAAAATCCACGATACGTAGGATGGTTCCCAGATGAAAGGTGGCACCAGTGCCGAGTCGGGCTGGTTTGATAGTACCATGTGGCTGCTGCAATCTGCCAGCCAGAAGCAGGGTGGGTGAGTTTTGTTTGGCAGGGAAAAGGCCCACAGTTTGTTTTTGGGGGACTCTGGCTGGGAGTGGCCTGCTGGCTCCTGAAAATCCACGATACGCAGGATGATTCCCAGACCAAAGGGGCACCAGTGCCGAGTCGGGCTGGTTTGATAGAGCCAAGTGGCTCCTGCAATCTGCCAGCCAGAAGATGGGCAGGTCAGTTTTCCTTCCAGGGAAAAGGGCCGTAGTTTTTGTTTGGGGGCCTGTGGCTGGGAGTGGCCGGCTGGCTGCTGAAAATCCACGATGCGCAGGATGGTTTCCAGACCCAAGGGGCCCCAGTGCCGAATCGGGCTGGTTTGATAGTGCCCAGTAGCTCCTGCAATCTGACAGCCAGAAGATGGGCAGGTCTGTTTTACTTCCAGGGAAAAGGGCCGTAGTTTGTGTTTGGGGCCCTGTGGCTGGGAGTGGCCGGCTGGCTCCTGAAAATCCACGCCGCGCATGATGGTTCCCAGACCCAAGGTGGCACCAGTGCCGAGTTGGGCCGGTGTGATAGAGCCATTTGGCTCCTGCAGTCTGTCAGCCAGAAGCGGGGTCGCTGAGTTTTATTTGCCAGGGAAAAAGGCCGTGGTTTTTTTTCCGGGGCCTGTGGCCTTGAATGGCCGGCTGGTTCCTTAAAATCCACGCCGCGCAGGATGGTTCCCAGATGAAAGGTGGCACCAGTGCCGAGTCGGGCTGTTTTGATAGAGCCAAGTGGCTACTGCAATCTGCCAGCCAGATGATGGGCAGGTCTGTTTTACTTCCAGGGAAAAGGGCCGTAGTTTGTTTTTGGGGACCTGTGGCTGGCTGTGGCCGGCTGGCTCCTGAAAATCCACGATACGCAGGATGGTTCCCAGATGAAAGGTGGCACCATTTCCAAGTCGGGCTGGTTTGATAGTACCGAGTGGCTCCTGCAATCTGCCAGCCAGAAGGCGGGCCGCTGAGATTTTCTTCCAGGGAAAATGGCCGTGGTATGTGTTTGGGGCCCTGTGGCTGAGAGTGGATGCCTGGCTCCTGAAAATCCACGACACGCAGGATGGTTCCCAGATGAAAGGTGGCATCACTGCCGAGTCGGGCTGGTTTGATAGAGCCAAGTGGCTCCTGCATTCTGCCAGCCAGAAGATGGACAGGTCAGTTTTACTTCCAGGGAAAAGGGCCGTAGTTTGTTTTTGGGGACCTGTGGCCTGGGAGTGACCGGCTGGCACCTGAAAATCCACGATACGCAGGATGGTTTCCAGACCCAAGGGGCCCCAGTGCCAAATCGGGCTGGTTTGATAGTACCAAGTAGCTCCTGCAATCTGACAGCCAGAAGATGGGCAGGTCTGTTTTACTTCCAGGGAAAAAGGGCCGTAGTTTGTGTTTGGGGGCCTGTGGCTGGGAATGGCCGGCTGGCTCCTGAAAATCCACGATACGCAGGATGGTTCCCAGACCCAAGGTGGCACCAGTGCCGGGTTGGGCTGGTTTGATAGAGCCAAGTGGCTCCTGCAATCTGCCAGCCTGAAGATGGGCAGGTCAATTTTACTTCCAGGGAAAAGGGCCGCAGTTTGTTTTGGGGGCCTGTGGCTGGGAAGGGCCGGCTGGGTCCTGAAAATCCACGCCGCGCAGGATGGTTCCCAGACGCAAGGTGGCACCAGTGCCGAGTCGGGCTGGTTTGATAGAGCCAAGTGGCTCCTGCAATCTGCCAGCCAGAAGATGGGCAGGTCAGTTTTACTTCCAGGGAAAAGGGCCATAGTTTGTGTTTGGGGGCCTGTGGCTGGGAGTGGCCGGCTGGCTCCTGAAAATCCCCTATACACAGGATGGTTCCGGGATGAAAGGTGGCACCAGTGCTGAGTCGGGCTGGTTTGATAGAGCCAAGTGGCTCCTGCAATCTGCCATCCATAAGCGGGGTGGGTGAGTTTTGTTTGCCAGGGAAAACGGCCGTGGTATTTTTTCCGGGGCCTGTGGCCTGGAATGGCCGGCTGGTTCCTTAAAATCCACACCGCGCAGGATGGTTCCCAGATGAAAGGTGGCACCAGTGCCGAGTCGGGCTGTTTTGATAGAGCCAAGTGGCTCCTGCAATCTGCCAGCCAGAAGATGGGCAGGTCAGTTTTGTTTGCCAGGGAAAAGGGCCGTGGTTTGTGTTGGGCGCCTGTGGCTGGGAGTGGCCGGCTAGCTCCTTAAAATCCACGCCGCGCATGATGGTTCCCAGACCCAAGGTGGCACCAGTGCCAAGTTGGGCTGGTGTCATAGAGCCATGTGGCTCCTGCAATCTGTCAGCCAGAAGCGGGGTCGCTGAGTTTTATTTGCCAGGGAAAAAGGCCGTGGTTTTTTTTCCGGGGCCTGTGGCCTTGAATGGCAGGCTGGTTCCTTAAAATCCACGCCGCGCAGGATGGTTCCCAGATGAAAGGTGGCACCAGTGTCGAGTCGGGCTGTTTTGATAGAGCCAAGTGGCTACTGCAATCTGCCAGCCAGATGATGGGCAGGTCTGTTTTACTTCCAGGGAAAAGAGCCGTAGTATGTTTTTGGGGACCTGTGGCTGGCTGTGGCCGGCTGGCTCCTGAAAATCCACGATACGCAGGATGGTTCCCAGATGAAAGGTGGCACCAGTGCCAAGTCGGGCTGGTTTGATAGTACCGAGTGGCTCCTGCAATCTGCCAGCCAGAAGGCGGGCCGCTGAGATTTTCTTCCAGGGAAAATGGCCGTGGTATGTGTTTGGGGCCCTGTGGCTGAGAGTGGATGCCTGGCTCCTGAAAATCCACGACACGCAGGATGGTTCCCAGATGTAAAGTGGCACCAGTGCCGAGTTGGGCTGGTTTGATAGAGCCAAGTGGCTCCTGCAATCTGCCAGCCAGTAGATGGACAGGTCAGTTTTACTTCCGGGAAAGAGGGCCGGTAGTTTCTGTTTGGGGGCCTGAGGCTGGGAGTTGCCGGCTGGCTCCTGAAAATGCACGATACTCAGGATGATTGCCGGACCCAAGTTGGCACCACTGCCAAGTCGGGCTGGTTTGATAGAGCCATGTGGCTCCTGCAATCTGCCAGCCAGAAGATGGGCAGGTCAGTTTTACTTCCAGGGAAAAGGGCCGTAGGTTGTGTTTGGGGGCCTGTGGCTGGGAGTGGCCGGCTGGCTCCTGAAAATCCACGATACGCAGGATGGTTCCCAGATGAAAGGTGGCACCACTGCCGAGTCGGGCTGGTTTGATAGAGCCAAGTGGCTCCTGCATTCTGCCAGCCAGAAGATGGACAGGTCAGTTTTACTTCCAGGGAAAAGGACCATAGCTTTTTTTTGGGGTCTGTGGCCTGGGAGTGGCCGGCTGGCACCTGAAAATCCACGATACGCAGGATGGTTCCCAGATGAAAGGTGGCACAAGTGCCGAGTCGGGCTGGTTTGATAGAGCCAAGTGGCTCCTGCAGTCTGACAGCCAGAAGATGGGAAGGTCTGTTTTACTTCCTGGGTAAAGGGCCGTAGTTTGTTTTGGGGGCCTGTGGCTGGGCAGTGCCAGCTGGCTCGTGAAAATCCACGCCGTGCAGGATGGTTCCCAGACCCAAGGTGGCACCAGTGCCGAGTCGGGCTGGTTTGATAGAGCCAAGTGGCTCCTGCAATCTGCCAGCCAGAAGATGGGCAGGTCAGTTTTACTTCCAGGGAAAAGGGCCGTAGTTTGTGTTTGGGGGCCTGTGGCTGGGAGTGGCCGGCTGGCTCCTGAAAATCCCCTATACACAGGATGGTTCCCAGATGAAAGGTGGCACCAGTGCCGAGTCGGGCTGTTTTGATAGAGCCAAGTGGCTCCTGCAATCTGCCAGCCAGATGATGGGCAGGTCTGTTTTACTTCCAGGGAAAAGGGCCGTAGTTTGTTTTTGGGGACCTGTGGCTGGCTGTGGCCGGCTGGCTCCTGAAAATCCACGACACGCAGGATGGTTCCCAGATGAAAGGTGGCACCAGTGCCAAGTCGGGCTGGTTTGATAGTACCGAGTGGCTCCTGCAATCTGCCAGCCAGAAGGCGGGCCGCTGAGATTTTCTTCCAGGGAAAATGGCCGTGGTATGTGTTTGGGGCCCTGTGGCTGAGAGTGGCTGGCTGGCTCCTGAAAATGCACGACACGCAGGATGGTTCCCAGATGAAAGGTGGCACCACTGCCGAGTCGGGCTGGTTTGATAGAGCCAAGTGGCTCCTGCAATCTGCCAGCCAGAAGATGGACAGGTCAGTTTTAGTTCCAGGGAAAAGGACCATAGCTTTTTTTTGGGGTCTGTGGCCTGGGAGTGGCCGGCTGGCTACTGAAAATCCACGATACGCAGGATGGTTCCCAGATGAAAGGTGGCACCAGTGCTGAGTCGGGCTGGTTTGATAGAGCCAAGTGTCTCCTGCAATCTGCCAGCCAGAAGATGGGCAGGTCAGTTTTACCTCCAGGGAAATGGGTCGTAGTTTTTGTTCGGGGGCCTGTGGCTGGGAGTGGCCGGCTGGCTCCTGAAAATCCATGATACGCAGGATGGTTCCCAGATGAAAGGTGGCCCAAGTGCCGAGCCGGGCTAGTTTGATAGAGCCAAGTGGCTCCTGCAATCTGCCAGGCAGAAGATGGGCAGGTCAGTTTTACATCCAGGAAAAAGGGCCGTAGTTTGTGTTTTGGGGCCTGTGGCAGGGAGTAGCCGACTGGCTCCTGAAAATCCACGATATGCAGGATGGTTCCCAGATGAAAGGCGGCACCACGGTCGAGTCGGGCTGGTTTGATAGAGCCAAGTGGCTCCTGCAATCTGACAGCCAGAAGATGCGCAGGTCTGTTTTACTTCCCTGGAAAAGGGCCGTAGTTTTTTGTTTGGGGGCCTGTGGCTGAGAATGGCCGGCTGGCTCCTTAAAATCCACGCCGCGCATGATGGTTCCCAGACCCAAGGTGGCACCAGTGCCGAGTTGGGCTGGTTTGATAGAGCCATGTGGCTCCTGCAATCTGCCAGCCAGAAGCGCGGTGTGTGAGTTTTGTTTGCCAGGGAAAAGGGCCGTAGTTTTTGTTTGGGGGCCTGTGGCTGGGAGTGGCCGGCTGGCTCCTGAAAATCCACGATACGCAGGATGATTCCCAGACCAAAGGGGCACCAGTGCCGAATCGGGATGGTTTGATAGAGCCAAGTGTCTCCTGCAATCTGCCAGCCGGGAGCGGGGCGGGTCAGTTTGGTTTGCCAGGGAAAAGGGATGTGGTTTCTGTTGGGGGCCGGTGGCTGGGAGTGGCCGGCTGGCTCCTGAAAATCCACGATACGTAGGATGGTTCCCAGATGAAAGGTGGCACCAGTGCCGAGTCGGGCTGGTTTGATAGTACCATGTGGCTGCTGCAATCTGCCAGCCAGAAGCAGGGTGGGTGAGTTTTGTTTGGCAGGGAAAAGGCCCACAGTTTGTTTTTGGGGGACTCTGGCTGGGAGTGGCCTGCTGGCTCCTGAAAATCCACGATACGCAGGATGATTCCCAGACCAAAGGGGCACCAGTGCCGAGTCGGGCTGGTTTGATAGAGCCAAGTGGCTCCTGCAATCTGCCAGCCAGAAGATGGGCAGGTCAGTTTTCCTTCCAGGGAAAAGGGCCGTAGTTTTTGTTTGGGGGCCTGTGGCTGGGAGTGGCCGGCTGGCTGCTGAAAATCCACGATGCGCAGGATGGTTTCCAGACCCAAGGGGCCCCAGTGCCGAATCGGGCTGGTTTGATAGTGCCCAGTAGCTCCTGCAATCTGACAGCCAGAAGATGGGCAGGTCTGTTTTACTTCCAGGGAAAAGGGCCGTAGTTTGTGTTTGGGGGCCTGTGGCTGGGAAGGGCCGGCTGGGTCCTGAAAATCCACGCTGCGCAGGATGGTTCCCAGACGCAAGGTGGCACCAGTGCCGAGTCGGGCTGGTTTGATAGAGCCAAGTGGCTCCTGCAATCTGCCAGCCAGAAGATGGGCAGGTCAGTTTTACTTCCAGGGAAAAGGGCCATAGTTTGTGTTTGGGGGCCTGTGGCTTGGAGTGGCTGGGTGGCTTCTGAAAATCCACATAACGCAGGATGATTCCCAGACCAAAGGGGCACCACTGCCGAGTCGGGCTGGTTTGATAGAGCCAAGTTGCTCCTGCAATCTGCCAGCCAGAAGCGGGGCGGGTCAGTTTTGTTTGCCAGGGAAAAGGGCCGTGGTTTGTTTTGGGGGCCTGTGGCTGGGAGTGGCCTGCTGGCTCCTGAAAATCCACGATACGTAGGATGGTTTCCAGACCCAAGGGGCCCCAGTGCCAAATCGGGCTGGTTTGATAGAGCCAAGTGGCTCCTGCAATCTGCCAGCCAGGAGATGGGCAGGTCGGTTTTATTTCCAGGGAAAAGGGTTGTAGTGTTTGTTTGGGCGCCTGTGGCTGGGAGTGGCCGGCTGGCTCCTGAAAATCCACGATACGCAGGATTGTTCACAGATGAATGGTGACACCAGTGCCAAGCCGGCTGGTTTGATAGGGTCAAGTGTCTCCTGCAATCTGCCAGCCAGGAGCGGGGTGCGTGAGTTTTGTTTGCCAGGGAAAAGGGCCGTGGTTTGTTTTCAGGGCCTGTGGCTGGGAGTGGCCGGCTGGCTCCTGAAAATCCACGCCGCGCAGGATGGTTCCCAGACCCAAAGGGGCACCATTGCCGAGTCGGGCTGGTTTGATAGAGCCAAGTGGCTCCTGCAATCTGCCAGTTAGAAGATGGGCAGGTCAGTTTTACTTCCAGGGAAAAGGGCCGTAGGTTGTGTTTGGGGGCCTGTGGCTGGGAGTGGCCGGCTGGCTCCTGAAAATCCACGATACGCAGGATGGTTTCCAGACCCAAGCGGCCCCAGATCCAAATCGGGCTGGTTTGATAGTACCAAGTAGCTCCTGCAATCTGCCAGCCAGGAGCGGGGTGCGTGAGTTTTGTTTGCCAGGGAAAAGGGCCGTGGTTTCTTTTAGGGAGCCTTTGGCTCGGAATTGCCTGCTGGCTCCTGAACATCCACGATACGCAGGATGGTTCCCAGATGAAAGGTGGCACCAGTGCCGAGTCGGGCTGGTTTGATAGCGCCATGTGGCTGCTGCAATCTGCCAGCCAGAAGCAGGGTGGGTGAGTTTTGTTTGGCAGGGAAAAGGCCCACAGTTTGTGTTTGGGGGCCTCTGGCTGGGAGTGGCCTGCTGGCTCCTGAAAATCCACGATACGCAGGATGATTCCCAGACCAAAGGGGCACCAGTGCCGAGTCGGGCTGGTTTGATAGAGCCAAGTGGCTCCTGCAATCTGCCAGCCAGAAGATGGGCAGGTCAGTTTTCCTTCCAGGGAAAAGGGCCGGTAGTTTGTGTTTGGGGGCCTGTGGCTGGGAGTGGCCGGCTGGCTCCTGAAAATCCACGATACGCAGGATGGTTTCCAGACCCAAGCGGCCCCAGTGCCAAATCGGGCTGGTTTGATAGTACCAAGTAGCTCCTGCAATCTGACAGCCAGAAGATGGGCAGGTCTGTTTTACTTCCAGGGAAAAAGGGTCGTAGTTTGTGTTTGGGGGCCTGTGGCTGGGAATGGCCGGCTGGCTCCTGAAAATCCACGCCGCGCCTGATGATTCCCAGACCCAAGGTGGCACCAGTGCCGAGTTTGGCTCGTTTGATAGAGCCAAGTTGCTCCTGCAATCTGCCAGCCAGAAGATGCGCAGGTCAGTTTTACTTCCAGGGTAAAGGGCCGTAGTTTGTGTTTGGGGGCCTGTGGCTGGGAGTCGCCGGCTGGCTCCTGAAAATCCCCAATACACAGGATGGTTCCCAGATGAAAGGTGGCACCAGTGCTGAGTCGGGCTGGTTTGATAGAGCCAAGTGGCTCCTGCAATCTGCCGTCCATAAGCGGGGTGGGTGAGTTTTGTTTGCCAGGGAAAAGGGGCGTGGTTTGTTTTCGGGGGCCTGTGGCTGGAAATGGCCAGTTGGCTCCTGAAAATCCACGCCGCGCATGATGGTTCCCAGACCCAAGGTGGCACCAGTGCCGAGTCGGGCTGGTTTGATAGAGCCAAGTAGCTCCTGCAATCTGGCAGCCAGAAGATGGGCAGGTCAGTTTTACTTCCAGGGAAAAGGGCCGTAGTGTGTGTTTGGAGGCCTGTGGCTGGGAGTGGCCGGCTGGCTCCTGAAAATCCATGCCGCTCTGGATTGTTCCCAAATGAAAAAAATGGCACCAGTGCCAAGTCGGTCTGGTTTGATAGTACCAAGTGGCTCCTGCAATCTGACAGCCAGAAGATGGGCAGGTCTGTTTTACTTCCAGGGAAAAGGGCCGTAGTTTGTGTTTGGGGCCCTGTGGCTGGGAGTGTCCGGCTGGCTCCTGAAAATCCACGCCGCGCATGATGGTTCCCAGACCCAAGGTGGCACCAGTGCCGAGTTGGGCCGGTGTGATAGAGCCATGTGGCTCCTGCAATCTGTCAGCCAGAAGCGGGGTCGCTGAGTTTTATTTGCCAGGGAAAAAGTCCGTGGTTTTTTTTCCGGGGCCTGTGGCCTTGAATGGCCGGCTGGTTCCTTAAAATCCACGCCGCGCAGGATGGTTCCCAGATGAAAGGTGGCACCAGTGCCGAGTCGGGCTGGTTTGATAGAGCCAAGTGGCTACTGCAATCTGCCAGCCAGATGATGGGCAGGTCTGTTTTACTTCCAGGGAAAAGGGCCGTAGTTTGTTTTTGGGGACCTGTGGCTGGCTGTGGCCGGCTGGCTCCTGAAAATCCACGATACGCAGGATGGTTCCCAGATGAAAGGTGGCACCATTTCCAAGTCGGGCTGGTTTGATAGTACCGAGTGGCTCCTGCAATCTGCCAGCCAGAAGGCGGGCCGCTGAGATTTTCTTCCAGGGAAAATGGCCGTGGTATGTGTTTGGGGCCCTGTGGCTGAGAGTGGATGCCTGGCTCCTGAAAATCCACGACACGCAGGATGGTTCCCAGATGAAAGGTGGCACCACTGCCGAGTCGGGCTGGTTTGATAGAGCCAAGTGGCTCCTGCATTCTGCCAGCCAGAAGATGGACAGGTCAGTTTTACTTCCAGGGAAAAGGACCATAGCTTTTTTTTGGGGTCTGTGGCCTGGGAGTGGCCGGCTGGCACCTGAAAATCCACGATACGCAGGATGGTTTCCAGACCCAAGAGGCCCCAGTGCCAAATCGGGCTGGTTTGATAGTACCAAGTAGCTCCTGCAATCTGACAGCCAGAAGATGGGCAGGTCTGTTTTACTTCCAGGGAAAAAGGGCCGTAGTTTGTGTTTGGGGGCCTGTGGCTGGGAATGGCCGGCTGGCTCCTGAAAATCCACGCCGCGCCTGATGGTTCCCAGACCCAAGGTGGCACCAGTGCCGGGTTGGGCTGGTTTGATAGAGCCAAGTGGCTCCTGCAATCTGCCAGCCTGAAGATGGGCAGGTCAATTTTACTTCCAGGGAAAAGGGCCGCAGTTTGTTTTGGGGGCCTGTGGCTGGGAAGGGCCGGCTGGGTCCTGAAAATCCACGCCGCGCAGGATGGTTCCGGGATGAAAGGTGGCACCAGTGCTGAGTCGGGCTGGTTTGATAGAGCCAAGTGGCTCCTGCAATCTGCCATCCATAAGCGGGGTGGGTGAGTTTTGTTTGCCAGGGAAAACGGCCGTGGTATTTTTTCCGGGGCCTGTGGCCTGGAATGGCCGGCTGGTTCCTTAAAATCCACACCGCGCAGGATGGTTCCCAGATGAAAGGTGGCACCAGTGCCGAGTCGGGCTGTTTTGATAGAGCCAAGTGGCTCCTGCAATCTGCCAGCCAGAAGATGGGCAGGTCAGTTTTGTTTGCCAGGGAAAAGGGCCGTGGTTTGTGTTGGGCGCCTGTGGCTGGGAGTGGCCGGTTAGCTCCTTAAAATCCACGCCGCGCATGATGGTTCCCAGACCCAAGGTGGCACCAGTGCCAAGTTGGGCTGGTGTGATAGAGCCATGTGGCTCCTGCAATCTGCCAGCCAGAAGCGGGGTCGCTGAGTTTTATTTGCCAGGGAAAAAGGCCGTGGTTTTTTTTCCGGGGCCTGTGGCCTTGAATGGCAGGCTGGTTCCTTAAAATCCACGCCGCGCAGGATGGTTCCCAGATGAAAGGTGGCACCAGTGTCGAGTCGGGCTGTTTTGATAGAGCCAAGTGGCTACTGCAATCTGCCAGCCAGATGATGGGCAGGTCTGTTTTACTTCCAGGGAAAAGAGCCGTAGTTTGTTTTTGGGGACCTGTGGCTGGCTGTGGCCGGCTGGCTCCTGAAAATCCACGATACGCAGGATGGTTCCCAGATGAAAGGTGGCACCAGTGCCAAGTCGGGCTGGTTTGATAGTACCGAGTGGCTCCTGCAATCTGCCAGCCAGAAGGCGGGCCGCTGAGATTTTCTTCCAGGGAAAATGGCCGTGGTATGTGTTTGGGGCCCTGTGGCTGAGAGTGGATGCCTGGCTCCTGAAAATCCACGACACGCAGGATGGTTCCCAGATGTAAATTGGCACCAGTGCCGAGTTGGGCTGGTTTGATAGAGCCAAGTGGCTCCTGCAATCTGCCAGCCAGTAGATGGACAGGTCAGTTTTACTTCCGGGAAAGAGGGCCGGT
Organism: Zonotrichia albicollis; assembly: GCF_047830755.1. Taxonomy (NCBI): domain Eukaryota; kingdom Metazoa; phylum Chordata; class Aves; order Passeriformes; family Passerellidae; genus Zonotrichia; species Zonotrichia albicollis. Next base: position 115,864 of record NW_027428351.1, on the reverse strand, counting down.
AGTTTCTGTTTGGGGGCCTGAGGCTGGGAGTTGCCGGCTGGCTCCTGAAAATGCACGATACTCAGGATGATTGCCGGACCCAAGTTGGCACCACTGCCAAGTCGGGCTGGTTTGATAGAGCCATGTGGCTCCTGCAATCTGCCAGCCAGAAGATGGGCAGGTCAGTTTTACTTCCAGGGAAAAGGGCCGTAGTTTGTGTTTGGGGGCCTGTGGCTGGGAGTGGCCGGCTGGCTCCTGAAAATCCACGATACGCAGGATGGTTCCCAGATGAAAGGTGGCACCACTGCCGAGTCGGGCTGGTTTGATAGAGCCAAGTGGCTCCTGCATTCTGCCAGCCAGAAGATGGACAGGTCAGTTTTACTTCCAGGGAAAAGGACCATAGCTTTTTTTTGGGGTCTGTGGCCTGGGAGTGGCCGGCTGGCACCTGAAAATCCACGATACGCAGGATGGTTCCCAGATGAAAGGTGGCACAAGTGCCGAGTCGGGCTGGTTTGATAGAGCCAAGTGGCTCCTGCAGTCTGACAGCCAGAAGATGGGCAGGTCTGTTTTACTTCCTGGGTAAAGTGCCGTAGTTTGTTTTGGGGGCCTGTGGCTGGGCAGTGCCAGCTGGCTTGTGAAAATCCACGCCGTGCAGGATGGTTCCCAGACCCAAGGTGGCACCAGTGCCGAGTCGGGCTGGTTTGATAGAGCCAAGTGGCTCCTGCAATCTGCCAGCCAGAAGATGGGCAGGTCAGTTTTACTTCCAGGGAAAAGGGCCGTAGTTTGTGTTTGGGGGCCTGTGGCTGGGAGTGGCCGGCTGGCTCCTGAAAATCCCCTATACACAGGATGGTTCCCAGATGAAAGGTGGCACCAGTGCTGAGTCAGGCTGTTTTGATAGAGCCAAGTGGCTCCTGCAATCTGCCATCCATAAGCGGGGTGGGTGAGTTTTGTTTGCCAGGGAAAAGGGCCGTGGTTTGTTTTCGGGGGCCTGTGGCTGGGAATGGCCGGCTGGCTCCTGATAATCCACGATATGCAGGATGGATCCCAGATGAAAAAAATGGCACCAGTGCCAAGTCGGGCTGGTTTGATAGTTCCGCGTGGCTCCTGCAATCTGACAGCCAGAAGCGGGGTGGCTGAGTTTTATTTGCCAGGGAAAAAGGCCGTGGTTTTGTTTCTGGGGCCTGTGGCCTTGAATGGCAGGCTGGTTCCTTAAAATCCACGACACGCAGGATGGTTCCCAGATGAATGGTGGCACCAGTGCGTAGTCGGGCAGGTTTGATGGAGCTAAGTGGCTCCTGCAATCTGACAGCCAGTAGATGGACAGGTCAGTTTACTTCCAGGGAAAAGGGCCGTAGTCTGTGCTTGGGGGCCTGTGGCTGGGAGTGGCTGGCTGGCTCCTGAAAATCCACGATACGGAGGATGGTTCCCATATGAAAGGTGGCACCAGTGCCGAGTCGGGCTGGTTTGATAGAGCCAAGTGTCTCCTGCAATCTGCCAGCCAGAAGATGGGCAGGTCAGTTTTACCTCCAGGGAAATGGGTCGTAGTTTTTGTTCGGGGGCCTGTGGCTGGGAGTGGCCGGCTGGCTCCTGAAAATCCCCGATACGCAGGATGGTTCCCAGATGAAAGGTGGCCCAAGTGCCGAGCCGGGCTAGTTTGATAGAGCCAAGTGGCTCCTGCAATCTGCCAGGCAGAAGATGGGCAGGTCAGTTTTACATCCAGGAAAAAGGGCCGTAGTTTGTGTTTTGGGGCCTGTGGCAGGGAGTGGCCGACTGGCTCCTGAAAATCCACGATATGCAGGATGGTACCCAGATGAAAGGTGGCACCACGGTCGAGTCGGGCTGGTTTGATAGAGCCAAGTGGCTCCTGCAATCTGACAGCCAGAAGATGGGCAGGTCAGTTTTACTTCCAGGGAAAAGGGCCGTAGTTTTTTGTTTGGGGGCCTGTGGCTGAGAATGGCCGGCTGGCTCCTTAAAATCCACGCCGCGCATGATGGTTCCCAGACCCAAGGTGGCACCAGTGCCGAGTTGGGCTGGTTTGATAGAGCCATATGGCTCCTGCAATCTGCCAGCCAGAAGCTGGGTGTGTGAGTTTTGTTTGCCAGGGAAAAGGGCCGTAGTTTTTGTTTGGGGGCCTGTGGCTGGGAGTGGCCGGCTGGCTCCTGAAAATCCACGATACGCAGGATGATTCCCAGACCAAAGGGGCACCAGTGCCGAGTCGGGATGGTTTGATAGAGCCAAGTGTCTCCTGCAATCTGCCAGCCGGGAGCGGGGCGGGTCAGTTTGGTTTGCCAGGGAAAAGGGATGTGGTTTCTTTTGGGGGCCGGTGGCTGGGAGTGGCCGGCTGGCTCCTGAAAATCCACGATACGTAGGATGGTTCCCAGATGAAAGGTGGCACCAGTGCCGAGTCGGGCTGGTTTGATAGCGCCATGTGGCTCCTGCAATCTGCCAGCCAGAAGCAGGGTGGGTGAGTTTTGTTTGGCAGGGAAAAGGCCCACAGTTTGTTTTTGGGGGACTCTGGCTGGGAGTGGCCGGCTGGCTCCTGAAAATCCACGATACGCAGGATGATTCCCAGACCAAAGGGGCACCAGTGCCGAGTCGTGTTTGGGGGCCTGTGGCTGGGAGTGGCCGGCTGGCTCCTGAAAATCTACGATACGCAGGATGGTTTCCAGACCCAAGGGGCCCCAGTGCCAAATCGGGCTGGTTTGATAGTGCCCAGTAGCTCCTGCAATCTGACAGCCAGAAGATGGGCAGGTCTGTTTTACTTCCAGGGAAAAGGGCCGTAGTTTGTGTTTGGGGGCCTGTGGCTGGGAAGGGCCGGCTGGGTCCTGAAAATCCACGCTGCGCAGGATGGTTCCCAGACGCAAGGTGGCACCAGTGCCGAGTCGGGCTGGTTTGATAGAGCCAAGTGGCTCCTGCAATCTGCCAGCCAGAAGATGGGCAGGTCAGTTTTACTTCCAGGGAGAAGGGCCATAGTTTGTGTTTGGGGGCCTGTGGCTGGGAGTGGCCGGCTGGCTCCTGAAAATCCCCTATACACAGGATGGTTCCGGGATGAAAGGTGGCACCAGTGCTGAGTCGGGCTGGTTTGATAGAGCCAAGTGGCTCCTGCAATCTGCCATCCATAAGCGGGGTGGGTGAGTTTTGTTTGCCAGGGAAAACGGCCGTGGTATTTTTTCCGGGGCCTGTGGCCTGGAATGGCCGGCTGGTTCCTTAAAATCCACACCGCGCAGGATGGTTCCCAGATGAAAGCTGGCACCAGTGCCGAGTCGGGCTGTTTTGATAGAGCCAAGTGGCTCCTGCAATCTGCCAGCCAGAAGATGGGCAGGTCAGTTTTGTTTGCCAGGAAAAAGGGCCGTGATTTGTGTTGGGCGCCTGTGGCTGGGAGTGGCCGGCTAGCTCCTTAAAATCCACGCCGCGCATGATGGTTCCCAGACCCAAGGTGGCACCAGTGCCGAGTAGGGCTGGTGTGATAGAGCCATGTGGCTCCTGCAATCTGTCAGCCAGAAGCGGGGTCGCTGAGTTTTATTTGCCAGGGAAAAAGGCCGTGGTTTTTTTTCCGGGGCCTGTGGCCTTGAGTGGCAGGCTGGTTCCTTAAAATCCACGCCGCGCAGGATGGTTCTCAGATGAAAGGTGGCACCACTGCCAAGTCGGGCTGGTTTGATAGTACCGAGTGGCTCCTGCAATCTGGCAGCCAGAAGGCGGGCCGCTTAGATTTTCTTCCAGGGACAATGGCCGTGGTATGTGTTTGGGGCCCTGTGGCTGAGAGTGGCTGGCTGACTCCTGAAAATCCACGATACGCAGGATGGTTCCCAGATGAAAGGTGGCACCAGTGCCGAGTCGGGCTGGTTTGATAGACCTAAGTGGCTCCTGCAATCTGCCAGCCAGAAGATGGACCGGTCAGTTTTACTTCCGGGGAAGAGGGCCGGTAGTTTGTGTTTGGGGGCCTGAGGCTGGGAGTGGCCGGCTGGCTCCTGAAAATGCACGATACTCAGGATGATTGCCAGACCCAAGTTGGCACAACTGCCAAGTCGGGCTGGTTTGATAGAGCCATGTGGCTCCTGCAATCTGCCAGCCAGATGATGGGCAGGTCAATTTTACTTCCAAGGAAAAGGGCTGTAGTTTGTTTTGGGGGCCTGTGGCTGGGAAGGGCCGGCTGGGTCCTGAAAATCCACGCCGCGCAGGATGGTTCCCAGATGCAAGGTGGCACCAGTGCCGAGTCGGGCTGGTTTGATAGAGCCAAGTGGCTCCTGCAATCTGCCAGCCAGAAGATGGGCAGGTCACTTTTACTTCCAGGGAAAAGGGCCATAGTTTGTGTTTGGGGGCCTGTGGCTGGGAGTGGCCGGCTGGCTCCTGAAAATCCCCTATGCACAGGATGGTTCCGGGATGAAAGGTGGCACCAGTGCTGAGTCGGGCTGGTTTGATAGAGCCAAGTGGCTCCTGCAATCTGCCATCCATAAGCGGGGTGGGTTAGTTTTGTTTGCCAGGGAAAACAGCCGTGGTATTTTTTCCGGGGCCTGTGGCCTGGAATGGCCGGCTGGTTCCTTAAAATCCACACCGCGCAGGATGGTTCCCAGATGAAAGCTGGCACCAGTGCCGAGTCGGGATGTTTTGATAGAGCCAAGTGGCTCCTGCAATCTGCCAGCCAGAAGCGAGGTGTGTGAGTTTTGATTGCAGGGAAAAGGGCCGTAGTTTGTGTTTGGGCGCCTGTGGCTTGGAGTGGCTGGGTGGCTTCTGAAAATCCACGATACGCAGGATGATTCCCAGACCAAAGGGGCACCACTGCCAAGTCGGGCTGGTTTGATAGAGCCAAGTTGCTCCTGCAATCTGCCAGCCAGAAGCGGGGCGGGTCAGTTTTGTTTGCCAGGGAAAAGGGCCGTGGTTTGTTTTGGGGGCCTGTAACTGGGAGTGGCCTGCTGGCTCCTTAAAATCCACGATACGTAGGATGGTTTCCAGACCCAAGGGCCCCAGTGCCAAATCGGGCTGGTTTGATAGAGCCAAGTGGCTCCTGCAATCTGCCAGCCAGGAGATGGGCAGGTCGGTTTTATTTCCAGGGAAAAGGGCTGTAGTGTTTGTTTGGGCGCCTGTGGCTGGGAGTGGCCGGCTGGCTCCTGAAAATCCACGATACGCAGGATGGTTCGCAGATGAATGGTGACACCAGTGCCAAGCCGGCTGGTTTGATAGGGTCAAGTGTCTCCTGCAATCTGCCAGCCAGGAGCGGGGTGCGTGAGTTTTGTTTGCCAGGGAAAAGGGCCGTGGTTTGTTTTCAGGGCCTGTGGCTGGGAGTGGCCGGCTGGCTCCTGAAAATCCACGCCGCGCAGGATGGTTCCCAGACCCAAGGGGGCACCAGTGCCGAGTCGGGCTGGTTAGATAGAGCCAAGTGGCTCCTGCAATCTGCCAGTCAGAAGATGGGCAGGTCAGTTTTACTTCCAGGGAAAAGGGCCGTAGGTTGTGTTTGGGGGCCTGTGGCTGGGAGTGGCCGGCTGGCTCCTGAAAATCCACGGTACGCAGGATGGTTCCCAAATGAAAAATGGCACAAGTGCCAAGTCGGGTTGGTTTGATAGTACCAAGTAGCTCCTGCAATCTGCCAGCCAGAAGATGGGCTGGTCAGTTTTACTTCCACGGAAATGGGCCGTAGTATTTGTTTGGGGGCCTTTGGCTGGGAGTGGCCGGCTGGCTCCTGAAAATCCACGATACGCAGGATGGTTCCCAGATGAAAGGTGCCACCAGTGCCGAGTCAGGCTAGTTTGATAGAGCCATGTGGCTCCTGCAATCTGCCAGCCAGAAGATGGGCAGGTCAGTTTTACTTCCAGGGAAAAGGGCCGTAGGTTGTGTTTGGGGGCATGTGGCTGGGAGTGGCCGTCTGGCACCTGATAATCCACGATACGCAGGATGGTTCCCAGATGAAAGGTGGCACCAGTGCCGAGTCGGGCTGGTTTGATAGAGCCAAGTGGCTCCTGCAATCTGACAGCCAGAAGATGGGCAGGTCTGTTTTACTTCCAGGGAAAAGGGCCGTAGTTTGTGTTTGGGGGCCTGTGGCTGAGAATGGCCGGCTAGCCCCTTAAAATCCACGCCGCGCACGATGGTTCCCACACCCAAGGTGGCACCAATGCCGTGTTGGGCTGGTTTGATAGAGCCAAGTGGCTCCTGCAATCTGCCAGCCAGAAGCGGGGTGTGTGAGTTTTGATTGCAGGGAAAAGGGCCGTAGTTTGTGTTTGGGGGCCTGTGGCTTGGAGTGGCTGGGTGGCTTCTGAAAATCCACGATACGCAGGATGATTCCCAGACCAAAGGGGCACCACTGCCGAGTCGGGCTGGTTTGATAGAGCCAAGAGTCTCCTGCAATCTGCCAGCCAGAAGATGGGCAGGTCTGTTTTATTTCCAGGGAAAAGGGCTGTAGTGTTTGTTTGGGCGCCTGTGGCTGGGAATGGTCGGCTGGCTCTTGAAAATCCACGCCGCGCATGATGGTTCGCAGACCAAAGGTGGCACCAGTGCCGAGTTGGGCTGGTTTGATAGAGCCAAGTTGCTCCTGCAATCTGACAGCCAGAAGATGGGCAGGTCAATTTTACTTCCAGGGAAAAGGGCCGTAGTTTGTGTTGCGGGCCTGTGGCTGGGAATGGCCGGCTGGCTCCTTAAAATCCACGCCGCGCATGATGGTTCCCAGACCCAAGGTGGCACCAGTGCCGAGTTGGGCTGGTGTGATAGAGCCATGTGGCTCCTTCAATCTGTCAGCCAGCAGCGGGATCGCTGAGTTTTGTTTGCCAGGGAAAAAGGCCGTGGTTTTTTTTCCGGGGCCTGTGGCCTTGAATGGCCGGCTGGTTCCTTAAAATCCACGCCGCGCAGGATGGTTCCCAGATGAAAGGTGGCACCAGTGCCGAGTCGGGCTGTTTTGATAGAGCCAAGTGGCTCCTGCAATCTGCCCGCCAGATGATGGGAAGGTCTATTTTACTTCCAGGGAAAAGGCCTGTAGTTTGTTTTTGGGGACCTGTGGCTGGCTGTGGCCTGCTGGCTCCTGAAAATCCACGATACGCAGGATGGTTCCCAGATGAAAGGTGGCACCAGTGCCAAGTCGGGCTGGTTTGATAGAGCTAAGTGGCTCCTGCAATCTGCCAGGCAGAAGATGGACAGGTCAGTTTTACTTCCGGGGAAGAGGGCCGGTAGTTTGTGTTTGGGGGCCTGAGGCTGGGAGTGGCCGGCTGGCTCCTGAAAATGCACGATACTCAGGATGATTTCCAGACCCAAGTTGGCACCACTGCCAAGTCGGGCTGGTTTGATAGTACCAAGTGGCTCCTGCAATCTGCCAGTCAGAAGGTGGGCAGGTCAGTTTTACTTCCAGGGAAAAGGGCCGTGGTATGTACTGGTGGCCAGTGGCTGGGAGTGGCCGGCTGGCTCCTTAAAATCCACGATACGCAGGATGGTTCCCAGATGATAGGTGGCAACAGTGCCGTGTCGGGCGGGTTTGATAGAGCCATGTGGCTCCTGCAATCTGACAGCCAGAAGATGGGCAGGTCAGTTTTACTTCCAGGGAAAAGGGCCGTAGTTTGTGTTTGGGGGCCTGTGGCTGGGAGTGGCCGGCTGGCTCCTGAAAATCCACGATACGCAGGATGGTTCCCAGATGAAAGGTGGCACCAGTGAAGAGTCGGGCTGGTTTGATAGAGCCAAGTGGCTCCTGCAATCTGCCAGCCAGAAGATGGGCAGGTCTGTTTTACTTCCAGGGAAAAGGGCCGTAGTTTGTGTTTGGGGGCCTGTGGCTGAGAATGGCCGTCTGGCTCCTGAAAATCCACCCCACGCATGATTGTTCCCAGACCCAAGGTGACACCAGTGCCGAGTTGGGCTGGTTTGATAGAGCCATGTGGCTCCTGCAATCTGCCAGCCAGAAGCGGGGTTTGTGAGTTTTGTTTGCCAGGGAAAAGGGCCGTAGTTTGTGTTTGGGGGCCTGTGGCTGGTAATGGCCGGCTGGCTCCTTAAAATCCAGGCCGCGCATGATGGTTCCCAGACCCAAGGTGGCACCAGTGCCGAGTTGGGCTGGTTTGATAGAGCCATGTGGGTCCGGCAATCTGCCAGCCAGAAGCGGGGTGTGTGAGTTTTGTTTGCAGGGAAAAGGCCTTAGTTTTTGTTTAGGGGGCCTGTGGCTTGGAGTGGCTGGGTGGCTCCTGAAAATCCACGATACGCAGGATGATTCCCAGACCAAAGGGGCACCAGTGCCGAGTCGGGCTGGTTAGATAGAGCCAAGTGGCTCCTGCAATCTGCAAGCCAGAAGATGGGAAGGTCAGTTTTACTTCCAGGGAAAAGGGCCGAAGTTTTTGTTTGCGGGCCTGTGGCTGGGAGTGGCCTACTGGCTCCTGAAAATCCACGATACGCAGGATGGCTCCCAAATGAAAAATGGCACCAGTGCCAAGTCGGGTTGGTTTGATAGTACCAAGTAGCTCCTGCAATCTGCCAGCCAGAAGATGGGCTGGTCAGTTTTACTTCCAGGGAAATGGGCCGTAGTTTTTGTTCGGGGGCCTGTGGCTGGGTGTGGCCGGCTGGCTCCTGAAAATCCACGATACGCAGGATGGTTCCCAGATGAAAGGTGGCACCAGTGCTGAGTCGGGCGGGTTTGATAGAGCCAAGTGGCTCCTGCAATCTGCCAGCCAGAAGATGGGCAGGTCTGTTTTACTTCCAGGGAAAAGGGCCGTAGTTTGTGTTTGGGGGCCTGTGGCTGAGAATGGCCGGCTAGCTCCTTAAAATCCACGCCGCGCACGATGGTTCCCACACCCAAGGTGGCACCAGTGCCGTGTTGGGCTGGTTTGATAGAGCCATGTGGCTTCTGCAATCTGCCAGCCAGAAGCGGGGTATGTGAGTTTTGATTGCAGGGAAAAGGGCCGTAGTTTGTGTTTGGGGGCCTGTGGCTTGGAGTGGCTGGGTGGCTTCTGAAAATCCACGATACGCAGGATGATTCCCAGACCAAAGGGGCACCAGTGCCGAGACGGGCTGGTTTGATAGAGCCAAGTTGCTCCTGCAATCTGCCAGCCAGGAGATGGGCAGGTCGGTTTTATTTCCAGGGAAAAGGGCTGTAGTGTTTGTTTGGGCGCCTGTGGCTGGGAGTGGACGGCTGGCTCCTGAAAATCCGCGATACACAGGATTGTTCGCAGATGAATGGTGGCACCAGTGCCAAGCCGGCTGGTTTGATAGGGCCAAGTGTCTCCTGCAATCTGCCAGCCAGGAGCGGGGTGCGTGAGTTTTGTTTGCCAGGGTAAAGGGCCGTGGTTTTTGTTTGGGGGCCTGTGGCTGGGAATGGCTGGCTGGCTCCTGAAAATCCATGCCGCGCATGATGGTTCGCAGACCAAATGTGGCACCAGTGCCGAGTTGGGCTGGTTTGATAGAGCCAAGTGGCTCCTGCAATCTGCCGGCCAGAAGATGGGCAGGTCAGTTTTACTTCCAGGGAAAAGGGCCGTAGTTTTTGTTTGGGGGCCTGTGGCTGGGAGTGGCCGGCTGGCTCCTGAAAATCCACGATACGCAGGATGGTTCCCAGATGAAAGGTGGCACCAGTGCCGAGTCGGGCTGGTTTGATAGAGCCAAGTGGCTCCTGCAATCTGCCAGCCAGAAGATGGGCAGGTCATTTTTCCTTCCAGGGAAAAGGGCCGTAGTTTTTTTTTGGTGTCCTGTGGCTGGGAGTGGCCTTCTGGCTCCTGAAAATCCATGATACGCAGGATGGTTTCCAGACCCAAGGGGCCCCAGTGCCAAATCGGGCTGGTTTGATAGAGCCAAGTGGCTCCTGCAATCTGACAGCCAGAAGATGGGCAGGTCTGTTTTACTTCCAGGGAAAAGGGCCGTAGATTGTGTTTGGGGGCCTGTGTCGTGGAATAGCCGGCTGGCTCCTTAAAATCCACGCCGCGCATGATGGTTCCCAGACCCAAGGTGGCACCGGTGCCGAGTTGGGCTGGTTTGATAGAGCCAAGTGGCTCCTGCAATCTGCCAGCCATAAGCGGGGTGGGTGAGTTTTGTTTGCCAGGGAAAATGGCCGTGGTTTGTTTTCAGGGCCTGTGGCTAGGAGTGGCCGTCTGGCTCCTGAAAATCCACGCCGCGCAGGATGGTTCCCAGACCCAAGGGGGCACCAGTGCCGAGTCGGGCTGGTTTGATAGAGCCAAGTGGCTCCTGCAATCTGCCAGCCAGAAGATGGGCAGGTCAGTTTTACTTCCAGGGAAAAGGGCCGTAGGTTGTGTTTGGGGGCATGTGGCTGGGAGTGGCCGGCTGGCTCCTGAAAATCCACGATACGCAGGATGGTTCCCAAATGAAAAATGGCAGCAGTGCCAAGTCGGGTTGGTTTGATAGTACCAAGTAGCTCCTGCAATCTGACAGCCAGAAGATGGGCAGGTCTGTTTTACTTCCAGGGAAAAGGGCCGTAGGTTTTGTTTGGGGGCCTGTGGCTGGGAATGGTAGGCTGGCTCTTGAAAATCCACGCCGCGCATGATGGTTCGCAGACCAAAGGTGGCACCAGTGCCGAGTTGGGCTGGTTTGATAGAGCCAAGTGGCTCCTGCAATCTGACAGCCAGAAGATGGGCAGGTCAATTTTACTTCCAGGGAAAAGGGCCGTAGTTTGTGTTGCGGGCCTGTGGCTGGGAATGGCCGGCTGGCTCCTTAAAATCTACGCCGCGCATGATGGTTCCCAGACCCAAGGTGGCACCAGTGCCGAGTTGGGCTGGTGTGATAGAGCCATGTGGCTCCTTCAATCTGTCAGCCAGCAGCGGGATCGCTGAGTTTTGTTTGCCAGGGAAAAAGGCCGTGGTTTTTTTTCCGGGGCCTGTGGCTGAGAATGGCCGGCTGGCTCCTTAAAATCCACGCCGCGCACGATGGTTCCCACACCCAAGGTGGCACCAGTGCCGTGTTGGGCTGGTTTGATAGAGCCATGTGGCTTCTGCAATCTGCCAGCCAGAAGCGGGGTATGTGAGTTTTGATTGCAGGGAAAAGGGCCGTAGTTTGTGTTTGGGGGCCTGTGGCTTGGAGTGGCTGGGTGACTTCTGAAAATCCACGATACGCAGGATGATTCCCAGACCAAAGGGGCACCAGTGCCGAGACGGGCTGGTTTGATAGAGCCAAGTTGCTCCTGCAATCTGCCAGCCAGGAGATGGGCAGGTCGGTTTTATTTCCAGGGAAAAGGGCTGTAGTGTTTGTTTGGGCGCCTGTGGCTGGGAGTGGCCGGCTGGCTCCTGAAAATCCGCGATACACAGGATTGTTCGCAGATGAATGGTGGCACCAGTGCCAAGCCGGCTGGTTTGATAGGGCCAAGTGTCTCCTGCAATCTGCCAGCCAGGAGCGGGGTGCGTGAGTTTTGTTTGCCAGGGTAAAGGGCCGTGGTTTTTGTTTGGGGGCCTGTGGCTGGGAATGGCTGGCTGGCTCCTGAAAATCCATGCCGCGCATGATGGTTCGCAGACCAAATGTGGCACCAGTGCCGAGTTGGGCTGGTTTGATAGAGCCAAGTGGCTCCTGCAATCTGCCGGCCAGAAGATGGGCAGGTCAGTTTTACTTCCAGGGAAAAGGGCCGTAGTTTTTGTTTGGGGGCCTGTGGCTGGGAGTGGCCGGCTGACTCCTGAAAATCCACGATACGCAGGATGGTTCCCAGATGAAAGGTGGCACCAGTGCCGAGTCGGGCTGGTTTGATAGAGCCAAGTGGCTCCTGCAATCTGCCAGCCAGAAGATGGGCAGGTCATTTTTCCTTCCAGGGAAAAGGGCCGTAGTTTTTTTTTGGTGTCCTGTGGCTGGGAGTGGCCTTCTGGCTCCTGAAAATCCATGATACGCAGGATGGTTTCCAGACCCAAGGGGCCCCAGTGCCAAATCGGGCTGGTTTGATAGAGCCAAGTGGCTCCTGCAATCTGACAGCCAGAAGATGGGCAGGTCTGTTTTACTTCCAGGGAAAAGGGCCGTAGATTGTGTTTGGGGGCCTGTGTCGTGGAATAGCCGGCTGGCTCCTTAAAATCCACGCCGCGCATGATGGTTCCCAGACCCAAGGTGGCACCGGTGCCGAGTTGGGCTGGTTTGATAGAGCCAAGTGGCTCCTGCAATCTGCCAGCCATAAGCGGGGTGGGTGAGTTTTGTTTGCCAGGGAAAATGGCCGTGGTTTGTTTTCAGGGCCTGTGGCTAGGAGTGGCCGTCTGGCTCCTGAAAATCCACGCCGCGCAGGATGGTTCCCAGACCCAAGGGGGCACCAGTGCCGAGTCGGGCTGGTTTGATAGAGCCAAGTGGCTCCTGCAATCTGCCAGCCAGAAGATGGGCAGGTCAGTTTTACTTCCAGGGAAAAGGGCCGTAGGTTGTGTTTGGGGGCATGTGGCTGGGAGTGGCCGGCTGGCTCCTGAAAATCCACGATACGCAGGATGGTTCCCAAATGAAAAATGGCACCAGTGCCAAGTCGGGTTGGTTTGATAGTACCAAGTAGCTCCTGCAATCTGACAGCCAGAAGATGGGCAGGTCTGTTTTACTTCCAGGGAAAAGGGCCGTAGGTTTTGTTTGGGGGCCTGTGGCTGGGAATGGTAGGCTGGCTCTTGAAAATCCACGCCGCGCATGATGGTTCGCAGACCAAAGGTGGCACCAGTGCCGAGTTGGGCTGGTTTGATAGAGCCAAGTGGCTCCTGCAATCTGACAGCCAGAAGATGGGCAGGTCAATTTTACTTCCAGGGAAAAGGGCCGTAGTTTGTGTTGCGGGCCTGTGGCTGGGAATGGCCGGCTGGCTCCTTAAAATCTACGCCGCGCATGATGGTTCCCAGACCCAAGGTGGCACCAGTGCCGAGTTGGGCTGGTGTGATAGAGCCATGTGGCTCCTTCAATCTGTCAGCCAGCAGCGGGATCGCTGAGTTTTGTTTGCCAGGGAAAAAGGCCGTGGTTTTTTTTCCGGGGCCTGTGGCCTTGAATGGCCGGCTGGTTCCTTAAAATCCACGCCGCGCAGGATGGTTCCCAGATGAAAGGTGGCACCAATGCCGAGTCGGGCTGTTTTGATAGAGCCAAGTGGCTCCTGCAATCTGCCCGCCAGATGATGGGAAGGTCTATTTTACTTCCAGGGAAAAGGCCTTTAGTTTGTTTTTGGGGACCTGTGGCTGGCTGTGGCCTGCTGGCTCCTGAAAATCCACGATACGCAAGATGGTTCCCAGATGAAAGGTGGCACCAGTGCCGAGTCGGGCTGGTTTGATAGAGCCATGTGGCTCCTGCAATCTGACAGCCAGAAGATGGGCAGGTCAGTTTTACTTCCAGGGAAAAGGGCCGTAGTTTGTGTTTGGGGGCCTGTGGCTGGGAGTGGCCGGCTGGCTCCTGAAAATCCACGATACGCAGGATGGTTCCCAGATGAAAGGTGGCACCAGTGCCGAGTCGGGCTGGTTTGATAGAGCCAAGTGGCTCCTGCAATCTGACAGCCAGAAGATGGGCAGGTCAGTTTTACTTCCAGGGAAAAGGGCCGTAGTTTTTGTTTTGGGGCCTGTGGCTGGGAGTGGCCGGCTGGCTCCTGAAAATCCACGATACGCAGGATGGTTCCCAGATGAAAGGTGGCACCAGTGCCGAGTCGGGCTGGTTTGATAGAGCCAAGTGGCTCCTGCAATCTCCCAGCCAGAAGCGGGGCGGGTCAGTTTGGTTTGCCAGGGAAAAGGGCCGTGGTTTGTGTTAGGGGCCTGTGGCTGGGAGTGGCCGGCTGGCTCCTGAAATCCACGATACGTAGGATGGTTTCCAGACCCAAGGGGCCCCAGTGCCAAATCGGGCTGGTTTGATAGAGCCAAGTGGCTCCTGCAATCTGCCAGGCAGAAGATGGGCTGGTCAGTTTTACTTCCAGGGAAAAGGGCTGTAGTGTTTGTTTGGGCGCCTGTGACTGGGAGTGGCCGGCTGGCTCCTGAAAATCCACGATACGCAGGATGGTTCCCAGATGAAAGGTGGCACCAGTGCCGAGTCGGGCTGGTTTGATAGAGCCATGTGGCTCCTGCAATCTGACAGCCAGAAGATGGGCAGGTCAGTTTTACTTCCAGGGAAAAGGGCCGTAGTTTGTGTTTGGGGGCCTGTGGCTGGGAGTGGCCGGCTGGCTCCTGAAAATCCACGATACGCAGGATGGTTCCCAGATGAAAGGTGGCACCAGTGAAGAGTCGGGCTGGTTTGATAGAGCCAAGTGGCTCCTGCAATCTGACAGCCAGAAGATGGGCAGGTCTGTTTTACTTCCAGGGTGTCATGGTTTGAGCCTGGCACAGAGCCAGTGCCCCCCATGAAAATGCCTCACCCTGGTGTCTGCTGTGAGATGTGACCTGGAATAAGCAAAACAGGCTCTAACTTAAACATAAAGACCACTTTATTACTTAAACTACAGGAAAAATAGGGAGGGACTATAAGGAAAAAAAAGAAGAAAAGAATTGAAAACCTTACAAAAAAACCATTTTCCTCCTCCCCACTCCCTGACTTTGTCAATCCAATACATTCTCCCAAAACAACTGCCCAGCCCGGCACGACACTTTAGTATACTCAAACATCAGTTCATGAAGAGGAAAGGAGTCTTTCTCGTTCCATAGGCTTCTCGTCTTCTCGTGGAAACACACTGAAAACCTCGTGTGCTTCCCTGTCACTTCGGCACCGCCCGGAAAGTCCATTTGCCGCTTGTGACGTCTTCCTTCCATGCTCAGTGCTCTCACCACCGAGACATGGCCAGAGCTGCTTTTCGGGTTGTCTTTCAAGGATGCCTTGTCTCACTCCAAAAAGGCACAGTCTCTGCTTTTGGGACCTCTGTCCCCCCCATATTTTTCCAACCCCCTGGGGCCGGGGGGTCCTCACAAAGAACCTTCCTGGTTTTGAGGCACTGCCTCCCCCTAAATGCAGTCTGTTACACAGGAACAACTGAGTCCATAGCCACGAGAAAAGTCCAGCCAAAAGGCCACTCCAAATCATCTCTCCCCATCCAATCATCTCCACAATTTTCCGGGCCAGGTCCTTATCTTATCTCATCTCTCATCTCCCTTCTTATTCAGCTTCGAGGAGGATTAGCATTTTTGCAAGGCCCCAATCATGCAAGAAAGGGTTAAAAGTTTTCAGTCTCTGTCTGTCCTGGGACGAGATGATACTCCCACACGTGCTGCTGCTGCGGCCGGCCGCTCTCCCTCCCCCCTTCTCCTCCTGGCTGGCTGCCATCACATTCAGTGCCGCCGGCTCTCTCTCTCTCCGGGGGGGGGGGGGGGGGGGCTGGCTGCCCGATATCTCGATGTCTCTTGGGGCTCCCCCACCCTTCCATCCTTGAAAGCCCCCTCAACCCCCACCTCTGTCCAGGCCCCAGGCCTCCCGCATGGCGGCCCCTCCCCCGCCCAGCAGCAGCGGGCCGGGCGGGGGAAAGAGATCTGACCTCTTCGCCCGACGATGTCCAAAAGAGGAAGTGCCAGGGCAGTGCCTTGCTTTTAACCCCTGTGTATTCTCGGAGGTGTGTCCAAACCCCACTGGCCACACCGGACGCCAGTCTCAAACCCAAAACCTTCATTGGTTTGACCACAGCTTCCCAGAATTCCCACTCCTTCCTGGTCAAACCATGACACTCGACCCTTCACCTCTGAGAATACACTTTCTAAAATTATCAACAAAATTACAAAACACTTCTACACAACAATACCTTAGATTCACTATCTATCTACCTTAACTTAGTACATGCTTTCCTTATTCCTCTTGGTCCCGTCTCACAGCTTATCTCATCATTCTCTCGTGATTCGATTCCCGGTCAGGGAACCAAAAAAACTGTCATGGTTTGAGCCTGGCACAGAGCCAGTGCCCCCCATGAAAATGCCTCACCCTGGTGTCTGCTGTGAGATGTGACCTGGAATAAGCAAAACAGGCTCTAACTTAAACATAAAGACCACTTTATTACTTAAACTACAGGAAAAATAGGGAGGGACTATAAGGAAAAAAAAGAAGAAAAGAATTGAAAACCTTACAAAAAAACCATTTTCCTCCTCCCCACTCCCTGACTTTGTCAATCCAATACATTCTCCCAAAACAACTGCCCAGCCCGGCACGACACTTTAGTATACTCAAACATCAGTTCATGAAGAGGAAAGGAGTCTTTCTCGTTCCATAGGCTTCTCGTCTTCTCGTGGAAACACACTGAAAACCTCGTGTGCTTCCCTGTCACTTCGGCACCGCCCGGAAAGTCCATGTGCCGCTTGTGACGTCTTCCTTCCATGCTCAGTGCTCTCACCACCGAGACATGGCCAGAGCTGCTTTTAGGGTTGTCTTTCAAGGATGCCTTGTCTCACTCCAAAAAGGCACAGTCTCTGCTTTTGAGACCTCTGTCCCCCCCATATTTTTCCAACCCCCTGGGGCCGGGGGGTCCTCACAAAGAACCTTCCTGGTTTTGAGGCACTGCCTCCCCCTAAATGCAGTCTGTGTCACAGGAACAACTGAGTCCATAGCCACGAGAAAAGTCCAGCCAAAAGGCCACTCCAAATCATCTCTCCCCATCCAATCATCTCCACAATTTTCCGGGCCAAGTCCTTATCTTATCTCATCTCTCATCTCCCTTCTTATTCAGCTTCGAAGAGGATTAGCATTTTTGCAAAGCCCCAATCATGCAAGAAAAGGTTAAAAGTTTTCAGTCTCTGTCTGTCCTGGGACGAGATGATACTCCCACACGTGCTGCTGCTGCGGCTGGCCGCTCTCCCTCCCCCCTTCTCCTCCTGGCTGGCTGCCATCACATTCAGTGCCGCCGGCTCTCTCTCTCTCCGGGGGGGGGGGGGGGGGGGGGCTGGCTGCCCGATATCTCGATGTCTCTTGGGGCTCCCCCACCCTTCCATCCTTGAAAGCCCCCTCAACCCCCACCTCTGTCCAGGCCCCAGGCCTCCCGCATGGCGGCCCCTCCCCCGCCCAGCAGCAGCGGGCCGGGCGGGGGAAAGAGATCTGACCTCTTCGCCCGACGATGTCCAAAAGAAGAAGTGCCAGGGCAGTGCCTTGCTTTTAACCCCTGTGTATTCTCAGAGGTGTGTCCAAACCCCACTGGCCACACCGGACGCCTGTGGAGAGCTTTAATGTGGAGAGCTTTATTAATAGTTGGTTAGCTGAGAAAGGCCATGCTGACATATTGCCACTGGTCAAGCTGAGAAATCAGCAGTCAGCAAGCTGAAAGGAGATGTCAGCAGCTTGCAATCAGTGGCCTTGCTGCAACATGGAGAAAGGGAGTAGAGATTAGTCCTGAATATCTCCTAAGAATATGTAGAAAGTATCAAAAGTAGGACCATAGGAATGTAAAAGTAGGTGTAACTGCTGATATGTAACTAACCAATCCTGAGCTCAACTTTTGCAATATGCATGAAGTTAATTACGAACTGTATTTAACCCGCTGTGCTGATCAATAAAATTGGGCCTGTGATGATCAACCTGATGTCCTGGTCTCCTTCCGTCGACAAATGGTGGAGAATGCGGGCAACGCTGCGGGCAACGATGCGGCAACGTTGAATCCCTGTCCTTTTTTCTCGGATTACAAAGAAAAAAGGGAACTCGCCACGGTCCGGAAGTTGGGTGAGAGTCCTTGCAGCGGGACGGTGCTGGATTATTTATAAAAAGCACCCTTGAGGATCGCTCAAGTCTCTACGTGCCGCCGAAGTCTGGAGCTGCTAAACAGTGCGCACTGAATAGGTATGGATAGGCAAGCGGCATATGATTTATTCTCCTCATATTTAGAAAAGCGAGGGGTAAAAGAGATAGATTTTAAAAAGGAATTACCGGGGTTGTTAGCTTATGGTCATTCTATAGGTATGTTTACTAACCCACATACAGTACATGAGCTTTCAGAGTGGAAAAATTTTGGAGAGGTGTTAATGGACTCTGTGTTAGATGGGGATAAATCAGCTAAAAAGTTCGGGAAATTATGGCGGGTAGTGTATAATGCATTGCTTCAGCAGGTCTCTGAGAGAAAGGCAGCAGAAAGGGCTACAGAAGCTCATAAGAGGAATATAGGATATGGTCGTGAGGATGACCCTTTAGCACCTTCTGTAACTAAGATACTTATGCCTAAAAATCCCCAGCATAGTGGTGTTGAGGACATGCCTTTAGAAAGTGCGGAACCGTCTGCGCCTCCCTTGTCTGAGGGGGAAGGCGAGCCGGGTGGGAGAGGTAAAAGCAAGCCAGCTTTGCCTCCACTGCCGGCTTCAGGCGGGTCGGATGGTGGGGGGGGCAAGCCAGCTCTGCCTCCGCCGCCGGCTTTGCCTCCGCCGCTACCCCCGGGCAGGCCGGCTCCGGTTACAGCCCCAGCGGGGGGGCCCCTTCCCCCGCGCGAGCCGGCTCTGCTCGAGCATGCTCCGGTTTCAGCTTCGGCGGGAGGGGGGCTCCTTCCCCCGCGCGCGCCGGCTTTGCCTGAGCAAACTCCGGTTGCAGCTGCGGGGGGGCTGCTTCCCCCGCGTGAGCCGGCTTCTTTCGAGCCGGCCCCGGCTTCACTGACAGCTCCAGCGGGGGGGTCGTTTCCCCCTCGCGAGCCAGCCTCTGCTTTACTGCCTTCCCAATGCGAAAATTCGGCGCCTGCACTAAAATGCCAGCAGCATAGCACCTCCAAAGAGCCAGCTCCCATCCCAGGAGCACACCGTGATCTATGGGGGGAAATGGCTAAACAAAGGAGGGAAGCTTGGTCTGCTTTGGCAAAAGAGGCGATGCAAATAGGAGATGGTGAAGCCGTAAAAATTGCTTCTAGTCTTGCATGTCCTGTTACTTATACACCACAATATGATGCACAGGGGAATTTAATGCATAATGTGGCAGCATATTCTGCCTTAGATTGGAAGTTGTTAGCTCAGCTACGTTCTACAGTTAGTCAGTTTGGTGTAAAAAGTGAACCTGTTAAGCAAATGTTAGATTATCTCTTTAACACTCAGATTTTATGCCCAAATGATTTAAAAGGGATAGTGCGTTTAATATTTACTCAGCATCAACAATTATTGTTTAATGCACATTGGCAAGCATTAGTAAATGAGTCAGTTGCTGTACAACGGGCTCCGGGAGATCCATTGCATGGAGTGACAGTGGATGAACTTATGGGATTAGGAGCATTTCTGCGTACAGAGGCACAGATGATATTGGGACCAGATAAGCTTAGAGAGACTATGAGATTGGTGCGTACAGCGATAGATATGGTTAAAGAGCCAGGGGGATTACCAATTTATATGGGTATTAAGCAAGGTAGAGAAGAGTCATTCGGAAATTTTATCGATAGGGCGGCTGCTGCTATAGATCGGGCCGGTGTGGCAGACTTTCTTAAAGGGGCGATATTGAAGCAGTGTGCCCTTCAAAATAGTAATCCAGCAACCCAAAGAGTACTATCTACTTTGGGAGCAAATTGGACCATTGAGGAAGCATTAGAGCGAATGGCATTAATGCCAACTGCTTCACAGGCATTTCTAGTAGATGCTATAAAGGAGTTAGGATTGGGGTTACAAAAGCAGGCAGAGTCTAATCAGAATCAGGTGTTAGCTGCTCAGAATCAGGTGTTAGCTGCTCTTGCTCCTCTCCGAAGTGGCTCACTGCCGATCCAGCTCCCACAACACCACAGCTTGTAGACGGCGGTCGGGAAACTGTCAGCAGAGCGCGTTTCACGGGGGCCGCGCCCAGATACAAGTAGCTGCCGTGACATCAGAGACACCAGCACCAGCTGCCGCGACATCGCAGCCACCTCTTGTCTGCAACCCGCAACAACAGGGAGCAAATACCAACTGGAGTAAAGGGTCCTCTTATATTAAATGGACAAATATGTGGAACATTATTATTAGGACGCTCTTCTACAACTATGTTGGGATTATTTGTTTTGCCTGGAGTTATTGATGCAGACTTTACAGGGGAAATACAAATCATGGCTTACACCCTCTATCCTCCAATTAAAATTACAAAAAGACAACGTATTGCACAATTGATACCACTATCACAAATGACCTCTGGAATACAACCATTTACTGAACAAGCACGGGATGAAAAAGGTTTTGGCTCCACTGGTGTTACACTTTTAACTGTGGATTTACAAAACAGACCAAAGCAAAAGGTCACAGTTACTTATGGGCATGAAAGCATAACCCTTTATGGATTATTGGATACAGGAGCAGATACCAGCATTATTTCTCCAGAGGCATGGCCACAGCATTGGCCTCTATTCCCATCAGCAAACATGCTCACCGGAGTAGGAGGATTTATATTGGCAAGCAGGTCGCCTTCTTTGTCTGTGTCCATTGAAGATCAACAAATATCTGCTGTGTTTTCAATTGTGCAACTGCCTCCTACAGTCTCCTGCCTAATTGGAAGGGACATTTTAACACAACTGGGAGTGGTGTTAACTAATCAGCACCCTTTGGGGTAATTGCCATTGCTTGGACTTTCCCCATTCCACTCACCTGGAAAACAGATACACCGGTGATGGTTAAGCAATGGCCTCTAAAAGGGGATAGCCTTATGCATGCTCATGATCTTGTTTGCACAGCAGCAACCATTTTCCTCTTTGCAGATTGACATTATTAGAAATATTCTTGCTTCATATTCACTTGATATTGCTTCAGAGAAAATTCAAACTACAAAGCCCTGGAAATATTTGGGATGGACTTTGATGGATCAAAAAGTGATACCTCAAAAATTGGAGTTACAACTGGACATTAAGACTCTACATGATGCACAGAAATTACTGGGGGACTTACAATGGCTAAAGCCTATTGTGGGAATACCGAATCATTTGTTAGAAACCCTGCGGCCTTTGTTAAAGGGTGTTGACCCTACTACTCCTGTATGCCTGACACAGGAGCATCGTTTTGCCTTGCAACAAAGCAGTGACTGTGTACAACAGGGGTACGTGTCTCGTCGACAACTCGACCACCCTATTGACCTTACTATCTGGAATAGCCCTTGCCACCTGCTTGGTGCTCTCTCTCAACAACAGGAGAAAATGGGGGAGATACAGGTGTTGGAATGGTTGTCTCCACCATTACAGCATAAGAAAACAATATGTTCAAAAATTGAACAATTGGCTGCATTAATTAAAAAAGGACGTCTCAGAACTCTTGAAGTGGATGGTAGAGAACCTGCTACCATTAGACTGCCTATGGAAAAAGAAACCTTGGACTGGTACCTGATTAACTCAAAGGATTTACAGGAAGCATTATTGACATCATCTGCAAAAGTGGATACCAGCAAATTAGTGCCTAGAGTTTTGCAATGGATGACAGAATGAAACTGGATTACTCGACCCTTGAGAGAAGAATGCCCTATAGAAGGAGCTGTTACAGCCTTTACCGATGCAGGAAAGAAGTCAAGGCGTGCTGCTGTCACTTGGCAAGAAAAAGGACAATGGAAACATCAAATCATCACAGCAGACCCTGCGGATAGTTTACAAACTTTGGAATTGTTGGCAGTAGTATGGGCAGTATCCAACTTACAGGGACCTTTAAATGTGGTTACAGAGTCTATGTATGTTGCAGGAGTAGTCAAACGAATAGAGGAAGCAGCAATTAAGGAAGTGAATAATAAATGATTGTATGAGTTGTTGGTACAATTAAGGAAAGCTCTACGGGAAAGAAATGCAGCGTATTCTGTGCTTTGCACTCTCCTCCTGAGGAATTGGACCTTTTTGGCAGTACAAACGCCAGTTTGTCTAACACTACAGCTGGTGGATGGTTTAGCTTTAAGTCTTCAAACCGACCACAAGAAACATGGGCCACCCTAGATTCATTCCTGAATGTGAGTGAAATCTCTCCGCAGCATTACAGTAAATGTAACAGCACAAAAATCACTGCACCAATGAAATTACCCACGGGAATATTTTTAATTTGCGGAGACAGGGCGTGGAATGGCATACCAGCTAGACCACAGGGTGGACCCTGTTATTTGGGTAAACTGTCATTGTTTCATCCTAATGTGTCCTTGCTAATGCAGCTGAGTCAAAATTCAAACAGAAAGAGACGTACATGACTTAGACTGCAGCTCGATAGGAGATCCACAATTTTGGGGCACATTCAAACAAGTGGTTGTTTCAACTATCTTGCCGGGAGGATCTGCCAATAAGGCTATGAATTTAGCAAAACAATTAGGGTGCTGGGCAAAGAGTGAACTGAACAAGACATCACAAATCCTAGACATGCTAACCACAGATGTGCAGAGTGTTAACCATGCTGTTTTGCAAAATAGGGCTGCCATAGATTTTTTGCTTTTAGCACAAGGACATGGATGTGAAGAATTTGAGGGAATGTGTTGCATGAATCTGTCTGACCATTCGGTGTCCATTCACAGTAAGATAAAAGAACTACAACAGGGACTTCACAATCTGAAGGAAGAAGAAGGTTTAGGAATCGACGAATGGCTTAAAAGCTTAGGACTTGGACCGTGGCTAAGAAACCTTGTGATCTATGCTATAGGACTGCTGGGTGTAATTTTACTGTTTTTGCT
Source organism: Zonotrichia albicollis (assembly GCF_047830755.1). NCBI lineage: Eukaryota > Metazoa > Chordata > Aves > Passeriformes > Passerellidae > Zonotrichia > Zonotrichia albicollis. The sequence goes on along the minus strand of NW_027428351.1, from coordinate 93,517 downwards.
GATTTTGCCTTGTGTTTTTAATTGCATTCAAAACATGGTCAGCCGTACAATAGCAAAAACCTGGCAAGCTAATTTCCTTGCACAAGAAGAAAACGGGGGAAATGTGGAGAGCTTTAATGTGGAGAGCTTTATTAATAGTTGGTTAGCTGAGAAAGGCCATGCTGACATATTGCCACTGGTCAAGCTGAGAAATCAGCAGTCAGCAAGCTGAAAGGAGATGTCAGCAGCTTGCAATCAGTGGCCTTGCTGCAACATGGAGAAAGGGAGTAGAGATTAGTCCTGAATATCTCCTAAGAATATGTAGAAAGTATCAAAAGTAGGACCATAGGAATGTAAAAGTAGGTGTAACTGCTGATATGTAACTAACCAATCCTGAGCTCAACTTTTGCAATATGCATGAAGTTAATTACGAACTGTATTTAACCCGCTGTGCTGATCAATAAAATTGGGCCTGTGATGATCAACCTGATGTCCTGGTCTCCTTCCGTCGACAGACGCCAGTCTCAAACCCAAAACCTTCATTGGTTTGACCACAGCTTCCCAGAATTCCCACTCCTTCCTGGTCAAACCATGACACAGGGAAAAGGGCCGTAGTTTGTGTTTGGGGGCCTGTGGCTGAGAATGGCTGTCTGGCTCCTTAAAATCCACCCCACGCATGATTGTTCCCAGACCCAAGGTGACACCAGTGCCGAGTTGGGCTGCTTTGATAGAGCCATGTGGGTCCGGCAATCTGCCAGCCAGAAGCGGGGTGTGTGAGTTTTGTTTGCAGGGAAAAGGCCGTAGTTTTTGTTTAGGGGGCCTGTGGCTTGGAGTGGCTGGGTGGCTCCTGAAAATCCACGATACGCAGGATGATTCCCAGACCAAAGGGGCACCAGTGCCGAGTCGGGCTGGTTTGATAGAGCCAAGTGGCTCCTGCAATCTGCCAGCCAGAAGCGGGGCGGGTCAGTTTTGTTTGCCAGGGTAAAGGCCCACAGTTTGTGTTTGGGGGCCTGTGGCTGGGAGTGGCCTACTGGCTCCTGAAAATCCACGATACGCAGGATGGTTCCCAGATGAAAGGTGGCACCAGTGCCGAGTCGGGCTGGTTTGATAGAGCCATGTGGCTCCTGCAATCTGACAGCCAGAAGATGGGCAGGTCAGTTTTACCTCCAGGGAAATGGGCCGTAGTTTGTGTTTTGGGGCCTGTGGCTGGGAGTGGCCGGCGGGCTCCTGAAAATCCACGATACGCAGGATGGTTCCCAGATGAAAGGTGGCACCAGTGAAGAGTCGGGCTGGTATGATAGAGCCAAGTGGCTCCTGCAATCTGCCAGCCAGAAGATGGGCAGGTCAGTTTTACTTCCAGGGAAAAGGGCCGTAGTTTGTGTTTGGGGGCCTGTGGCTGAGAATGGCCGTCTGGCTCCTGAAAATCCACCCCACGCATGATTGTTCCCAGACCCAAGGTGACACCAGTGTCGAGTTGGGCTGCTTTGATAGAGCCATGTGGCTCCTGCAATCTGCCAGCCAGAAGCGGGGTTTGTGAGTTTTGTTTGCCAGGGAAAAGGTCCAAAGTTTGTGTTTGGGGGCCTGTGGCTGGGAGTGGCTGGCTGGCTCCTGAAAATCTACGATACGCAGGATGGTTCCCAGACCCAAGTCGGCACCAGTGCCAAGTCGGGCTGGTATGATAGATCCAAGTGTCTCCTGCAATATGCTAGCCAGGAGATGGGCAGGTCAGTTTTACTTCCAGGGAAAAGGTCCGCGGTATATGTTTGGGGGCCTGTGGCTGGGAATGGCAGGCTGGCTCCTGAAAATCCACGATACGCATGATGGTTCCCAGATGAAAGGTGGCACCAGTGCCGAGTCGGCTGGTTTGATAGAGCCAAGTGGCTCCTGCAATCTGCCAGGCAGAAGATGGGCTGGTCAGTTTTACTTCCAGGGAAAAGGGCTGTAGTGTTTGTTTGGGCGCCTGTGACTGGGAGTGGCCGGCTGGCTCCTGAAAATCCACGATACGCAGGATGGTTCCCAGATGAATGGTGGCACCAGTGCCAAGCCGGCTGGTTTGATAGGGCCAAGTGTCTCCTGCAATCTGCCAGCCAGGAGCGGGGTGCGTGAGTTTTGTTTTCCAGGGAAAAGGGCCGTGGTGTGTTTTCGGGAGCCTGTGGCTCGGAATGGCCTGCTGGCTCCTGAAAATCCACGATACGCAAGATGGTTCCCAGATGAAAGGTGGCACCAGTGCCGAGTCGGGCTGGTTTGATAGAGCCATGTGGCTCCTGCAATCTGCCAGCCAGAAGCGGGGTGGGTGAGTTTGGTTTTGCAGGGAAAAGGCCCACAGTTTGTGTTTTGGGGCCTCTGGCTGGGAGTAGCCTGCTGGCTCCTGAAAATCCACGATACGCAGGATGATTCCCAAACCAAAGGGGCACCAGTGCCGAGTCGGGCTGGTTTGATAGAGCCAAGTGGCTCCTGCAATCTGCCAGCCAGAAGATGGGCAGGTCATTTTTCCTTCCAGGGAAAAGGGCCGTAGATTTTGTTTGGTGTCCTGTGGCTGGGAGTGGCCTACTGGCTCCTGAAAATCCATGATACGCAGGATGGTTTCCAGACCCAAGGGGCCCCAGTGCCAAATCGGGCTGGTTTGATAGAGCCAAGTGGCTCCTGCAATTTGCCAGCCAGAAGATGGTCAGGTCAGTTTTACTTCCAGGGAAAAGGGCCGTAGGTTGTGTTTGGGGGCATGTGGCTGGGAGTGGCCGGCTGGCTCCTGAAAATCCACGATACGCAGGATGGTTCCCAAATGAAAAATGGCACCAGTGCCGAGTTGGGCTGGTTTGATAGAGCCATGTGGGTCCGGCAATCTGACAGCCAGAAGATGGGCAGGTCTGTTTTACTTCCAGGGAAAAGGGCCGTAGGTTGTGTTTGGGGGCCTGTGGCTGGGAATGGTCGGCTGGCTCTTGAAAATCCACGCCGCGCATGATGGTTCCCAGACCCAAGGTGGCACCAGTGCCGAGTTGGGCTGGTGTGATAGAGCCATGTGGCTCCTTCAATCTGTCAGCCAGAAGCGGGATCGCTGAGTTTTGTTTGCCAGGGAAAAAGGCCGTGGTTTTTTTTCCGGGGCCTGTGGCCTTGAATGGCCGGCTGGTTCCTTAAAATCCACGCCGCGCAGGATGGTTCCCAGATGAAAGGTGGCACCAGTGCTGAGTCGGGCTGGTTTGATAGAGCCAAGTGGCTCCTGCAATCTGCCCGCCAGATGATGGGAAGGTCGATTTTACTTCCAGGGAAAAGGGCCGTAGTTTGTTTTTGGGGACCTGTGGCTGGCTGTGGCCTGCTGGCTCCTGAAAACCCACGATACGCAGGATGGTTCCCAGATGAAAGGTGGCACCAGTGCCGAGTCGGGCTGGTTTGATAGAGCTAAGTGGCTCCTGCAATCTGCCAGGCAGAAGATGGACAGGTCAGTTTTACTTCCGGGGAAGAGGGCCGGTAGTTTGTGTTTGGGGGCCTGAGGCTGGGAGTGGCCGGCTGGCTCCTGAAAATGCACGATACTCAGGATGATTTCCAGACCCAAGTTGGCACCACTGCCAAGTCGGGCTGGTTTGATAGTACCAAGTGGCTCCTGCAATCTGCCAGTCAGAAGGTGGGCAGGTCAGTTTTACTTCCAGGGAAAAGGGCCGTGGTATGTGTTGGGGGCCAGTGGCTGGGAGTGGCCGGCTGGCTCCTGAAAATCCACGATACGCAGGATGGTTCCCAGATGATAGGTGGCACCAGTGCCGAGTCTGGCTGGTTTGATAGAGCCATGTGGCTCCTGCAATCTGACAGCCAGAAGATGGGCAGGTCAGTTTTACTTCCAGGGAAAAGGGCCGTAGTTTGTGTTTGGGGGCCTGTGGCTGGGAGTGGCCGGCTGGCTCCTGAAAATCCACGATACGCAGGATGGTTCCCAGATGAAAGGTGGCACCAGTGCCGAGTCGGGCTGGTTTGATAGAGCCAAGTGGCTCCTGCAATCTGACAGCCAGAAGATGGGCAGGTCTGTTTTACTTCCAGGGAAAAGGGCCGTAGTTTGTGTTTGGGGGCCTGTGGCTGAGAATGGCCGTCTGGCTCCTGAAAATCCACCCCACGCATGATTGTTCCCAGACCCAAGGTGACACCAGTGCCGAGTTGGGCTGGTTTGATAGAGCCATGTGGCTCCTGCAATCTGCCAGCCAGATGCGGGGTTTGTGAGTTTTGTTTGCCAGGGAAAAGGGCCGTAGTTTGTGTTTGGGGGCCTGTGGCTGATAATGGCCGGCTGGCTCCTTAAAATCCACCCCACGCATGATGGTTCCCAGACCCAAGGTGGCACCAGTGCCGAGTTGGGCTGGTTTGATAGAGCCATGTGGGTCCGGCAATCTGCCAGCCAGAAGCGGGGTGTGTGAGTTTTGTTTGCAGGGAAAAGGCCATAGTTTTTGTTTAGGGGGCCTGTGGCTTGGAGTGGCTGGGTGGCTTCTGAAAATCCACGATACGCAGGATGATTCCCAGACCAAAGGGGCACCAGTGCCGAGTCGGGCTGGTTAGATAGAGCCAAGTGGCTCCTGCAATCTGCCAGCCAGAAGATGGGCAGGTCAGTTTTACTTCCAGGGAAAAGGGCCAAAGTTTTTGTTTGCGGGCCTGTGGCTGGGAGTGGCCGGCTGGCTCCTGAAAATCCACGATACGCAGGATGGTTCCCAAATGAAAAATGGCACCAGTGCCAAGTCGGGTTGGTTTGATAGTACCAAGTAGCTCCTGCAATCTGCCAGCCAGAAGATGGGCTGGTCAGTTTTACTTCCAGGGAAATGGGCCGTAGTTTTTGTTTGGGGGCCTGTGGCTGGGAGTGGCTGGCTGGCTTCTGAAAATCCACGATACGGAGGATGGTTCCCAGATGAAAGGTGGCACCAGTGCCGAATCGGGCGGGTTTGATAGAGCCATGTGGCTCCTGCAATCTGCCAGCCAGAAGATGGGCAGGTCAGTTTTACTTCCAGGGAAAAGGGCCGTAGGTTTTGTTTGGGGGCCTGTGGCTGGGAGTGGCCGTCTGGCACCTGAAAATCCACGATACGCAGGATGGTTCCCAGATGAAAGGTGGCACCAGTGCCGAGTCGGGCTGGATTGATAGAGCCAAGTGGCTCCTGCAATCTGACAGCCAGAAGATGGGCAGGTCTGTTTTACTTCCAGGGAAAAGGGCCGTAGTTTGTGTTTGGGGGCCTGTGGCTGAGAATGGCCGGCTGGCTCCCTAAAATCCACGCCGCGCACGATGGTTCCCACACCCAAGGTGGCACCAGTGCCGTGTTGGGCTGGTTTGATAGAGCCATGTGGCTTCTGCAATCTGCCAGCCAGAAGCGGGGTGTGTGAGTTTTGATTGCAGGGAAAAGGGCCGTAGTTTGTGTTTGGGGGACTGTGGCTTGGAGTGGCTGGGTGGCTTCTGAAAATCCACGATACGCAGGATGATTCCCAGACCAAAGGGGCACCAGTGCCGAGTCGGGCTGGTTTGATAGAGCCAAGTTGCTCCTGCAATCTGCCAGCCAGAAGCGGGGCGGGTCAGTTTTGTTTGCCAGGGAAAAGGGCCGTGGATTGTTTTGGGGGCCTGTGGCTGGGAGTGGCCTGCTGGCTCCTGAAAATCCACGATACGTAGGATGGTTTCCAGACCCAAGGGGCCCCAGTGCCAAATTGGGCTGGTTTGATAGAACCAAGTGGCTCCGGCAATCTGCCAGCCAGGAGATGGGCAGGTCGGTTTTATTTCCAGGGAAAAGGGCTGTAGTGTTTGTTTGGGCGCCTGTGGCTGGGAGTGGCCGGCTGGCTCCTGAAAATCCACGATACGCAGGATGGTTCGCAGATGAATGGTGGCACCAGTGCCAAGCCGGCTGGTTTGATAGGGCCAAGTGTCTCCTGCAATCTGCCAGCCAGGAGCGGGGTGCGTGAGTTTTGTTTGCCAGGGAAAAGGGCCGTGGTTTGTTTTCAGGGCCTGTGGCTGGGAGTGGCCGGCTGGCTCCTGAAAATCCACGCCGCACAGGATGGTTCCCAGACCCAAGGGGGCACCAGTGCCGAGTCGGGCTGGTTTGATAGAGCCAAGTGGCTCCTGCAATCTGCCAGTCAGAAGATGGGCAGGTCTGTTTTACTTCCAGGGAAAAGGGCCGTAGTTTGTGTTTGGGGGCCTGTGGCAGGGAATGGCCGGCTGGCTCCTGAAAATCCATGCCGCGCATGATGGTTCGCAGACCAAAGGTGGCACCAGTGCCGAGTTGGGCTGGTTTGATAGAGCCAAGTGGCTCCTGCAATCTGCCGGCCAGAAGATGGGCAGGTCAGTTTTACTTCCAGGGAAAAGGGCCGTAGTTTTTGTTTTGGGGCCTGTGGCTGGGAGTGGCCGGCTGGCTCCTGAAAATCCACGATACGCAGGATGGTTCCCAGATGAAAGGTGGCACCAGTGCCGAGTCGGGCTGGTTTGATAGAGCCAAGTGGCTCCTGCAATCTCCCAGCCAGAAGCGGGGCGGGTCAGTTTGGTTTGCCAGGGAAAAGGGCCATGGTTTGTGTTGGGGGCCTGTGGCTGGGAGTGGCCGGCTGGCTCCTGAAATCCACGATACGTAGGATGGTTTCCAGACCCAAGGGGCCCCAGTGCCAAATCGGGCTGGTTTGATAGAGCCAAGTGGCTCCTGCAATCTGCCAGGCAGAAGATGGGCTGGTCAGTTTTACTTCCAGGGAAAAGGGCTGTAGTGTTTGTTTGGGCGCCTGTGACTGGGAGTGGCTGGCTGGCTCCTGAAAATCCACGATACGCAGGATGGTTCCCAGATGAATGGTGGCACCAGTGCCAAGCCGGCTGGTTTGATAGGGGCAAGTGTCTCCTGCAATCTGCCAGCCAGGAGCGGGGTGCGTGAGTTTTGTTTTCCAGGGAAAAGGGCCGTGGTTTGTTTTCAGGAGCCTGTGGCTCGGAATGGCCTGCTGGCTCCTGAAAATCCACGATACGCAAGATGGTTCCCAGATGAAAGGTGGCACCAGTGCCGAGTCGGGCTGGTTTGATAGAGCCATGTGGCTCCTGCAATCTGCCAGCCAGAAGCGGGGTGGGTGAGTTTTGTTTGGCAGGGAAAAGGCCCAGAGTTTGTGTTTGGAGGCCTCTGGCTGGGAGTGGCCTGCTGGCTCCTGAAAATCCACGATACGCAGGATGATTCCCAGACCAAAGGGGCACCAGTGCCGAGTCGGGCTGGTTTGATAGAGCCAAGTGGCTCCTGCAATCTGCCAGACAGAAGATGGGCTGGTCATTTTTCCTTCCAGGGAAAAGGGCCGTAGTTTTTTTTTGGTGTCCTGTGGCTGGGAGTGGCCTACTGGCTCCTGAAAATCCATGATACGCAGGATGGTTTCCAGACCCAAGGGGCCCCAGTGCCAAATCGGGCTGGTTTGATAGAGCCAAGTGGCTCCTGCAATCTGACAGCCAGGAGATGGGCAGGTCAGTTTTACTTCCGGGGAAAAGGTCCGCGGTATATGTTTGGGGGCCTGTGGCTGGAATGGCAGGCTGGCTCCTGAAAATCCACGATACGCATGATGGTTCCCAGATGAAAGGTGGCACCAGTGCCGAGTCGGCTGGTTTGATAGAGCCAAGTGGCTCCTGCAATCTGCCAGGCAGAAGATGGGCTGGTCAGTTTTACTTCCAGGGAAAAGGGCTGTAGTGTTTGTTTGGGCGCCTGTGACTGGGAGTGGCCGGCTGGCTCCTGAAAATCCACGATACGCAGGATGGTTCCCAGATGAATGGTGGCACCAGTGCCAAGCCGGCTGGTTTGATAGGGCCAAGTGTCTCCTGCAATCTGCCAGCCAGGAGCGGGGTGCGTGAGTTTTGTTTTCCAGGGAAAAGGGCCGTGGTGTGTTTTCGGGAGCCTGTGGCTCGGAATGGCCTGCTGGCTCCTGAAAATCCACGATACGCAAGATGGTTCCCAGATGAAAGGTGGCACCAGTGCCGAGTCGGGCTGGTTTGATAGAGCCATGTGGCTCCTGCAATCTGCCAGCCAGAAGCGGGGTGGGTGAGTTTTGTTTGGCAGGGAAAAGGCCCACAGTTTGTGTTTTGGGGCCTCTGGCTGGGAGTGGCCTGCTGGCTCCTGAAAATCCACGATACGAAGGATGATTCCCAGACCAAAGGGGCACCAGTGCCGAGTCGGGCTGGTTTGATAGAGCCAAGTGGCTCCTGCAATTTGCCAGGCAGAAGATGGTCAGGTCAGTTTTACTTCCAGGGAAAAGGGCCGTAGGTTGTGTTTGGGGGCATGTGGCTGGGAGTGGCCAGCTGGCTCCTGAAAATCCACGATACGCAGGATGGTTCCCAAATGAAAAATGGCACCAGTGCCGAGTTGGGCTGGTTTGATAGAGCCAAGTTGCTCCTGCAATCTGACAGCCAGAAGATGGGCAGGTCTGTTTTACTTCAAGGGAAAAGGGCCGTAGGTTGTGTTTGGGGGCCTGTGGCTGGGAATGGTCGGCTGGCTCTTGAAAATCCACGCCGCGCATGATGGTTCCCAGACCCAAGGTGGCACCAGTGCCGAGTTGGGCTGGTGTGATAGAGCCATGTGGCTCCTTCAATCTGTCAGCCAGCAGCGGGATCGCTGAGTTTTGTTTGCCAGGGAAAAAGGCCGTGGTTTTTTTTCCGGGGCCTGTGGCCTTGAATGGCCGGCTGGTTCCTTAAAATCCACGCCGCGCAGGATGGTTCCCAGATGAAAGGTGGCACCAGTGCCGAGTCGGGCTGTTTTGATAGAGCCAAGTGGCTCCTGCAATCTGCCTGCCAGATGATGGGAAGGTCGATTTTACTTCCAGGGAAAAGGGCCGTAGTTTGTTTTTGGGGACCTGTGGCTGGCTGTGGCCTGCTGGCTCCTGAAAATCCACGATACGCAGGATGGTTCCCAGATGAAAGGTGGCACCAGTGCCGAGTCGGGCTGGTTTGATAGAGCTAAGTGGCTCCTGCAATCTGCCAGCCAGAAGATGGACAGGTCAGTTTTACTTCCGGGGAAGAGGACCGGTAGTTTGTCCTTGGGGGCCTGAGGCTGGGAGTGGCCGGCTGGCTCCTGAAAATGCACGATACTCAGGATGATTTCCAGACCCAAGTTGGCACCACTGCCAAGTCGGGCTGGTTTGATAGTACCAAGTGGCTCCTGCAATCTGCCAGTCAGAAGGTGGGCAGGTCAGTTTTACTTCCAGGGAAAAGGGCCGTGGTATGTGTTGGGGGCCTGTGGCTGGGAGTGGCCGGCTGGCTCCTGAAAATCCACGATACGCAGGATGGTTCCCAGATGATAGGTGGCAACAGTGCCGTGTCGGGCTGGTTTGATAGAGCCAAGTGGCTCCTGCAATCTGACAGCCAGAAGATGGGCTGGTCAGTTTTACTTCCAGGGAAAAGGGCCGTAGTTTGTGTTTGGGGGCCTGTGGCTGGGAGTGGCCGGCTGGCTCCTGAAAATCCACTATACGCAGGATGGTTCCCAGATGAAAGGTGGCACCAGTGAAGAGTCGGGCTGGTTTGATAGAGCCAAGTGGCTCCTGCAATCTGACAGCCAGAAGATGGGCAGGTCTGTTTTACTTCCAGGGAAAAGGGCCGTAGTTTGTGTTTGGGGGCCTGTGGCTGATAATGGCCGGCTGGCTCCTTAAAATCCAGGCCGCGCATGATGGTTCCCAGACCCAAGGTGGCACCAGTGCCGAGTTGGGCTGGTTTGATAGAGCCATGTGGGTCCGGCAATCTGCCAGCCAGAAGCGGGGTGTGTGAGTTTTGTTTGCAGGGAAAAGGCCATAGTTTTTGTTTAGGGGGCCTGTGGCTTGGAGTGGCTGGGTGGCTTCTGAAAATCCACGATACGCAGGATGATTCCCAGACCAAAGGGGCACCAGTGCCGAGTCGGGCTGGTTAGATAGAGCCAAGTGGCTCCTGCAATCTGCCAGCCAGAAGATGGGCAGGTCAGTTTTACTTCCAGGGAAAAGGGCCAAAGTTTTTGTTTGCGGGCCTGTGGCTGGGAGTGGCCGGCTGGCTCCTGAAAATCCACGATACGCAGGATGGTTCCCAAATGAAAAATGGCACCAGTGCCAAGTCGGGTTGGTTTGATAGTACCAAGTAGCTCCTGCAATCTGCCAGCCAGAAGATGGGCTGGTCAGTTTTACTTCCAGGGAAATGGGCCGTAGTTTTTGTTTGGGGGCCTGTGGCTGGGAGTGGCCGGCTGGCTTCTGAAAATCCACGATACGCAGGATGGTTCCCAGATGAAAGGTGGCACCAGTGCCGAGTCGGGCGGGTTTGATAGAGCCATGTGGCTCCTGCAATCTGCCAGCCAGAAGATGGGCAGGTCAGTTTTACTTCCAGGGAAAAGGGCCGTAGTTTGTGTTTGGGGGCCTGTGGCTGGGAGTGGCCGTCTGGCACCTGAAAATCCACGATACGCAGGATGGTTCCCAGATGAAAGGTGGCACCAGTGCCGAGTCGGGCTGGATTGATAGAGCCAAGTGGCTCCTGCAATCAGCCAGCCAGAAGATGGGCAGGTCTGTTTTACTTCCAGGGAAAAGGGCCGTAGTTTGTGTTTGGGGGCCTGTGGCTGAGAATGGCCGGCTGGCTCCCTAAAATCCACGCCGCGCACGATGGTTCCCACACCCAAGGTGGCACCAGTGCCGTGTTGGGCTGGTTTGATAGAGCCATGTGGCTTCTGCAATCTGCCAGCCAGAAGCGGGGTGTGTGAGTTTTGATTGCAGGGAAAAGGGCCGTAGTTTGTGTTTGGGGGCCTGTGGCTGGGAGTGGCTGGCTGACTCCTGAAAATCTACGATACGCAGGATGGTTCCCTGACCCAAGTCGGCACCAGTGCCAAGTCGGGCTGGTATGATAGATCCAAGTGTCTCCTGCAATCTGCTAGCCAGGAGATGGCCAGGTCAGTTTTACTTCCGGGGAAAAGGTCTGCGGTATATGTTTGGGGGCCTGTGGCTGGGAATGGCAGGCTGGCTCCTGAAAATCCACGATACGCATGATGGTTCCCAGATGAAAGGTGGCACCAGTGCCGAGTCGGCTGGTTTGATAGAGCCAAGTGGCTCCTGCAATCTGCCAGCCAGAAGATGGGCAGGTCAGTTTTACTTACAGGGAAAAGGGCTGTAGATTTTGTTTGGGGGCCTGTGGCTGGGAGTGGCCGGCTGGCTCCTGAAAATCCCCGATACACAGGATGGTTCCCAGATGAAAGGTGGCAACAGTGCCCAGTTGGGCTGGTTTGATAGAGCCATGTGGCTCCTGCAATCTGCCAGCCAGAAGCGGGGCGAGTGAGTTTTTTTTTTCCTGAGAAAAAGGCCCTGGTATATGTTTGGGGGCCTGTGGATGAGAGTGGCCGGCTGGCTCCTGAAAATCCACGCCGCGCAGGATGGTTTCCAGATGAATGGTGGCACCAATTCCAAGTCGTGTATTACCTTGTGACTCCTGCAATCTGCCATCCAGAAGCGGGGCAGCTGAGTTGTTTTTCAGGGAAAAGGGCCATCGTTTGTGTTTGTGGTCCTGTAGCTGGTAGGGGCAGCTGGGTCCTGAAATCCACGATACGCAGGATGGTTTCCAGACCCGTGCTGGCTCCACTGCAATGTCGGCCTTATTTGACTGCGTGAAATATCCCCTGCGTTGCTCAGTTCAAAGAAATCTTGTGTCCTAATGTTCTCATAGAAGACTGTTAAAATTTGTCTATTTTTCTGGATTTGTTTTTTTCTTTTTTCTCTACCTTCTACTTCTCTCCACTGTCTGAGAACTTTGACCATTATGTAAGTTGACCTAATGTAAAATTCTCGTAGTAAAGTAAGAGAAGCCAGTAAAGAAAGGCAAATTTGTTAATTGGAGGTGGAAAGAGGGAGGCCAACGAAAGAAAACAAAGGAACAATAATAATGAAATGCTCCCCTGTCTTCTGTGAAAAGTAGAGGCGCAGACAAGAAAGAGCAAGTGCAAAATTCTCACTAGAGAAACGCACTTTATCTGACTAAAGTAATTTCCGGTGCATTTCTTGCGTTTTTCTCATGCCAAACATATTAATCATTGAAGGTGTCCCTTTCCTCTTTCTGGAATACAGCTAGGAAGATGGCTGTGTCATTGCTGACAAGCTGCTATTCTCAGAGGTGTCCAGCTGAAAGTCCTAGATCAATGGATTTCCTCTGTCACTTTGATATGGCATGACTTCCAGTTTCAGCAACTGAACTTGCCAGCCTTACAATTCTTTGCCCCTTGAATGGTCAGATAGGCTCCTTGGCAACTGGCATTTGTAAGGACACGAAACTATGCAGAATTTGTACCATGAGATGATGCCAAATGAGTCACGCCGGTAGATTAACTAGGACATGCAAGGCATGAGAGCACAAGAAGAGAGTACACAAGAAGACAGTACAATCTCCTTTTTTCTGAAACACTGTAGAGATCAAATTGAACACAAATCCTCCTGGGCTAGTTCTTGCAAAAGCCTAGGAGTTCTTTTTGTGTTCACACGCCTGGAATATTTAGCTTTGGATCACAGCAGAATGCAGATGACAAAACGAGGCCTTTTAGTCACATCCAGCATGAAGCAGCATGAAAGAAGAAAGCAGCTGAGAGTGCCAACCCTGCTAGGTAATCTCAGTATTGGTCTTGACATTAGCAGAAATTTGAAATGAGTCTCTGAAAATGACAAAGGAGGCTGAAGAAAAGGGAGCGATGACTCCTCTTGCATAGTGTTTCCTAACAGGGATCTTCAAAATGGAAAGATTGTATCATCCTTTCAACTGAAGGAAGGTATGAATACAACAGGAAGGAAACGGCATCACATACTAGAAAGACTAGGAAAGAAGTACACTGGGCAGTGTACTTCTAGACAGAAAGGCCACTGATGGAAAACCAACTAAACTGGCACCAATGCAGCAGCATTGGACTAAAGCCAGAAATGTCCAGCGCTTCACTCTCTGCCGTTCCATTCAGATGCACACAGCAGCTCTGCAACAGTCCTACTGATCATCTCCTTGGTGAACTTGGAGTTGAGGGTCCGTGGTGAAGCAGAGTCCCCAGCAAGATGCAAAGGAGAGCTGCTTTCTTGCAACTTTGCCTTTATCAGTTCCATAGCTTTAAGCCATAACAAACACCATTCAACCAACCACCATACACCAGGCTTTGAACACACGACCGTTCTAGAACTTGTTGATCTACCTCTAATTCAGCTGCCTCACCTTCCCACAGTCCTTTTCTACTTAGCCAATGGAATGGGCCTCGGCCCAAGGCCTTCCTTTTGTAAGCTTCTAGCTAGATGCAGCAGCAAACCACTACTTTCTTCTGTGCCAAGACTTCAGGTAGACGATTTGCATCTGCCCTTCCAGTGAAACCTAACGGGGAGAGAAAAGCCTCTCACAGATGTTCAGTCATTCCATTAGCTACACAGGCCAAATCAAAAGAAAAGCCAGCTATGGGTTTGTGTACTTGCTCCTACACAACACCTGCTGCCCTCTGACAATCAACTAGCAGAGAACCAGCAAAACTGAGACTTGAGGCAAACAACCCTTTGAAGGGAATAATGATGTCAGCAATTAAGACAACACATTTCCAGGCCACCGAGATGCTTGAAATGTCAGCAAAGGCTGGAGACCAAAGGCTGAACTAATAGGGAAAGGGTAAAAGAATCCCAAGAAAAACATGACCGAAGGTTAAAACAATTCCAAGAAAAACATAGGCAACTGACCTGTTGAAGCCTTCAGGAAATCAGTGGCCGCTGATTGACATAGGCCATTCAAGTTAGTTGACCCGTGCACCTTCCACCCCTTTTTCACCTTTCGGCACCATAGGGTGAATTGTGAGCATGAAATCACAATTCCTTGGATTCTCTTCTTAACTTGACGAGAAAAATTCAGCAACTGAAGTACCTGTTACTGATGTGATACCCAGGAACACCGAGTTGACACATTTCATTTTGTTCAAACACAGCTAGCAAATCTAAGGGCACAAGGCTGGCTTCTTTTCATGACAATTTTTCTGTTTTACAACCTGCTCTGATCCTGGTGAAACTTTTTCATTAGCTTCTCTCTAAAAGCAAAAAGTCCAGTTCACTGTCCCATCCTACTGCTGCAAGTAAACCATTTGTATTGCCAAGACCAAAAACGGAATTGGAAGGTACAGAGACGCCCGGAGCTATGAGCAGATACGGGGCACATTTCGGTAGAAGCCGCCGTCTGCAGTGCACTGTGACCAGCACAATCGCCTCTGCGCGAAGAAGACGCTTCTTCGCCTCTGGAAGCCGGAGAGAGCGGCAACCTCTGAAAGCTGAAGAATGAAGCAGCACAACACTGGGATTGTGTGCACAGATGCACACTAATCCAAAAAAGTACCTTACCACTCTCAAACTTTTCCAAACACATGAACATTCTGTTGGAAAGTTTTTTGGACAACTTTCTTTTTCTTCCTGCAAAACACACTGCAGACTTCTCTGCAAAATGTAAAATCCGATGGGAGATGTTTTCTATGCTGGCACAGTTTTTCCTTGCCAGACATGGTGGAAAAGATTTTTGCAATGATGTAGACCACAAAAGACGCTAAAGACGAAGGTACGCAGCTCCCCGGAGCTATGCCCCGGTCCCGGGCACATTTCGGCAGATGCCGCCGCACTGGAGTGCGCTGTGACCGGTACAATCGCCTTTGCGCGAAGAAGTCGATTCTTCGCCTCCAGGAGCCGGCGAGAGCGGCTGCTTTCAAAAGGTGAAGAATGAAGCTGCACAACACTGGGATAGTGTGTGCAGCTTGCCAACTGATTAAAAACAGTACCTTACCACTCCTACCTTTTCTAAACACATGAACATTCGATTGGAAGGTGTTTTGGAAAACTTTCTTTTTCTTCGTGCAAAACAGTCAGCAGAGCTCTCTGCAACATGTAAAACACGATGGGAGATGTTTTCTGTGCAGGCACAGTTTCTCCTTGCCAGACATAGTGGAAAAGCTTTTTGCAGTGATGTAGACAAAAAAAGTCCCGAAAGAAGCAGGTACGGATGTCCCCGGAGCTAAGCGCCGGTCCCGGGCACATTTCGGCAGAAGCCGCCGCACTGGAGTGCACTGTGACCGGCACAATCGCCTTTGCGCGAAGACGCTTCCTTGCCTCCGCGAGCCGGACAGAGCGGCTGCTTTCAAAAGGTGAAGAATGAGGCTGCACAACACTGGGATAGTGTGCGCATCATGCAAACTGATAGAAAACAGTACCTTACCACTCTCCTACCTTTTCCAAACACATGAACATTCGATTGGAAGGTGTTTTTGAAAACTTTCTTTTTCTTCTGCATAAACTTCTGCAAAGCTCTCTGCAACATGTAAAACACCACGGGAGATGTTTTCTGTGCTGGCACAGTTTCTCCTTGCCTAACATAGTGGAAAACCTTTCTGTAGGATGTAGACCACAAAAGTCCCGAAAGACGAAAGTACGCAGCTCCCCGGAGCTATGCCCCGGTCCCGGGCACATTTCGGCAGATGCCGCCGCACTGGAGTGCACTGCGATGGGTACAATCGCCTTTGCGCGAAGAAGCCGATTCTTCGCCTCCGGGAGCCGGAGAGACCAGTAGCTTCGTAAAGGTGAGAATGAAGCTGCACAACACTGGGATAGTGTGTGCAGCTTGCCAACTGATAGAAAACAGTACCTTACAACTTTCCTACCTTTTCCAAACACATGAATATCCTGTTGGAAGGTGTTTTCAACAACTTTCTTATTCTTGGTGCAAAACACTCAGCAGAGCTCTCTGCAACATGTAAAACACCATGAGAGATGTTTTCTGTGCAGGAACAGTTTCTCATTACCAGACATAGTGGAAAAGCGTTTTGCAGTGATGTAGACAACAAAAGACGCTAAAGACGAAATATGGAGCTCCCCGGAGGTAAGCGCCGGTCCCGGGCACATTTCGGCAGAAGCCGCCGCACTGGAGTGCACTGTGACCGGCACAATCGCCTTTGCGCAAAGAAGCCGCCTCTTCGTCTCCGGGGGCAGGAGTGAGCGGCTGCTTCGGAAAGGTGGGAATGAAGCTACACAACACGGGGATAGTGTGCGCAGCTTGCAAACTGATAGAAAACAGTACCTTACTACTTTCCTACCTTTTCCAAACATATGAATATTGGGTTGGAAGGTGTTTCTAACAACTTTATTTTCTTCGTGCAAAACACTCAGCAGACCTCTGTGCAACATGTAAAACACGATGGGAGATGTTTTCTGTGCAGGCACCGTTTCTCCTTGCCAGACATAGCGGAAAAGCTTTTTGCAGTGATGTAGACCACAAAAGTCCCGAAAGAAGAAGGTACGGATGTCCCCGGAGCTAAGCGCCGGTCCCGGGCACATTTCGGCAGAAGCCGCCGCACTGGAGTGCACTGTGACCGGCACAATCGCCTTTGCGCGAAGAAGCCGATTCTTCGCCTCCGGCAGCCGGAGAGAGCGGCTGCTTTCAAAAGGTGAAGAATGAAGCTGCACAACACGGGGATAGTGTGCGCATCATGCAAACTGATAAAAAAGAGTACCTTACGACTCCTACCTTTTCCAAACACATGAACATTCGATTGGAAGGTGTTTTGGAAAACTTTCTTTTTCTTCTTGCATAAACTTCTGCAGAGCTCTCTGCAACATGTAAATCACGATGGGAGATGTTTTCTGTGCTGGCGCAGATTCTCCTTGCCTAACATAGTGCAAAACCTTTCTGTATGATGTAGACCACAAAAGTCCCGAAAGACCTAGGTACGCAGCTCCCCGGAGCTATGGCCCGATCCCGGGCACATTTTGGCAGATGCCGCCGCAATGGAGTGCACTGTGACCGGCACAATCGCCTTTGCGCGAAGAAGCCGATTCTTCGCCTCCGGGAGCCGGAGAGACCAGTAGCTTCGGAAAGGTGAGAATGAAGCTGCACAACACTGGGATAGTGTGCGCAGCTTTCAAACTGATAGAAAACAGTACCTTACAACTTTCCTACCTTTTCCAAACACATGAATATCCTGTTGGAAGGTGTTTTGGACAACTTTCTTATTCTTGGTGCAAAACACTCAGCAGACCTCTCTGCAACATGTAAAACACCACGGGAGATGTTTTCAGTGCAGGCACAGTTTCTCCTTGCCAGACATAGTGGAAAATCTTTTTGCAGTGATGTAGACCACAAAAGTCCCGAAAGAAGAAGGTACGGATGTCCCAGGAGGTAAGCGCCGGTCCCGGGCACATTTCGGAAGAAGCCGCCGCACTGGAGTGCACTGTGACCGGCACAATCGCCTTTGCGCAAAGAAGCCGCCTCTTCGTCTCCGGGGGCCGGAGTGAGCGGCTGCTTCGGAAAGGTGGGAATGAAGCTGCACAACACTGGGATAGTGTGCGCAGCTTGCAAACTGATAGAAAACAGTACCTTACCACTTTCCTACCTTTTCCAAACATATGAATATTGGGTTGGAAGGTGTTTTGGACAACTTTCTTTTTCTTCTTGCAAAACACTCAGCAGAGCTCTGTGCAACATGTAAAACACCACGGGAGATGTTTTCTGTGCAGGCACAGTTTCTCCATGCCAGACATAGTGGAAAAGCTTTTTGCAGTGATGTAGACCACAAAATACGCTAAAGACGAAGGTACAGAGCTCCCTGGAGCTAAGCGCCGGTCCCGGGCACATTTCGGAAGAAGCCGCCGCACTGGAGTGCTCTGTGACCGGCACAATCGCCTTTGCGCAAAGAAGCCGCCTCTTCGTCTCCGGGGGCAGGAGTGAGCGGCTGTTTCGGAAAGGTGAGAATGAGGCTGCACAACACTGGGATAGTGTGCGCAGCTTGCAAACTGTTAGAAAACAGTACCTTACCACTCTCCTACCTTTACCAAACATATGAATATTCGGTTAGAAGGTGTTTTCAACAACTTTATTTTCTTCGTGCAAAACACTCAGCAGACCTCTCTGCAACATGTAAAACATGATGGAGGATTTTATTCTGTGCTGGCACAGTTTCTCCTTGCCAGACATAGTGGAAAATCTTTTTGCAGTGATGTAGACCACAAAAGTCCCGAAAGAAGAAGGTACGGATGTCCCCGGAGCTAAGCGCCGGTCCCAGGCACATTTCGGAAGAAGCCGCCGCACTGGAGTGCACTGTGACCGGCACAATCGCCTTTGCGCGAAGAAGACGCTTCCTTGCCTCCGCGAGCCGGAGAGAGCGGCTGCTTTCAAAAGGTGAAGAATGAAGCTGCACAACACGGGGATAGTGTGCGCATCATGCAAACTGATAGAAAACAGTACCTTACCACTCTCCTACCTTTTCCAAACACATGAACATTCGATTGAAAGGTGTTTTGGAAAACTTTCTTTTTCTTCTTCCATAAACTTCTGCAGAGCTCTCTGCAACATGTAAAACACCACGAGAGATGTTTTCTGTGCTGGCACAGTTTCTCCTTGCCAGACATAGTGGAAAATCTTTTTGCACTGATGTAGACCACAAAAGTCCCGAAAGAAGAAGGTACGGATGTCCCAGGAGGTAAGCGCCGGTCCCGGGCACATTTCGGAAGAAGCCGCCGCACTGGAGTGCACTGTGACCGGCACAATCGCCTTTGCGCAAAGAAGCCGCCTCTTCGTCTCCGGCAGCCAGAGAGAGCGGCTGCTTCGGAAAGGTGGGAATGAAGCTGCACAACACTGGGATAGTGTGCGCAGCTTGCAAACTGATAGAAAACAGTACCTTACCACTTTCCTACCTTTCCAAACATATGAATATTCGGTTAGAAGGTGTTTTCAACAACTTTATTTTCTTCGTGCAAAACACTCAGCAGACCTCTCTGGAACATGTAAAACATGATGGGAGATTTTTTTCTGTGCTGGCACAGTTTCTACTTGCCAGACATAGTGGAAATGCTTTTAGTAGTAATGTAGAACACAAGAGACGCTAAAGTCGAAATACAGAGTTCCCCGGAGCTAAGCGCCGGGCCCGGGCGCATTTCGGAAGAAGCCGCCGCACTGGAGTGCACTGTGACCGGCACAATCGCCTTTGAGCGAAGAAGACGCTTCCTTGCCTCCGCGAGCCGGACAGAGCGGCTGCTTCGGAAAGGTGAAGAATGAAGCTGCACAAGACTGGGATAGTGTGCGCAACTCTCAAACTGATAGGAAACAGTATCTTACCACTTTTCTACCTTTTCCAAACACATGAACATTCGATTGGAAGGTGTTTTGGAAAACTTTCTTTTTCTTCGTGCAAAACACTCTGCAGACTTCTCTGCAACATGTACAACACCATGGGAGATGTTTTCAGCCCTGACCCAGATTCTCCTTGCCAGACATAGTGGAAAAACTTTTTGCGAGGTTGGAGAGGACAAGAAACGCTAAAGACGAAAGTATGGAGTTTTCCGTAGCTAAGAATGCATGAAAGCAAAAGACTGCCCTCTTCAAAAATGGCAATTAGGAGGACTCGGAAAAGTACAAATCAGCCAGCCTCTTTTTTATCCCCACGAAGTTGATGGGGCAGCTATTCCTGAAAGCCTTGCCTGGCATATGAAGGAGGACAAAGCAATGTACTCGGCGTGGATTTTCCTGGGGAATTTCATGCTGAACAACTTTTTCAACACCTCTGATGAATCAACTTGACTGGTAGATGAAGGGAATATTGTCTGCGTGGCTTTCAGGGAGGTTTTTCCATTTCTCTACATGGCTGCACACATACATACGGGAAGCAATAATGCAAAAGGGAGGGAACCAGTGTCTTTTAAGTGATGCTGAGTGAAAAGACAAGAGGCAGTGGGCACACACTGAAATACAGGAGATTGCCTATGAACATCACCAAATGATGTTTTACTGTGAGGGTGACTGAACCGCGGCACAGACTGCCCAGAAAGCTTCTGAAGCCTGGATCTTAGAAGACATTAAAAGTACACCCAGATAGAATCCCGGGCAAGAGGCTCTAGGTATCCTGCTTTAACAGGGGGGTTGGGCCTGGTGAGCCCCACTGAGCCCTACCACTCTCATTCATTCTGTGTAGTGAATTCTCTTCGAGATGCATTTCAAGCACTGGCATGACAAAGTTCTGTGCAGACAGAGATCCAAATGGACATGGGATCCATGTTCCTTAAGCAGTGTTCAAGAAGAATGTAAAACTCTGGGACAAGTGTCTCTTCCCTAACTGAATCCCTTTCATGGGAAAATTCCCAGCTATAGAAAGATCTTCTGATACGCATGCTTAGGACTGACACTGGCTGAGGAAATTTCCCCCTATGTGTATCTAAGACCAGTTAGGATCATCACCCAAGAGTTGTCAACATAGTCACAGAATGTCTATTGTAAAGAAGTGACAACTTCCATCAGAATGGCAAATATTGGTCCACAAAATGGATTAATGAATGGGAATTATTTCCTTGGGTTAAAAAGAAAAATAAAGAGTTGGTCTTTATTTATCAATTTAGTTGCAATATTGATAAGGGAAGAAAAAGACCTCAGTCCTGGACTTTCTCAACTCTAAGAAAGATTTTAAAAATTTCTTCTAGAAATCTATTATTATGACGAGATTATTCAAACAATTTTAGTCGGTAAAAAAGTCCCAGATTTGTCTAGTTTTGTTTCCAGGGAAAAGGGCTGTGGTTTGTGTTTCCGGGCCTGGGGCTGGGAGTGGCCGGCTGGCTCCTGAAAATCCTCGATACGCAGGGTGGTTCCCAGATAAAAGGTGGCACCAGTGCCAAGTCGTGATGGTTTGATAATACAGAGTAGTTCCTGCAATCTGCCAGCAAGAAGCGGGGCGGCTGAATTTTGTTTGCAGGGAATGGGGTGGTGGTTTCTGTTTGGGGGCCTGTGGCAGGCAGTGGCAGGCTGGCTCCTTAAAATCCACGATACGCAAGATGCTTCCAAAAGAAAGGTGGCACAAGTGCCAAGTCGGCCTGGTTTGATAGTACCGAGTGGCTCCTGCAATCTGCCAGCCAGAAGGCGGGCTGCTGAGATTTTCTTCCAGGGAAAATGGCCGTGGTATGAGTTTGGGTCCCTCTGGCTGGGAGTGGACGGCTGGCTTCTGAAAATCCACGATACGCAGGATGGTTCCCAGATGAAAGGTGGCACCAGTGCCGAGTCGGGCTGGTTTGATAGAGCTAAGTGTCTCCTGCAATCTGCCAGCAGAAGATGGACAGGTCATTTTTGCCTCTGAAGAAAAGGGCCGGTAGTGTGTGTTTGGGGGCCTGAGGCGGGGAGTGGCCGGCTGGCTCCTGAAAATCCACGATACGCAGGATGATTCCCAAAACAAAGGGGCACCAGAGCCGAGTCAGGCTTGTTTGATAGAGCCAAGTGGCTCCTGCAATCTGCCAGCCAGAAGCGGGGCGGGTCAGTTTTGTTTGCCAGGGAAAAGGGCCGTGGTTTGTTTTCCGGGGCCTATGGCCTGGAATGGCCGGCTGGCTCCTTAAAATCCACGATACGCCGGAGGGTTCCCAAATGAAAAATGGCACCAGTGCCAAGTCGGGCTGGATTGATAGTACCAAGTGGCTCCTGCAATCTGCCAGCCAGGAGATGGGCAGGTCAGTTTTACTTCCAGGGAAAAGGGCCGTAGTTTCTGTTTGGGGGCCTGAGGCTGGGAGTGGCCGGCTGGCTCCTGAAGATCCACCATACGCAGGATGGTTCCCAGATGAAAGGTGGCACCAGTTCCGAGTCGGGCTGGTTTGATAGAGCCAAGTGGCTCCTGCAATCTGCCAGCCAGAAGCGGGGTGGGTGAGTTTTGTTTGGCAGGGAAAAGGGCCATGGTTTTTTTCCGGGTTCTGTGGCCTGGAATGGCCGGCTGGCTCCTTAAAATCCACGCCATGCAGGATGGTTCCCAGACCCAAGGGGGCACCAGTGCCGAGTCAGGCTGGTTTGATAGAGCCAAGTGGCTCCTGCAATCTGCCAGCCAGAAGATGGGCATTTCAGTTTTACTTCGAGGGAAAAAGCCGTAGTCTGTGCTTGGGGGCCCGTGGCTGGGAGTGGCCGGCTGGCGGCTTAAAATAAACGCCGCGCTTGATGGTTCCCAGATGAAAGGTGGCACCAGTGCCGAGTCGGGCTGGTTTGATAGAGCCAAGTGGCTCCTGCAATCTGCCAGCCAGAAGATGGGCAGGTCAGTTTTACTTCCAGGGAAAAGGGCCGTAGTTTGTGTTTTGGGGCCTGTGGCCTGGAATGGCCGGCTGGCTCCTTAAAATCCACGATACGCAGGATGGCTCCCAAATGAAAAATTGCACCAGTGCCAAGTCGGGCTGGATTGATAGTACCAAGTGGCTCCTGTAATCTGCCAGCCAGAAGATGGGCAGGTCAATTTTACTTCCAGGGAAAAGGGCTGTAGATTGTGTTTGGGGGCCTGAGGGTGGGAGTGGCCGGCTGGCTCCTGAAAATCCACGATACGCAGGATGGTTCCCAGATGAAAGGTGGCACCAGTGCCGAGTCGGGCTGGTTTGATAGAGCCAAGTGGCTCCTGCAATCTGCCAGCCAGAGGATCGTCATGTCAATTTTACTTCCAGGGAAAAAGCCGCAGTCTGTGCTTGGGAGCCTGTGGCTGGGAGTGGCCGGCTGGCTCCTGAAAATCCACGATACGCAGGATGGTTCCCAGACTCAAGGGGGCAGCAGTGCCGAGTCGGGCTGGTTTGATAGAGCCAAGTGGCTCCTGCAATCTGCCAGCCAGAAGATGGGCAGGTCAGTTTTACTTCCAGGGATAAAGCCGTAGTTTGTGTTTGGGGGCCTGTGGCTGGGAACGGCCGCCTGGCTTTTTAAAATCCACGATACGCAGGATGGTTCCCAGACCCAAGTTGGAACCACTGCCAAGTCGGGCAGGTTTGATAGAGTCATGTGGCTCCTGCAATCTGCCAGCCAGAAGATGGGCAGGTCAGTTTTACTTCCAGGGAAGAGGGCAGTTAGTGTGTGTTTGGGGCCTGAGGCTGGGAGTGGCCGGCTGGCTCCTGAAAATCCACGATACGCAGGATGATTCCCAGACCAAAGGGGCACCAGAGCCGAGTCGGGCTGGTTAGATAGAGCCAAGTGGCTCCTGCAATCTGCCAGCCAGAAGCGGGGCGGGTCAGTTTTGTTTGCCAGGGAAAAGGGCC
Organism: Zonotrichia albicollis; assembly: GCF_047830755.1. Classification (NCBI taxonomy): domain Eukaryota; kingdom Metazoa; phylum Chordata; class Aves; order Passeriformes; family Passerellidae; genus Zonotrichia; species Zonotrichia albicollis. The sequence continues at coordinate 70,600 of NW_027428351.1, read as the reverse complement.
GTGGTTTGTTTTCCGCGGCCTGTGGCCTGGAGTGGCCGGCTGGCTCCTGAAAATCCACAATACGCAGGATGGCTCCCAAATGAAAAATGGCACCAGTGCCAAGTCGGGCTGGATTGATAGTACCAAGTGGCTCCTGCAATCTGCATGCCAGAAGATGGGCAGGTCAGTTTTACTTCCAGGGAAATGGGTCGTAGTTTGTGTTTGGGGGCCTGTGGCTGGGAGTGGACGGCTGGCTCCTGAAAATCGACGATACGTAGGATGGTTCCCCGATGAAAGGTGGCACCAGTGCCGAGTCGGGCTGGTTTGATAGAGCCAAGTGGCTCCTGCAATCTGCCAGCCAGAAGATGGGCAGGTCAGTTTTACTTCCAGGAAAAAGGGCCGTAGTTTGTGATTGGGGGCCTGTGGCTGGGAGTGGCCGGCTGGCTCCTGAAAATCCACTATACGCAGGATGGTTCCCAGATGAAAGGAGGCACCAGTGCCGAGTGGGGCTGTTTTGATAGAGCCAAGTGGCTCCTGCAATCTGCCAGCCAGAAGATGCGCAGGTCAGTTTTACTTCCAGGGAAAAGGGCCGATAATTTTTGTTTGGGGGCCTTAGGCTGGGAGTGGCAGGCTGGCGGCTTAAAATCCACGCCGCGCAGGATGGTTCCCAGACCCAAGTTGGAACCACTGCCAAGTCGGGCTGGTTTGATAGTACAAAGTGGCTCCTGCAATCTGCCAGCCAGAAGATGAGCAGGTCAGTTTTACTTCCAGGGAAAAGGGCCGGTAGTTTGCGTTTGGGGGCATGAGGCTGGGAGTGGCCGGCTGGCTCCTTAAAATCCACGCCGCGCAGGATGGTTCCCAGACCCAAGTTGGAACCACTGCCAAGTCGGGCTGGTTTGATAGTACCAAGTGGCTCCTGCAGTCTGCCATCCAGAAGATGGGCAGGGCAGTTTTACTTCCAGGGAAAAAGGGCGGTAGTTTGTGTTTGGGGTACTGTGGCTGGCAGTGGCCGGCTGGCTCCTGAAAATCCACGATACGCAGGATGGTTCCCAGATGGAAGGTGGCACCAGTGCCGAGTCGGGCTGTTTTGATAGAGCCAAGTGGCTCCTGCAATCTGCCAGCCAGAAGAGGGGTGGGTGAGTTTTGTTTGCCAGAGGAAAAGGCCGTGGTTTTTTTACCTGGGCCTGTGGCCGGGAATGGCCGGCTGGTGCCTCAAAATCCACGGGGCGCCGGATCGTTCCCAGATGAAAGGTGGCACCAGTGCCGAGTCGGGCTGTTTTGATAGAGCCATGTTGCTCCTGCAATCTGCCAGCCAGAAGATGGGCAGGTCAGTTTTACTTCCAGTGAAAAGGGCCGTAGTTTGTGTTTGGGGACCTTGGCGGGCAGTGGCCGGCTGGCTCCTGAAAATCCACGATACGCAGGATGGTTCCCAGATGAAAGGTGACACCAGGGCCGAGTCGGGCTGGTTTGATAGAGCCAAGTGGCTCCTGAAATCTGCCAGCCAGAAGCGGGGTGTGTGAGTTTTGTTTGCCAGAGAAAAAGGCCGTGGATTTTTTTCCGGGGCCTGTGGCCGGGAATGGCCGGCTAGTTCCTGAAAATCCACGCCGCGCCGGATTGTTCCCAGATGAAGGGTGGCACCAGCGCCGAGTCGGGTTGTTTTGATAGAGCCAAGTGGCTCCTGCAATCTGCCAGCCAGAAGATGGGCAGGTCAGTTTTACTTCCAGGTAAAAGGGCCGGTAGTTTTTGTCGGGGGCCTGTGGCTGGGAGTGGCCGGCTGGCTTCTGAAAATCCACGATACGCAGGATGGCTCCCAAATTTAAAATGGCACCTGTGCCAAGTCGGGCTGGTTTGATAGTACCAAGTGGCTCCTGCAATCTGCCAGCCAGAAGATGGGCAGGTCAGTTTTACTTCCAGGGAAAAGTGCCGTAGTTTGTGTTTGGGAGCCTGTGGCTGGGAGTGGCCGGCTGGCTCCTGAAAATCCACGATACGCAGGAGGGTTCCCAGATGAAAGGTGGCACCACTGCCGAGTCGGGCTGGTTTGATAGAGCCAAGTGGCTCCTGCAATCTGCCAGCCAGAAGATGGGCAGGTCAGTTTTACTTCCAGGGAAAAAGACCGTAGTCTGTGCTTGGGGGCCTGTGGCTGGGAGTGGCCGGCTGGCGGCTTAAAATCCACGCCGCGCTGGATGGTTCCCAGACCAAAGGGGGAACCACTGCGCAGTCGGGTTGGTTTGATAGTACCAAGTGGCTCCTGCAATCTGCCAGCCATAAGATGGGCAGGTCAGTTTTACTTCCAGGGTAAAGAGCCGTAGTTTGTGTTTGGGGGCCTGTGTCTGGGAGTGGCTGGCTGGCTCCTGAAAATCTACGATACGCAGGTGGTTCTCCAATGAAAGGTGGCACCAGTGCCGAGTTGGGCTGGTTTGATAGAGCCAAGTGGCTCCTGCAATCTACCAGCCAGAAGCGGGATGGGTGAGTTTTGTTTGCCAGGGAAAAGGGCTGTGGTTGTTTTCCGGGGCCTGTGGCCGGGAATGGCAGGCTGGCTCATTAAAATCCACGCCGCGCAGGATGGTTCCCAGATGAAAGGGGGCACCAGTGCCGAGTCGGGCTGGTTTGATAGAGCTAAGTGGCTCCTGCAATCTGCCAGGGAGAAGATGGACAGGTCAGTTTTACTTCCGGGGAAGTGGGCCGGTAGTGTGTGTTTGGGGGCCTGAGGCTGGGATTGGCCGGCTGGCCCCTGAAAATCCACGATACGCAGGATGATTCCCAGACCAAATGGGCACCAGTGCCGAGTCGGGCTGGTTTGATAGAGCCAAGGGGCTCCTGCAATCGGCCAGCCAGAAGCGGGGCGGGTCAGTTTTGTTTGCCAGGGAAAAGGGCCGTGGTTTGTTTTCCGGGGCCTGCGCCCTGGAATGGCCGGCTGGCTCCTTTAAATCCACGATACGCAGGATGGCTCCCAAAAGAAAAATGGCACCAGTGCCAAGTCGGGCTGGATTGATAGTACCAAGTGGCTCCTGCAATCTGCCAGCCAGAAGATGGGCAGGTCACTTTTACTTCCAGGGAAAAGGGCCGTAGTTTTTGTTTGGGGGCCTGTGGCCAGGAGTGGCCGGCCGGCTCCTGAAAATCCACGATACGCAGTATGGTTCCCAGATGAAAGGTGGCACCTGTGCCAAGTCGGCCTTGTTTGATAGTACCGAGTGTCTCCTGCAATCTGCCAGCCAGAAGGCGGGCCGCTGAGATTTTCTTCCAGGGAAAAGGGCCGTGGTATGAGTTTGGGTCCCTCTGGCAGGGAGTGGACGGCTGGCTTCTGAAAATCCATGATACGCAGGATGGTTCCCAGATGAAAGGTGGCACCAGTGCCGAGTCGGGCTGGTTTGATAGAGCTAAGTGGCTCCTGCAATCTGCCAGCCAGAAGCGGGGTGGGTGAGTTTTGTTTGGCAGCGAAAAGGGCCATGGTTTTTTTCCGGGGCCTGTGGCCTGGAATGGCCGGCTGGCTCCTTAAAATCCACGCCATGCAGGATGGTTCCCAGACCCAAGGGGGCACCAGTGCCGAGTCAGGCTGGTTTGATAGAGCCAAGTGGCTCCTGCAATCTGCCAGCCAGAAGATGGGCATTTCAGTTTTACTTCCAGGGAAAAAGCCGTAGTCTGTGCTTGGGGGCCCGTGGCTGGGAGTGGCCGGCTGGCGGCTTAAAATAAACGCCGCGCTTGATGGTTCCCAGATGAAAGGTGGCACCAGTGCCGAGTCGGGCTGGTTTGATAGAGCCAAGTGGCTCCTGCAATCTGCCAGCCAGAAGATGGGCAGGTCAGTTTTACTTCCAGGGAAAAGGGCCGTAGTTTGTGTTTTGGGGCCTGTGGCCTGGAATGGCCGGCTGGCTCCTGAAAATCCACGACACGCAGGATGGTTCCCAGACCCAAGGGGGCAGCAGTGCCGAGTCGGGCTGGTTTGATAGAGCCAAGTGGCTCCTGCAATCTGCAGCCAGAAGATGGGCAGGTCAGTTTTACTTCCAGGGATAAAGCCGTAGTTTGTGTTTGGGGGCCTGTGGCTGGGAACGGCCGCCTGGCTTCTTAAAATCCACGCCGCGCAGGATGGTTCCCAGACCCAAGTTGGAACCACTGCCAAGTCGGGCAGGTTTGATAGAGTCATGTGGCTCCTGCAATCTGCCAGCCAGAAGATGGGCAGGTCAGTTTTACTTCCAGGGAAAAGGGCAGTTAGTGTGTGTTTGGGGCCTGAGGCTGGGAGTGGCCGGCTGGCTCCTGAAAATCCACGATACGCAGGATGATTCCCAGACCAAAGGGGCACCAGAGCCGAGTCGGGCTGGTTTGATAGAGCCAAGTGGCTCCTGCAATCTGCCAGCCAGAAGCGGGGCGGGTCAGTTTTGATTGCCAGGGAAAAGGGCCGTGGTTTGTTTTCCGCGGCCTGTGGCCTGGAGTGGCCGGCTGGCTCCTGAAAATCCACAATACGCAGGATGGCTCCCAAATGAAAAATGGCACCAGTGCCAAGTAGGGCTGGATTGATAGTACAAAGTGGCTCCTGCAATCTGCCAGCCAGAAGATGGGCAGGTCAATTTTACTTACAGGGAAAAAGGCCGAAGTTTGTGTTTGGGGGCCTGTGGCTGGGAGTGGCCGGCTGGCTCCTGAAAATCCACGATACGCAGGATGGTTCCCCGATGAAAGGTGGCACCAGTGCCGAGTCTGGCTGGTTTGATAGAGCCAAGTGGCTCCTGCAATCTGCCAGCCAGAAGATGGGCAGGTCAGTTTTACTTCCAGGGAAAAGGGCCGTAGTTTGTGATTGGGGGCCAGTGGCTGGGAGTGGCCGGCTGGCTCCTGAAAATCCACTATACGCAGGATGGTTCCCAGATGAAAGGAGGCACCAGTGCCGAGTCGGGCTGTTTTGATAGAGCCAAGTGGCTCCTGCAATCTGCCAGCCAGAAGATGGGCAGGTCAGTTTTACTTCCAGGGAAAAGGGCCGATAATTTTTGTTTGGGGGCCTGTGGCTGGGAGTGGCAGGCTGGCGGCTTAAAATCCACGCCGCGCAGGATGGTTCCCAGACCCAAGTTGGAACCACTGCCAAGTCGGGCTGGTTTGATAGTACAAAGTGGCTCCTGCAATCTGCCAGCCAGAAGATGAGCAGGTCAGTTTTACTTCCAGGGAAAAGAACCCGGTAGTTTGTGTTTGGGGGCATGAGGCTGGGAGTGGCCGGCTGGCTCCTTAAAATCCACGCCGCGCAGGATGGTTCCCAGACCCAAGTTGGAACCACTGCCAAGTCGGGCTGGTTTGATAGTACCAAGTGGCTCCTGCAGTCTGCCATCCAGAAGATGGGCAGGTCAGTTTTACTTCCAGGGAAAAAGGGCGGTAGTTTGTGTTTGGGGTACTGTGGCTGGCAGTGGCCGGCTGGCTCCTGAAAATCCACGATACACAGGATGGTTCCCAGATGGAAGGTGGCACCAGTGCCGAGTCGGGCTGTTTTGATAGAGCCAAGTGGCTCCTGCAATCTGCCAGCCAGAAGAGGGGTGGGTGAGTTTTGTTTGCCAGAGGAAAAGGCCGTGGTTTTTTTACCGGGGCCTGTGGCCGGGAATGGCCGGCTGGTTCCTCAAAATCCACGGGGCGCCGGATCGTTCCCAGATGAAAGGTGGCACCAGTGCCGAGTCGGGCTGTTTTGATAGAGCCAAGTTGCTCCTGCAATCTGCCAGCCAGAAGATGGGCAGGTCAGTTTTACTTCCAGGGAAAAGGGCCGTAGTTAGTGTTTGGGGACCTTGGCGGGCAGTGGCCGGCTGGCTCCTGAAAATCCACGATACGCAGGATGGTTCCCAGATGAAAGGTGACACCAGTGCCGAGTCGGGCTGGTTTGATAGAGCCAAGTGGCTCCTGAAATCTGCCAGCCAGAAGCGGGGTGGGTGAGTTTTGTTTGCCAGAGAAAAAGGCCGTGGATTTTTTTCCGCGGCCTGTGGCCGGGAATGGCCGGCTAGTTCCCGAAAATCCACGCCGCGCCGGATTGTTCCCAGATGAAGGGTGGCACCAGTGCCGAGTCGGGCTGTTTTGATAGAGCCAAGTGGCTCCTGCAATCTGCCAGCCAGAAGATGGGCAGGTCAGTTTTACTTCCAGGTAAAAGGGCCGGTAGTTTTTGTCGGGGGCCTGTGGCTGGGAGTGGCCGGCTGGCTTCTGAAAATCCACGATACGCAGGATGGCTCCCAAATTTAAAATGGCACCTGTGCCAAGTCGGGCTGGTTTGATAGTACCAAGTGGCTCCTGCAATCTGCCAGCCAGAAGATGGGCAGGTCAGTTTTACTTCCAGGGAAAAGTGCCGTAGTTTGTGTTTGGGAGCCTGTGGCTGGGAGTGGCCGGCTGGCTCCTGAAAATCCACGATACGCAGGAGGGTTCCCAGATGAAAGGTGGCACCACTGCCGAGTCGGGCTGGTTTGATAGAGCCAAGTGGCTCCTGCAATCTGCCAGCCAGAAGATGGGCAGGTCAGTTTTACTTCCAGGGAAAAAGACCGTAGTCTGTGCTTGGGGGCCTGTGGCTGGGAGTGGCCGGCTGGCGGCTTAAAATCCACGCCGCGCTGGATGGTTCCCAGACCAAAGGGGGAACCACTGCGCAGTCGGGTTGGTTTGATAGTACCAAGTGGCTCCCCCAATCTGCCAGCCAGAAGATGGGCACGTCAGTTTTACATCCAGGGAAAATGGCCGTAGTTTGTGTTTGGTGGCCTGTGGCTGGGAGCGGCCAGCTGGCTCCTGAAAATTCACGATACGCAAGATGGTTCCCCCATGAAAGGAGGCACCAATGCCGAGTCGGGCTGGCTTGATAGAGCCAAGGGTCTCCTGCAATCTGCCAGCCAGAAGCGGGGTGGGTGAGTTTTGTTTGCCAGGGAAAAGGGCCGTGGTTTGTTTTCCGGGGCCTGTGGCGTGGAATGGCCGGCTGGCTCCTTAAAATCCATCCCGCGCAGGATGGTTCCCAGACCCAATGGGGCACCAGTGCCGAGTCAGGCTGGTTTGATAGAGCCAAGTGCCTCCTGCAATCTGCCAGCCATAAGATGGGCAGGTCAGTTTTACTTCCAGGGTAAAGGGCCGTAGTTTGTGTTTGGGGGCCTGTGTCTGGGAGTGGCTGGCTGGCTCCTGAAAATCTACGATACGCAGGTGGTTTTCCAATGAAAGGTGGCACCAGTGCCGAGTTGGGCTGGTTTGATAGAGCCAAGTGGCTCCTGCAATCTACCAGCCAGAAGCGGGATGGGTGAGTTTTGTTTGCCAGGGAAAAGGGCTGTGGTTGTTTTCCGGGGCCTGTGGCCGGGAATGGCAGGCTGGCTCATTAAAATCCACGCCGCGCAGGATGGTTCCCAGATGAAAGGGGGCACCAGTGCCGAGTCGGGCTGGTTTGATAGAGCTAAGTGGCTCCTGCAATCTGCCAGGGAGAAGATGGACAGGTCAGTTTTACTTCCGGGGAAGTGGGCCGGTAGTGTTTGTTTGGGGGCCTGAGGCTGGGATTGGCCGGCTGGCTCCTGAAAATCCACGATACGCAGGATGATTCCCAGACCAAATGGGCACCAGTGCCGAGTCGGGCTGGTTTGATAGAGCCAAGTGGCTCCTGCAATCTGCCAGCCAGAAGCGGGGCAGGTCAGTTTTGTTTGCGAGGGATAAGGGCCGTGGTTTGTGTTGGGGGCCTGTGGCTGGCAGTGGCCGGCTGGCTCCTGAAAATCCCCGATACGCAGGATGGTTCCCAGATGAAAGGTGGCACCAGTGCCGAGTGGGGCTGGTTTGATAGTACCAAGTGGCTCCTGCAATCAGCCAGCCAGAAGATGGGCAGGTCACTTTTACTTACAGGGAAAAGGGCTGTAGATTTTGTTTGGGGGCCTGTGCCTGGGAGTGGCCGGCTGGCTCCTGAAAATCCACGATACGCAGGATGGTTCCCAGATGAAAGGTGGCACAAGTGCCGAGTCAGGCTGGTTTGATAGAGCCAAGTGGCTCCTGCAATCTGCCAGCCAGAAGCCGGGTGGGTGAGTTTTGTTTGCTTGGGAAAAGGGCCATGGTTTTTTTTCCGGGGCCTGTGGCCTGGAATGGCCGGATGGCTCCCTAAAATCCACTCCGCGAAGGATGGCTCTCAGACCCAAGGGGGCACCAGTGCCGAGTCAGGCTGTTTTGATAGAGCCAAGTACCTCCTGCAATCTGCCAGCCAGAATATGAGCAGGTCATTTTTACTTCCAGGGAAAAGGGCCGTAGTTTGTGTTTTGGGACCTTGGCTGGCAGTGGCCGGCTGGCTCCTGAAAATCCACGATACGCAGGATGGTTCCAAGATGAAAGGTGGCACCAGTGCCAAGTCCGGCTGGTTTGATAGAGCCAAGTGGCTCCTGCAATCTGCCAGTTAGAAGATGGGCTGGTCAGTTTTACTTCCAGGGAAAAGGGCCGGTAGTTTGTCTTTGGGAGCCTGAGGCTGGAAGTGGCCGGCTGGCTCCTGAAAATCCACGATACTCAGAATGATTGCCAGACCCAAGTTGGCACCACTGCCAAGTCGGGCTGGTTTGATAGAGCCATGTGGCTCCTGCAATCTGCCAGCCAGGAGATGGGCAGGTCAGTTTTACTTCCAGGGAAAAGGGCCGTAATTTGTGTTTGGGGCCTGTGGCTGGAATGTCCGGCCGGCTCCTTAAAATCCACGATACGCAGGATGGTTCCCAGATTAAAGGTGGCACCAGGGGCGAGTCGGGCTGGTTTGATAGAGCCAAGTGGCTCCTGCAATCTGCCAGCCAGAAGATGGACAGGTCAGTTTAACTTCCGGGGAAGTGGGCCGGTAGTGTGTGTTTGAGGGCCTGAGGCTGGGAATGACCGGCTGGCTCCTGAAAATCCACGATACGCAGGATGATTCCCAGACCAAATGGGCACCAGTGCCGAGTCGGGCTGGTTTCATAGAGCTAAGTGGCTCCTGCAATCTGCCAGCCAGAAGCGGGGCGGGTCAGTTTTGTTTGCCAGGGATAAGGGCCGTGGTTTGCGTTGGGGGCCTGTGGATGCGAGTGGCCGGCTGGCTCCTGAAAATCCACGATACGCAGGATGGCTCTCAAATGAAAAATGGCACCAGTGCCGTGTCGGGCTGGATTGATAGTACCAAGAGGCTCCTGGAATCAGCCAGCCAGAAGATGGGCAGGTCACTTTTACTTCCAGGGAAAAGGGCCGGTAGTTTGTGTTTGGGGGCCTGAGGCTGGGAGTGGCCGGCTGGCTCCTTAAAATCCAGGCCGCGCAGGATGGTTCCCAGACCCATGTTGGAACCACCGCCAAGTCGGGCTGGTTCGATAGAGCCAAGTGGCTCCTGCAATCAGCCAGCCAGAAGATGGGCAGGTCAGTTTTACTTCCTGGGAAAAGGGCCGTAGTTTGTGTTTGTGGGCCTGTGGCTGGGGGAGGCCGACTGGCTCCTGAAAATCGACGTTACGCAGGATGGCTCCCAAATGAAAAATTGCACCAGTGCCAAGTTGGGCTGGTTTGATAGGGCAAAGTGGCTCCAGCATTCTGCCAGCCAGAAGATGGGCAGGTCAGTTTTACTTCCAGGGAAAGGGCCATAGTTTTTGTTTGGGGGCCTGTGGCTGGGAGTGGCCGACTGGCTCCTGAAAATCCACGATACGCAGGATGGTTCCCAGAGGAAAGGTGGCACCAGTGCCGAGTCGGGCTGGTTTGATAGAGCCAAGTTGCTCCTGCAATCTGCCAGCCAGAAGATGGGTAGGTCAGTTTTAATTCCAGGGAAAAGGGCCGTAGTTTTTGTTTGGGGACCTTGGCTGGCAGTGGCCGGCTGGCTCCTGAAAATCCACGACACGCAGGATGGTTCCCAGATGCAAGGTGGCACCAGTGCCGAGTCGGGCTGGTTTGATAGAGCCAAGTGGCTCCTCCAATCTGCCAGCCAGAAGCGGGGTGGGTGAGTTTTGTTTGCCAGGGAAAAGGGCCGGTAGTCTGTGCTTGGGGGCCTGTGGCTGGGAGTGGCCGGCTAGCGGCTTAAAATCCACGACACGCAGGATGGTTCCCAGATGAAAGGGCGAACCAGCGCCGAGTCGGGTTGTTTTGATGGAGCCAAGTGTCTCCTGCAATCTGCCAGCCAGAAGCGGGGAGGGTCAGTTTTACTTCCAGGGAAAAGGGCCGTAGTTTGTGTTTGGGGGTCTGTGGCTGGCAGTGGCCGGATGGTTCCTGAAAATCCCCGATACACAGGATGGTTCCCAGATGAAATGAGGCACCAGTGCAGAGTCGGGCTGGTTTCATAGAGCCAAGTGGCTCCTGCAATCTGCCAGCCAGAAGATGGGCAGTTCAGTTTTACTTCCAGGGAAAAGGGCCGTAATTAGTGTTTGGGAGCCTGTGGCTGGGAGTGGCCGGCTGGCTCCTGAAAATCCACGATACGCATGATGGTTCCCAGATGAAAGGTGGCACCAGTGCCGAGTCGGGCTGGTTTGATAGAGCCAAGTGGCTCCTGCAATCTGTCAGCCAGGAGCGGGGTGGGTGACTTTTGTTTGCCAGGGAAAAGGGCCGTGGTTTGTTTTCGGGAGCCTGTGGCTCGGAATGGCCTTCTGGCTCCTGAAAATCTATGATACGTAGGATGGTTCCCAGATGAAAGGTGGCACCAGTGCCGAGTCGGGCTGGTTTGATAGAGCCAAGTGGCTCCCGCAATCTTCCAGCCAGAAGCGGGGTTTGTGAGTTTTGTTTGCCAGGGAAGAGGCCCACAGGTTGGTTTTGGGGGCCTGTGGCTGGGAGTGGCCAGCTGGCTCCTGAAAATCCACAATACGCAGGATGATTCCCAGACCTAAGAGGCACCAGTGCCGAGTGGGGATGTTTTGATAGAGCCAAGTGGCTCCTGCAATCTACCAGCCAGAAGATGGGCAGGTCAGTTTTACTTCCAGGGAAGAGGGCTGTAGTGTGTGTTTGGGTGCCTGTGGCTGGGTGTGGCCGGCTGGCTCCTGAAAATCCACGATACGCAGGATGGTTCCCAGATGAATGGTGGCACCAGTGCCAAGCTGGCTGGTTTGATAGGGCCAAGTGGCTCCTGCAATCTGCCAGCCAGAAGCGGGGTGGGTGAGTTTTGTTTGCCAGGGAAATGGGCCATGGTTTGTTTTCGGGGTCCAGTGGCTGGGAATGGCCGGCTGGCTCCTGAAAATCCACGATACGCAGGATGGTTCCCGGATGAAAGGTGGCACCATTGCCAAGTCGGGCTGGTTTGATGGAGCCAAGTGGCTCCTGCAATCTGCCAGCCAGCAGATGGGCAGGTCAGTTTTACTTCCAGGGAAAAAGGCCGTAGTTTGTGTTTGGGGGCCTGTGGCTGGGTGTGGCCGGCTGGCTCCTGAGAATCCCTGATACGCAGGATGGTTCCCAAACGATAAATGGCACCAGTGCCAAGTCGGGCTGGTGTGATAATACCAAGTGGCTTCTGCAATCTGACAGACAGAAGATGGGCAGGTGTGTTTTATTTCCAGGGAAAAGGGCCGTAGTTTGTGTTTGGGGGCCTGTGGCTGGGAATGGCCGGCTGGCTCCTTGAAAACCACGCCGCGCATGATCGTTCCCAGACCCAAGGTGGCACCAGGGCCGAGTTGGGCTGGTTTGATAGAGCCAAGTGGCTCCTGCAATCTGCCTGCCAGAAGCGGGATGTGTGAGTTTTGTTTGCCAGGGAAAAGGCCCATAGTTTGTGTTTGGGGGCCTGTGGCTAGGAATGGCCGGCTGGCTCCTGAAAATCCACGATACGCAGGATGGTTCCCAGACGAAAGGTGGCACCAGTGCCGAATCGGGCTAGTTTGATAGAGCCAAGTGGCTCCTGCAATCTGCCAGCCAGAAGATGGGCAGGTCAGTTTTACTTCCAGGGAAAAGGGCCATAGGTTGTGTTTGGGGGCCTGTGGCTGGGAGTGGCCGGCTGGCTTCTGAAAATCCACGATACGCAGGATGGTTCCCATTGCCAAGGTGGCACCAGTGCCGAGTTGGGCTGGTTTGATAGAGGCATGTTGCTCCTGCAATCTGCCAGCCAGAAGCTGGGTGTGTGAGTGTTGTTTGCCAGGGAAAAGGGCCATAATTTGTGTTTGGGGGCCTGTGGCTGGGAGTGGCCGACTGGCTCCTGATAATCCACGATACGCAGGATCGTTCCCCGATGAAAGGTGGCACCAGCGCCGAGTTGGGCTGGTTTGATAGAGCCAAGGGGCTCCTGCAATCTGCCAGCCAGATGCGGGGTGGGTGAGTTTTTTTTGCCAGGGAAAAGGGCCGTGGTTTGTTTTCCGGGGCCTGAGGCCTTGAATGGCCGGCTGGCTCCTTAAAATCCACACTGGGCAGGATGGTTCCCAGACCCAATGGGGCACCAGTGCCGAGTCCGGCTGGTTTGATAGAGCCAAGTGGCTCCTGCAATCTGCCAGCAAGAAGATGGGCAGGTCAGTTTTACTTCCAGGGAAAAGGCCGTAGTCTGTGTTTGGGGGCCTGTGGCTGGGAGTGGCCGGCTGGCGGCTTAAAATCCAGGATACGCAGGATGGTTCCCATATGAAAGGTGGCACCAGTGCCGAGTCGGGCTGGTTTGATAGAGCCAAGAGGCTCCTGCAATCTGACAGCCATAAGATTGGCAGGTCAGTTTTGTTTGCCAGGGTAACGGGCCGTGGTATATGTTTGGTGGCCTGTGGCTGGGAGTGGCCGGCTGGGTCCTTAAAATCCACGATACGCTGGATGGTTCCCAGATGAATGGTGGCACCACTGCTGAGTCGGGCTGGTTTGATTGTACCAAGTGTCTCCCGCAATCTGCCAGCCAGAAGATGGGCAGGTCACTTTTACTTCCAGGGAAAAGGGCCGTAGCTTTTGTTTGGGGGCCTGTGGCTGGGAGTTGCCAGCTGGCTCCTGAAAATCCCCGATACACAGGATGGTTCCCAGATGAAAGGTGGCACAAGTGCCGAGTGGGGCTGGTTTGATAGTACCAAGTGGCTCCTGCAATCTGCCAGCCAGAAGATGGGCAGGTCAGTTTTACTTCCAGGGAAAAGGGCCGTAGTTTGTGTTTGGGGGCCTGTGGCTAGGAATGGCCGGCTGGCTCCTTAAAATCCAAGCCGTGCATGATGGTTCCCAGACCCAAGGTGGCACCAGTGCCGAGTTGGGCTGGTTTGATAGAGCCAAGTGACTCCTGCAATCTGCCAGCCAGAAGCGGGGTGGGTGAGTTTTGTTTGCCAGGGAAAAGGGCCATGGTTTGTTTTCGGGTCCTGTGGCAGGGAGTGGCCGGCGGGCTCCTGAAAATCCACGATACGCAGGATGGTTCCCAGATGAATGGTGGCACCACGGCTGAGTCGGGCTGGATTGATAGTACCAAGTGTCTCCCGCGATCTGCCAGCCAGAAGATGGGCAGGTCAGTTTTACTTCCAGGGAAAAGGGCCATAGATTTTGTTTGGGGGCCTGTGGCTTGGAGTGGCCGGCTGGCTCCTGAAAATCCCTGATACACAGGATGGTTCCCAGATGAAAGGTGGCACCAGTGCCGAGTCGGGCTGCTTTGATAGAGCCAAGTGGCTCCTGCAATCTGCCAGCCAGAAGCGGGGTGGATGAGTTTTGTTTGCCAGGGAAAAGGGCCGTGGTTTGTTTTCGGGGACTGTGGCTGGGAAAGGCCGGCTGGCTCCTGAAAATCCACGCCGTGCAGGATGGTTCCCAGACCCAAGAGGGCAGCAGTGCGGAGTCAGGCTGGTTTGATAGAGCCAAGTGTCTCCTGCAATCTGCCAGCCAGAAGATGGGCAGGTCTGTTTTACTTCCAGGGAAAAGGGCCGTAGTTTATGTTTGGGGGCCTGTGGCTGGGAATGGCCGGCTGGCTCCTTGAAATCCACGCCGCGCATGATGGTTCCCAGACCCAAGGGGGCACCAGTGCCAAGTCGGGCTGGTTTGATAGAGCCATTTGGCTCCTGCAATATGCCAGCCAGAAGCGGGGTGTGTGAGTTTTGTTTGCCAGGGAAAAGGCCCATAGTTTGTGTTTGGGGGCCTGTGGCTGGAAATGGCCAGCTGGATCCTGAAAATCCATGATACGTAGGATGGTTCCTAGACCCAAGGGGGCACCAAGGCCAAGTCCAGCTGGTTTGATAGAGACAAGTGGCTCCTGCAATCTGCCAGCCAGAAGGTGGGCAGGTCAGTTTTACTTCCAGGGAATAGGGCCGTGGTATGTGTTTGGGGGCCTGTGGCTGGGAGAGGCCGACTGGCTCCTGAAAATCCACGATACGAAGGATGGTTCCCAGATGAAAGGTGGCACCAGTGCCGAGTCGGGCTAGTTTGATAGAGCTAAGTGGCTCCTGCAATCTGCCAGCCAGAAGATGGGCTGGTCAGTTTTACTTGCAGGGAAAAGGGCCATAATTTGTGTTTGGGGGCCTGTGGCTGGGTGTGGCCGGCTGGCTCCTGAGAATCCCTGATACGCAGGATGGTTCCCAAATGAATAATGGCACCAGTGCCAAGTCGGGCTGGTGTGATAATACCAAGTGGCTACTGCAATCTGACAGCCAGAAGATGGGCAGGTCTGTTTTACTTCCAGAGAAAAGGGCCGTAGTTTGTGTTTGGGGGCCTGTGGCTGGGAATGGTCGGCTGGCTCCTTGAAAACCACGCCGCGCATGATCGTTCCCAGACCCAAGGTGGCACCAGTGCCGAGTTGGGCTGGTTTGATAGAGCCATGTGGCTCCTGCAATCTGCCTGCCAGAAGCGGGATGTGTGAGTTTTGTTTGCCAGGGAAAAGGCCCATAGTTTGTGTTTGGGGTCCTGTGGCTGGGAATGGCCGGCTGGCTCCTGAAAATCCACGATACGCAGGATGGTTCCCAGACGAAAGGTGGCACCAGTGCCGAATCGGGCTAGATTGATAGAGCCAAGTGGCTCCTGCAATCTGCCAGCCAGAAGATGGGCAGGTCAGTTTTACTTCCAGGGAAAAGGGCCATAGGTTGTGTTTGGGGGCCTGTGGCTGGGAGTGGCCGGCTGGCTTCTGAAAATCCACGATACGCAGTATGGTTCCCAGATGAAAGGTGGCACCAGTGCCGATTCGGGCTGGTTTGATAGAGCCAAGTGGCTCCTGCAATCAGCCAGCCAGAAGATGGGCAGGTCACATTTACTTCCAGGGAAAAGGGCTGTAGTTTGTGTTTGGGGGCCTGTGCCTGGGAGTGGCCGGCTGGCTCCTGAAAATCCACGATACGCAGAATGGTTCCCAGATGAAAGGTGGCACAAGTGCCGAGTGGGGCTGGTTTGATAGTACCAAGTGGCTCCTGCAATCTGCCAGCCAGAAGCCGGGTGGGTGAGTTTTGTTTGCTAGGGAAAAGGGCCATGGTTTTTTTTCCGGGGCCTGTGGCCTGGAATGGCCGGATGGCTCCCTAAAATCCACTCCGCGAAGGATGGCTCTCAGACCCAAGGGGGCACCAGTGCCGAGTCAGGCTGGTTTGATAGAGCCAAGTGCCTCCGGCAATCTGCCAGCCAGAATATGAGCAGGTCAGTTTTACTTCCAGGGAAAGGGGTCGTAGTTTGTGTTTTGGGACCTTGGCTGGCAGTGGCCGGCTGGCTCCTGAAAATCCACAATACGCAGGATGGTTCCAAGATGAAAGGTGGCACCAGTGCCAAGTCCGGCTGGTTTGATAGAGCCAAGTGGCTCCTGCAATCTGCCAGTTAGAAGATGGGCTGGTCAGTTTTACTTCCAGGGAAAAGGGCCGGTAGTTTGTCTTTGGGAGCCTGAGGCTGGAAGTGGCCGGCTGGCTCCTGAAAATCCACGATACTCAGAATGATTGCCAGACCCAAGTTGGCACCACTGCCAAGTCGGGCTGGTTTGATAGAGCCATGTGGCTCCTGCAATCTGCCAGCCAGAAGATGGGCAGGTCAGTTTTACTTCCTGGGAAAAGGGCCGTAGTTTGTGTTTGTGGGCCTGTGGCTGGGGGAGGCCGACTGGCTCCTGAAAATCGACGTTACGCAGGATGGCTCCCAAATGAAAAATTGCACCAGTGCCAAGTTGGGCTGGTTTGATAGGGCAAAGTGGCTCCAGCATTCTGCCAGCCAGAAGATGGGCAGGTCAGTTTTACTTCCAGGGAAAGGGCCATAGATTTTGTTTGGGGGCCTGTGGCTGGGAGTGGCCAGCTGGCTCCTGAAAATCCACGATACGCAGGATGGTTCCCAGAGGAAAGGTGGCACCAGTGCCGAGTCGGGCTGGTTTGATAGAGCCAAGTTGCTCCTGCAATCTGCCAGCCAGAAGATGGGTAGGTCAGTTTTAATTCCAGGGAAAAGGGCCGTAGTTTTTGTTTGGGGACCTTGGCTGGCAGTGGCCGGCTGGCACCTGAAAATCCACGACTCGCAGGATGGTTCCCAGATGCAAGGTGGCACCAGGGGCGAGTCGGGCTGGTTTGATAGAGCCAAGTGGCTCCTGCAATCTGCCAGCCAGAAGATGGACAGGTCAGTTTAACTTCCGGGGAAGTGGGCCGGTAGTGTGTGTTTGAGGGCCTGAGGCTGGGAATGACCGGCTGGCTCCTGAAAATCCACGATACGCAGGATGATTCCCAGACCAAATGGGCACCAGTGCCGAGTCGGGCTGGTTTGATAGAGCCAAGTGGCTCCTCCAATCTGCCAGCCAGAAGCGGGGTGGGTGAGTTTTGTTTGCCAGGGAAAAGGGCCGGTAGTCTGTGCTTGGGGGCCTGTGGCTGGGAGTGTCCGGCTGGCGGCTTAAAATCCACGACACGCAGGATGGTTCCCAGATGAAAGGGCGAACCAGCGCCGAGTCGGGTTGTTTTGATGGAGCCAAGTGGCTCCTGCAATCTGCCAGCCAGAAGTGGGGCGGGTCAGTTTTACTTCCAGGGAAAAGGGCCGTAGTTTGTGTTTGGGGGTCTGTGGCTGGCAGTGGCCGGATGGTTCCTGAAAATCCCCGATACACAGGATGGTTCCCAGATGATATGTGGCACCAGTGCCGAGTCGGGCTGGTTTGATAGAGCCAAGTGGCTCCTGCAATCTGTCAGCCAGGAGCGGGGTGGGTGACTTTTGTTTGCCAGGGAAAAGGGCCGTGGTTTGTTTTCGGGAGCCTGTGGCTCGGAATGGCCTTCTGGCTCCTGAAAATCTATGATACGTAGGATGGTTCCCAGATGAAAGGTGGCACCAATGCCGAGTCGGGCTGGTTTGATAGAGCCAAGTGGCTCCCGCAATCTTCCAGCCAGAAGCGGGGTTTGTGAGTTTTGTTTGCCAGGGAAGAGGCCCACAGGTTGGTTTTGGGGGCCTGGGGCTGGGAGTGGCCAGCTGGCTCCTGAAAATCCACAATACGCAGGATGATTCCCAGACCTAAGAGGCACCAGTGCCGAGTCGGGGTGGTTTGATAGAGCCAAGTGGTTCCTGCAATCTGCCAGCCAGAAGATGGGCAGGTCAGTTTTACTTCCAGGGAAGAGGGCTGTAGTGTGTGTTTGGGTGCCTGTGGCTGGGTGTGGCCGGCTGGCTCCTGAAAATCCACGATACGCAGTATGGTTCCCAGATGAATGGTGGCACCAGTGCCAAGCCGGCTGGTTTGATAGGGCCAAGTGGCTCCTGCAATCTGCCAGCCAGAAGCGGGGTGGGTGAGTTTTGTTTGCCAGGGAAATGGGCCATGGTTTGTTTTCGGGGTCCAGTGGCTGGGAATGGCCGGCTGGCTCCTGAAAATCCACGATACGCAGGATGGTTCCCGGATGAAAGGTGGCACCATTGCCAAGTCGGGCTGGTTTGATGGAGCCAAGTGGCTCCTGCAATCTGCCAGCCAGAAGATGGGCAGGTCAGTTTTACTTCCAGGGAAAAAGGCCATAGGTTGTGTTTGGGGGCCTGTGGCTGGGAGTGGCCGGCTGGCTTCTGAAAATCCACGATACGCAGGATGGTTCCCAGATGAAAAGTGGCACCAGTGCCGATTCGGGCTTGTTTGATAGAGCCAAGTGGCTTCTGCAATATGACAGCCAGAAGATGGGCAGGTCACTTTTACATCCAGGGAAAAAGGCCGTAGTTTGTGTTTGGGGGCCTGTGGCTTAGAATGGCCGGCTGGCTCCTTAAAATCCACGCCGCGCATGATGGTTCCCATAGCCAAGGTGGCACCAGTGCCGAGCTGGGCTGGTTTGATAGAGGCATGTTGCTCCTGCAACCTGCCAGCCAGAAGCTGGGTGTGTGAGTTTTGTTTGCCAGGGAAAAGGGCCATAATTTGTGTTTGGGGGCCTGTGGCTGGGAGTGGCCGACTGGCTCCTGATAATCCACGATACGCAGGATGGTTCCCCGATGAAAGGTGGCACCAGCGCCGAGTTGGGCTGGTTTGATAGAGCCAAGGGGCTCCTGCAATCTGCCAGCCAGATGCGGGGTGGGTGAGTTTTGTTTGCCAGGGAAAAGGGCCGTGGTTTGTTTTCCGGGGCCTGAGGCCTTGAATGGCCGGCTGGCTCCTTAAAATCCACACTGGGCAGGATGGTTCCCAGACCCAATGGGGCACCAGTGTCGAGTCCGGCTGGTTTGATAGAGCCAAGTGGCTCCTGCAATCTGCCAGCAAGAAGATGGGCAGGTCAGTTTTACTTCCAGGGAAAAGGCCGTAGTCTGTGTTTGGGGGCCTGTGGCTGGGAGTGGCCTGCTGGCGGCTTAAAATCCAGGATACGCAGGATGGTTCCCATATGAAAGGTGGCACCAGTGCCGAGTCGGGCTGGTTTGATAGAGCCAAGTGGCTCCTGCAATCTGACAGCCATAAGATTGGCAGGTCAGTTTTGTTTGCCAGGGTAACGGGCCGTGGTATATGTTTGGTGGCCTGTGGCTGGGAGTGGCCGGCTGGGTCCTGAAAATCCACGATACGCTGGATGGTTCCCAGATGAATGGTGGCACCACTGCTGAGTCGGGCTGGTTTGATTGCACCAAGTGTCTCCCGCAATCTGCCAGCCAGAAGATGGGCAGGTCACTTTTACTTCCAGGGAAAAGGGCCGTAGCTTTTGTTTGGGGGCCTGTGGCTGGGAGTGGCCAGCTGGCTCCTGAAAATCCACAATACGCAGGATGGTTCCCAGATGAAAGGTGGCACCAGTGCCGAGTGGGGCTGGTTTGATAGTACCAAGTGGCTCCTGCAATCTGCCAGCCAGAAGATGGGCAGGTCAGTTTTACTTCCAGGGAAAAGGGCCGTAGTTTGTGTTTGGGGGCCTGTGGCTGGGAATGGCCGGCTGGCTCCTTAAAATCCAAGCCGTGCATGATGGTTCCCAGACCCAAGGTGGCACCAGTGCCGAGTTGGGCTGGTTTGATAGAGCCAAGTGGCTCCTGCAATCTGCCAGC
Source organism: Zonotrichia albicollis (assembly GCF_047830755.1). Classification (NCBI taxonomy): domain Eukaryota; kingdom Metazoa; phylum Chordata; class Aves; order Passeriformes; family Passerellidae; genus Zonotrichia; species Zonotrichia albicollis. The sequence continues at coordinate 51,436 of NW_027428351.1, read as the reverse complement.
CAGAAGCGGGGTGGGTGAGTTTTGTTTGCCAGGGAAAAGGGCCATGGTTTTTTTTCGGGTCCTGTGGCTTGGCAAGGCCGGCTGGCTCCTGAAAATCCACGATACGCAGGATGGTTCCCTGACCCAAGGGGGCACCTGTGCCGAGTCGGGCTGGTTTGATAGAGCCATGTGGCTCCTGCAATCTGACAGCCAGAAGATGGGCAGGTCAGTTTTACTTCCAGGGAAAAAGGCCGTAGTTTGTGTTTGGGGGCCTGTGGCTGGGAGTGGCCGGCTGGCACCTGAAAATCCACGATACGCAAGATGCTTCCCAAATGAAAAATGGCACCAGTGTCAAGTCGGGCTGGTTTGATAGTACCAAGTGGCTCCTGCAATCTGCCAGCCAGAAGATGGGCAGGTCAGTTTTACTTCCAGGGAAAAGGGCCGTAGATTGTGTTTGGGGGCCTGTGGCTGGGAATGGCCGGCTGGCTCCTTAAAATCCAAGCCGTGCATGATGGTTCCCAGACCCAAGGTGGCACCAGTGCCGAGTTGGGCTGGTTTGATAGAGCCAAGTGGCTCCTGCAATCTGCCAGCCAGAAGCGGGGCGGGTCAGTGTTGTTTGCCAGGGTCAAGGGCCGTGGTTTGTGTTGGGGGCCTGTGGCAGGGAGTGGCCGGCGGGCTCCTGAAAATCCACGATACGCAGGATGGTTCCCAGATGAATGGTGGCACCACGGCTGAGTCGGGCTGGTTTGATAGTACCAAGTGTCTCCCGCAATCTGCCAGCCAGAAGATGGGCAGGTCAGTTTTACTTCCAGGGAAAAGGGCCGTAGATTTTGTTTGGGGGCCTGTGGCTTGGAGTGGCCGGCTGGCTCCTGAAAATCCCCGATACACAGGATGGTTCCCAGATGAAAGGTGGCACCAGTGCCGAGTCGGGCTGGTTTGATAGAGCCAAGTGGCTCCTGCAATCTGCCAGCCAGAAGCGGGGTGGATGAGTTTTGTTTGCCAGGGAAAAGGGCCGTGGTTTGTTTTCGGGGACTGTGGCTGGGAATGGCCGGCTGGCTCCTGAAAATCCACGCCGCGCAGGATGGTTCCCAGACCCAAGAGGGCAGCAGTGCGGAGTCGGGCTGGTTTGATAGAGCCAAGTGTCTCCTGCAATCTGCCAGCCAGAAGATGGGCAGGTCTGTTTTACTTCCAGGGAAAAGGGCCGTAGTTTGTGTTTGGGGGCCTGTGGCTGGGAATGGCCGGCTGGCTCCTTGAAATCCACGCCGCGCATGATGGTTCCCATACCCAAGGGGGCACCAGTGCCAAGTCGGGCTGGTTTGATAGAGCCATTTGGCTCCTGCAATATGCCAGCCAGAAGCGGGGTGTGTGAGTTTTGTTTGCCAGGGAAAAGGCCCATAGTTTGTGTTTTGGGGCCTGTGGCTGGAAATGGCCAGCTGGATCCTGAAAATCCATGATACGTAGGATGGTTCCTAGACCCAAGGGGGCACCAAGGCCAAGTCCAGCTGGTTTGATAGAGACAAGTGGCTCCTGCAATCTGCCAGCCAGAAGGTGGGCATGTCAGTTTTACTTCCAGGGAATAGGGCCGTGGTATGTGTTTGGGGGCCTGTGGCTGGGAGAGGCCGACTGGCTCCTGAAAATCCACGATACGAAGGATGGTTCCCAGATGAAAGGTGGCACCAGTGGCGAGTCGGGCTAGTTTGATAGAGCTAAGTGGCTCCTGCAATCTGCCAGCCAGAAGATGGGCAGGTCTGTTTTACTTCCAGAGAAAAGGGCCGTAGTTTGTGTTTGGGGGCCTGTGGCTGGGAGTGGCCGGCTGGCTCCTTGAAAACCACGCCGCGCATTATCGTTCCCAGACCCAAGGTGGCACCAGTGCTGAGTTGGGCTGGTTTGATAGAGCCATGTGGCTCCTGCAATCTGCCTGCCAGAAGCGGGATGTGTGAGTTTTGTTTGCCAGGGAAAAGGCCCATAGTTTGTGTTTGGGGGCCTGTGGCTGGGAATGGCCGGCTGGCTCCTGAAAATCCACGATACGCAGGATGGTTCCCAGACGAAAGGTGGCACAAGTGCCGAGTGGGGCTGGTTTGATAGTACCAAGTGGCTCCTGCAATCTCCAGCCAGAAGATGGGCAGGTCAGTTTTACTTCCAGGGAAAAGGGCCGTAGTTTGTGTTTGGGGGCCTGTGGCTGGGAATGGCCGGCTGGCTCCTTAAAATCCAAGCCGTGCATGATGGTTTCCAGACCCAAGGTGGCACCAGTGCCGAGTTGGGCTGGTTTGATAGAGCCAAGTGGCTCCTGCAATCTGCCAGCCAGAAGCGGGGTGGGTGAGTTTTGTTTGCCAGGGAAAAGGGCCATGGTTTGTTTTCGGATCCTGTGGCTTGGCAAGGCCAGCTGGCTCCTGAAAATCCACGATACGCAGGATGGTTCCCTGACCCAAGGGGGCACCTGTGCCGAGTCGGACTGGTTTGATAGAGCCATGTGGCTCCTGCAATCTGCCAGCCAGAAGATGGGCAGGTCAGTTTTACTTCCAGGGAAAAAGGCCGTAGTTTGTGTTTGGGGGCCTGTGGCTGGGAATGGCCGGCTGGCTCCTGAAAATCCACGATACGCAGGATGGTTCCCAAATGAATAATGGCACCAGTGTCAAGTCGGGCTGGTTTGATAGTACCAAGTGGCTCCTGCAATCTGCCAGCCAGAAGATGGGCAGGTCAGTTTTACTTCCAGGGAAAAGGGCCGTAGTTTGTGTTTGGGGGCCTGTGGCTGGGAATGGCCGGCTGGCTCCTTAAAATCCAAGCCGTGCATGATGGTTCCCAGACCCAAGGTGGCACCAGTGCCGAGTTGGGCTGGTTTGATAGAGCCAAGTGGCTCCTGCAATCTGCCAGCCAGAAGCGGGGCGGGTCAGTTTTGTTTGCCAGGGTCAAGGGCCATGGTTTGTGTTGGGGGCCTGTGGCAGGGAGTGGCCGGCGGGCTCCTGAAAATCCACGATACGCAGGATGGTTCCCAGATGAAAGGTGGCACCAGTGCCGAGTGGGGCTGGTTTGATAGTACCAAGTGGCTCCTGCAATCTGCCAGCCAGAAGATGGGCAGGTCAGTTTTACTTCCAGGGAAAAGGGCCGTAGTTTGTGTTTGGGGGCCTGTGGCTGGGAATGGCCGGCTGGCTCCTTAAAATCCAAGCCGTGCATGATGGTTCCCAGACCCAAGGTGGCACCAGTGCCGAGTTGGGCTGGTTTGATAGAGCCAAGTGGCTCCTGCAATCTGCCAGCCAGAAGCGGGGTGGGTGAGTTTTGTTTGCCAGGGAAAAGGGCCATGGTTTTTTTTCGGGTCCTGTGGCTTGGCAAGGCCGGCTGGCTCCTGAAAATCCACGATACGCAGGATGGTTCCCTGACCCAAGGGGGCACCTGTGCCGAGTCGGGCTGGTTTGATAGAGCCATGTGGCTCCTGCAATCTGACAGCCAGAAGATGGGCAGGTCAGTTTTACTTCCAGGGAAAAAGGCCGTAGTTTGTGTTTGGGGGCCTGTGGCTGGGAGTGGCCGGCTGGCACCTGAAAATCCACGATACGCAAGATGCTTCCCAAATGAAAAATGGCACCAGTGTCAAGTCGGGCTGGTTTGATAGTACCAAGTGGCTCCTGCAATCTGCCAGCCAGAAGATGGGCAGGTCAGTTTTACTTCCAGGGAAAAGGGCCGTAGATTGTGTTTGGGGGCCTGTGGCTGGGAATGGCCGGCTGGCTCCTTAAAATCCAAGCCGTGCATGATGGTTCCCAGACCCAAGGTGGCACCAGTGCCGAGTTGGGCTGGTTTGATAGAGCCAAGTGGCTCCTGCAATCTGCCAGCCAGAAGCGGGGCGGGTCAGTGTTGTTTGCCAGGGTCAAGGGCCGTGGTTTGTGTTGGGGGCCTGTGGCAGGGAGTGGCCGGCGGGCTCCTGAAAATCCACGATACGCAGGATGGTTCCCAGATGAATGGTGGCACCACGGCTGAGTCGGGCTGGTTTGATAGTACCAAGTGTCTCCCGCAATCTGCCAGCCAGAAGATGGGCAGGTCAGTTTTACTTCCAGGGAAAAGGGCCGTAGATTTTGTTTGGGGGCCTGTGGCTTGGAGTGGCCGGCTGGCTCCTGAAAATCCCCGATACACAGGATGGTTCCCAGATGAAAGGTGGCACCAGTGCCGAGTCGGGCTGGTTTGATAGAGCCAAGTGGCTCCTGCAATCTGCCAGCCAGAAGCGGGGTGGATGAGTTTTGTTTGCCAGGGAAAAGGGCCGTGGTTTGTTTTCGGGGACTGTGGCTGGGAATGGCCGGCTGGCTCCTGAAAATCCACGCCGCGCAGGATGGTTCCCAGACCCAAGAGGGCAGCAGTGCGGAGTCGGGCTGGTTTGATAGAGCCAAGTGTCTCCTGCAATCTGCCAGCCAGAAGATGGGCAGGTCTGTTTTACTTCCAGGGAAAAGGGCCGTAGTTTGTGTTTGGGGGCCTGTGGCTGGGAATGGCCGGCTGGCTCCTTGAAATCCACGCCGCGCATGATGGTTCCCATACCCAAGGGGGCACCAGTGCCAAGTCGGGCTGGTTTGATAGAGCCATTTGGCTCCTGCAATATGCCAGCCAGAAGCGGGGTGTGTGAGTTTTGTTTGCCAGGGAAAAGGCCCATAGTTTGTGTTTTGGGGCCTGTGGCTGGAAATGGCCAGCTGGATCCTGAAAATCCATGATACGTAGGATGGTTCCTAGACCCAAGGGGGCACCAAGGCCAAGTCCAGCTGGTTTGATAGAGACAAGTGGCTCCTGCAATCTGCCAGCCAGAAGGTGGGCATGTCAGTTTTACTTCCAGGGAATAGGGCCGTGGTATGTGTTTGGGGGCCTGTGGCTGGGAGAGGCCGACTGGCTCCTGAAAATCCACGATACGAAGGATGGTTCCCAGATGAAAGGTGGCACCAGTGGCGAGTCGGGCTAGTTTGATAGAGCTAAGTGGCTCCTGCAATCTGCCAGCCAGAAGATGGGCTGGTCAGTTTTACTTGCAGGGAAAAGGGCCATAATTTGTGTTTGGGGGCCTGTGGCTGGGAGTGGCCGACTGGCTCCTGATAATCCACGATACGCAGGATGGTTCCCCGATGAAAGGTGGCACCAGCGCCGAGTTGGGCTGGTTTGATAGAGCCAAGGGGCTCCTGCAATCTGCCAGCCAGATGCGGGGTGGGTGAGTTTTGTTTGCCAGGGAAAAGGGCCGTGGTTTGTTTTCCGGGGCCTGAGGCCTTGAATGGCCGGCTGGCTCCTTAAAATCCACACTGGGCAGGATGGTTCCCAGACCCAATGGGGCACCAGTGTCGAGTCCGGCTGGTTTGATAGAGCCAAGTGGCTCCTGCAATCTGCCAGCAAGAAGATGGGCAGGTCAGTTTTACTTCCAGGGAAAAGGCCGTAGTCTGTGTTTGGGGGCCTGTGGCTGGGAGTGGCCTGCTGGCGGCTTAAAATCCAGGATACGCAGGATGGTTCCCATATGAAAGGTGGCACCAGTGCCGAGTCGGGCTGGTTTGATAGAGCCAAGTGGCTCCTGCAATCTGACAGCCATAAGATTGGCAGGTCAGTTTTGTTTGCCAGGGTAACGGGCCGTGGTATATGTTTGGTGGCCTGTGGCTGGGAGTGGCCGGCTGGGTCCTGAAAATCCACGATACGCTGGATGGTTCCCAGATGAATGGTGGCACCACTGCTGAGTCGGGCTGGTTTGATTGCACCAAGTGTCTCCCGCAATCTGCCAGCCAGAAGATGGGCAGGTCACTTTTACTTCCAGGGAAAAGGGCCGTAGCTTTTGTTTGGGGGCCTGTGGCTGGGAGTGGCCAGCTGGCTCCTGAAAATCCACAATACGCAGGATGGTTCCCAGATGAAAGGTGGCACCAGTGCCGAGTGGGGCTGGTTTGATAGTACCAAGTGGCTCCTGCAATCTGCCAGCCAGAAGATGGGCAGGTCAGTTTTACTTCCAGGGAAAAGGGCCGTAGTTTGTGTTTGGGGGCCTGTGGCTGGGAATGGCCGGCTGGCTCCTTAAAATCCAAGCCGTGCATGATGGTTCCCAGACCCAAGGTGGCACCAGTGCCGAGTTGGGCTGGTTTGATAGAGCCAAGTGGCTCCTGCAATCTGCCAGCCAGAAGCGGGGTGGGTGAGTTTTGTTTGCCAGGGAAAAGGGCCATGGTTTTTTTTCGGGTCCTGTGGCTTGGCAAGGCCGGCTGGCTCCTGAAAATCCACGATACGCAGGATGGTTCCCTGACCCAAGGGGGCACCTGTGCCGAGTCGGGCTGGTTTGATAGAGCCATGTGGCTCCTGCAATCTGACAGCCAGAAGATGGGCAGGTCAGTTTTACTTCCAGGGAAAAAGGCCGTAGTTTGTGTTTGGGGGCCTGTGGCTGGGAGTGGCCGGCTGGCACCTGAAAATCCACGATACGCAAGATGCTTCCCAAATGAAAAATGGCACCAGTGTCAAGTCGGGCTGGTTTGATAGTACCAAGTGGCTCCTGCAATCTGCCAGCCAGAAGATGGGCAGGTCAGTTTTACTTCCAGGGAAAAGGGCCGTAGATTGTGTTTGGGGGCCTGTGGCTGGGAATGGCCGGCTGGCTCCTTAAAATCCAAGCCGTGCATGATGGTTCCCAGACCCAAGGTGGCACCAGTGCCGAGTTGGGCTGGTTTGATAGAGCCAAGTGGCTCCTGCAATCTGCCAGCCAGAAGCGGGGCGGGTCAGTGTTGTTTGCCAGGGTCAAGGGCCGTGGTTTGTGTTGGGGGCCTGTGGCAGGGAGTGGCCGGCGGGCTCCTGAAAATCCACGATACGCAGGATGGTTCCCAGATGAATGGTGGCACCACGGCTGAGTCGGGCTGGTTTGATAGTACCAAGTGTCTCCCGCAATCTGCCAGCCAGAAGATGGGCAGGTCAGTTTTACTTCCAGGGAAAAGGGCCGTAGATTTTGTTTGGGGGCCTGTGGCTTGGAGTGGCCGGCTGGCTCCTGAAAATCCCCGATACACAGGATGGTTCCCAGATGAAAGGTGGCACCAGTGCCGAGTCGGGCTGGTTTGATAGAGCCAAGTGGCTCCTGCAATCTGCCAGCCAGAAGCGGGGTGGATGAGTTTTGTTTGCCAGGGAAAAGGGCCGTGGTTTGTTTTCGGGGACTGTGGCTGGGAATGGCCGGCTGGCTCCTGAAAATCCACGCCGCGCAGGATGGTTCCCAGACCCAAGAGGGCAGCAGTGCGGAGTCGGGCTGGTTTGATAGAGCCAAGTGTCTCCTGCAATCTGCCAGCCAGAAGATGGGCAGGTCTGTTTTACTTCCAGGGAAAAGGGCCGTAGTTTGTGTTTGGGGGCCTGTGGCTGGGAATGGCCGGCTGGCTCCTTGAAATCCACGCCGCGCATGATGGTTCCCATACCCAAGGGGGCACCAGTGCCAAGTCGGGCTGGTTTGATAGAGCCATTTGGCTCCTGCAATATGCCAGCCAGAAGCGGGGTGTGTGAGTTTTGTTTGCCAGGGAAAAGGCCCATAGTTTGTGTTTTGGGGCCTGTGGCTGGAAATGGCCAGCTGGATCCTGAAAATCCATGATACGTAGGATGGTTCCTAGACCCAAGGGGGCACCAAGGCCAAGTCCAGCTGGTTTGATAGAGACAAGTGGCTCCTGCAATCTGCCAGCCAGAAGGTGGGCATGTCAGTTTTACTTCCAGGGAATAGGGCCGTGGTATGTGTTTGGGGGCCTGTGGCTGGGAGAGGCCGACTGGCTCCTGAAAATCCACGATACGAAGGATGGTTCCCAGATGAAAGGTGGCACCAGTGGCGAGTCGGGCTAGTTTGATAGAGCTAAGTGGCTCCTGCAATCTGCCAGCCAGAAGATGGGCTGGTCAGTTTTACTTGCAGGGAAAAGGGCCATAATTTGTGTTTGGGGGCCTGTGGTTGGGAATGGCCGGCTGGCTCCTGAGAATCCCTGATACGCAGGATGGTTCCCAAATGAATAATGGCACCAATGCCAAGTCGGGCTGGTGTGATAATACCAAGTGGCTACTGCAATCTGACAGCCAGAAGATGGGCAGGTCTGTTTTACTTCCAGAGAAAAGGGCCGTAGTTTGTGTTTGGGGGCCTGTGGCTGGGAGTGGCCGGCTGGCTCCTTGAAAACCACGCCGCGCATTATCGTTCCCAGACCCAAGGTGGCACCAGTGCTGAGTTGGGCTGGTTTGATAGAGCCATGTGGCTCCTGCAATCTGCCTGCCAGAAGCGGGATGTGTGAGTTTTGTTTGCCAGGGAAAAGGCCCATAGTTTGTGTTTGGGGGCCTGTGGCTGGGAATGGCCGGCTGGCTCCTGAAAATCCACGATACGCAGGATGGTTCCCAGACGAAAGGTGGCACAAGTGCCGAGTGGGGCTGGTTTGATAGTACCAAGTGGCTCCTGCAATCTCCAGCCAGAAGATGGGCAGGTCAGTTTTACTTCCAGGGAAAAGGGCCGTAGTTTGTGTTTGGGGGCCTGTGGCTGGGAATGGCCGGCTGGCTCCTTAAAATCCAAGCCGTGCATGATGGTTTCCAGACCCAAGGTGGCACCAGTGCCGAGTTGGGCTGGTTTGATAGAGCCAAGTGGCTCCTGCAATCTGCCAGCCAGAAGCGGGGTGGGTGAGTTTTGTTTGCCAGGGAAAAGGGCCATGGTTTGTTTTCGGATCCTGTGGCTTGGCAAGGCCAGCTGGCTCCTGAAAATCCACGATACGCAGGATGGTTCCCTGACCCAAGGGGGCACCTGTGCCGAGTCGGACTGGTTTGATAGAGCCATGTGGCTCCTGCAATCTGCCAGCCAGAAGATGGGCAGGTCAGTTTTACTTCCAGGGAAAAAGGCCGTAGTTTGTGTTTGGGGGCCTGTGGCTGGGAATGGCCGGCTGGCTCCTGAAAATCCACGATACGCAGGATGGTTCCCAAATGAATAATGGCACCAGTGTCAAGTCGGGCTGGTTTGATAGTACCAAGTGGCTCCTGCAATCTGCCAGCCAGAAGATGGGCAGGTCAGTTTTACTTCCAGGGAAAAGGGCCGTAGTTTGTGTTTGGGGGCCTGTGGCTGGGAATGGTCGGCTGGCTCCTTAAAATCCAAGCCGTGCATGATGGTTCCCAGACCCAAGGTGGCACCAGTGCCGAGTTGGGCTGGTTTGATAGAGCCAAGTGGCTCCTGCAATCTGCCAGCCAGAAGCGGGGCGGGTCAGTTTTGTTTGCCAGGGTCAAGGGCCGTGGTTTGTGTTGGGGGCCTGTGGCAGGGAGTGGCCGGCGGGCTCCTGAAAATCCACGATACGCAGGATGGTTCCCAGATGAAAGGTGGCACCAGTGCCGAGTGGGGCTGGTTTGATAGTACCAAGTGGCTCCTGCAATCTGCCAGCCAGAAGATGGGCAGGTCAGTTTTACTTCCAGGGAAAAGGGCCGTAGTTTGTGTTTGGGGGCCTGTGGCTGGGAATGGCCGGCTGGCTCCTTAAAATCCAAGCCGTGCATGATGGTTCCCAGACCCAAGGTGGCACCAGTGCCGAGTTGGGCTGGTTTGATAGAGCCAAGTGGCTCCTGCAATCTGCCAGCCAGAAGCGGGGTGGGTGAGTTTTGTTTGCCAGGGAAAAGGGCCATGGTTTTTTTTCGGGTCCTGTGGCTTGGCAAGGCCGGCTGGCTCCTGAAAATCCACGATACGCAGGATGGTTCCCTGACCCAAGGGGGCACCTGTGCCGAGTCGGGCTGGTTTGATAGAGCCATGTGGCTCCTGCAATCTGACAGCCAGAAGATGGGCAGGTCAGTTTTACTTCCAGGGAAAAAGGCCGTAGTTTGTGTTTGGGGGCCTGTGGCTGGGAGTGGCCGGCTGGCACCTGAAAATCCACGATACGCAAGATGCTTCCCAAATGAAAAATGGCACCAGTGTCAAGTCGGGCTGGTTTGATAGTACCAAGTGGCTCCTGCAATCTGCCAGCCAGAAGATGGGCAGGTCAGTTTTACTTCCAGGGAAAAGGGCCGTAGATTGTGTTTGGGGGCCTGTGGCTGGGAATGGCCGGCTGGCTCCTTAAAATCCAAGCCGTGCATGATGGTTCCCAGACCCAAGGTGGCACCAGTGCCGAGTTGGGCTGGTTTGATAGAGCCAAGTGGCTCCTGCAATCTGCCAGCCAGAAGCGGGGCGGGTCAGTGTTGTTTGCCAGGGTCAAGGGCCGTGGTTTGTGTTGGGGGCCTGTGGCAGGGAGTGGCCGGCGGGCTCCTGAAAATCCACGATACGCAGGATGGTTCCCAGATGAATGGTGGCACCACGGCTGAGTCGGGCTGGTTTGATAGTACCAAGTGTCTCCCGCAATCTGCCAGCCAGAAGATGGGCAGGTCAGTTTTACTTCCAGGGAAAAGGGCCGTAGATTTTGTTTGGGGGCCTGTGGCTTGGAGTGGCCGGCTGGCTCCTGAAAATCCCCGATACACAGGATGGTTCCCAGATGAAAGGTGGCACCAGTGCCGAGTCGGGCTGGTTTGATAGAGCCAAGTGGCTCCTGCAATCTGCCAGCCAGAAGCGGGGTGGATGAGTTTTGTTTGCCAGGGAAAAGGGCCGTGGTTTGTTTTCGGGGACTGTGGCTGGGAATGGCCGGCTGGCTCCTGAAAATCCACGCCGCGCAGGATGGTTCCCAGACCCAAGAGGGCAGCAGTGCGGAGTCGGGCTGGTTTGATAGAGCCAAGTGTCTCCTGCAATCTGCCAGCCAGAAGATGGGCAGGTCTGTTTTACTTCCAGGGAAAAGGGCCGTAGTTTGTGTTTGGGGGCCTGTGGCTGGGAATGGCCGGCTGGCTCCTTGAAATCCACGCCGCGCATGATGGTTCCCATACCCAAGGGGGCACCAGTGCCAAGTCGGGCTGGTTTGATAGAGCCATTTGGCTCCTGCAATATGCCAGCCAGAAGCGGGGTGTGTGAGTTTTGTTTGCCAGGGAAAAGGCCCATAGTTTGTGTTTTGGGGCCTGTGGCTGGAAATGGCCAGCTGGATCCTGAAAATCCATGATACGTAGGATGGTTCCTAGACCCAAGGGGGCACCAAGGCCAAGTCCAGCTGGTTTGATAGAGACAAGTGGCTCCTGCAATCTGCCAGCCAGAAGGTGGGCATGTCAGTTTTACTTCCAGGGAATAGGGCCGTGGTATGTGTTTGGGGGCCTGTGGCTGGGAGAGGCCGACTGGCTCCTGAAAATCCACGATACGAAGGATGGTTCCCAGATGAAAGGTGGCACCAGTGGCGAGTCGGGCTAGTTTGATAGAGCTAAGTGGCTCCTGCAATCTGCCAGCCAGAAGATGGGCTGGTCAGTTTTACTTGCAGGGAAAAGGGCCATAATTTGTGTTTGGGGGCCTGTGGCTGGGAATGGCCGGCTGGCTCCTGAGAATCCCTGATACGCAGGATGGTTCCCAAATGAATAATGGCACCAATGCCAAGTCGGGCTGGTGTGATAATACCAAGTGGCTACTGCAATCTGACAGCCAGAAGATGGGCAGGTCTGTTTTACTTCCAGAGAAAAGGGCCGTAGTTTGTGTTTGGGGGCCTGTGGCTGGGAGTGGCCGGCTGGCTCCTTGAAAACCACGCCGCGCATTATCGTTCCCAGACCCAAGGTGGCACCAGTGCTGAGTTGGGCTGGTTTGATAGAGCCATGTGGCTCCTGCAATCTGCCTGCCAGAAGCGGGATGTGTGAGTTTTGTTTGCCAGGGAAAAGGCCCATAGTTTGTGTTTGGGGGCCTGTGGCTGGGAATGGCCGGCTGGCTCCTGAAAATCCACGATACGCAGGATGGTTCCCAGACGAAAGGTGGCACAAGTGCCGAGTGGGGCTGGTTTGATAGTACCAAGTGGCTCCTGCAATCTCCAGCCAGAAGATGGGCAGGTCAGTTTTACTTCCAGGGAAAAGGGCCGTAGTTTGTGTTTGGGGGCCTGTGGCTGGGAATGGCCGGCTGGCTCCTTAAAATCCAAGCCGTGCATGATGGTTTCCAGACCCAAGGTGGCACCAGTGCCGAGTTGGGCTGGTTTGATAGAGCCAAGTGGCTCCTGCAATCTGCCAGCCAGAAGCGGGGTGGGTGAGTTTTGTTTGCCAGGGAAAAGGGCCATGGTTTGTTTTCGGATCCTGTGGCTTGGCAAGGCCAGCTGGCTCCTGAAAATCCACGATACGCAGGATGGTTCCCTGACCCAAGGGGGCACCTGTGCCGAGTCGGACTGGTTTGATAGAGCCATGTGGCTCCTGCAATCTGCCAGCCAGAAGATGGGCAGGTCAGTTTTACTTCCAGGGAAAAAGGCCGTAGTTTGTGTTTGGGGGCCTGTGGCTGGGAATGGCCGGCTGGCTCCTGAAAATCCACGATACGCAGGATGGTTCCCAAATGAATAATGGCACCAGTGTCAAGTCGGGCTGGTTTGATAGTACCAAGTGGCTCCTGCAATCTGCCAGCCAGAAGATGGGCAGGTCAGTTTTACTTCCAGGGAAAAGGGCCGTAGTTTGTGTTTGGGGGCCTGTGGCTGGGAATGGCCGGCTGGCTCCTTAAAATCCAAGCCGTGCATGATGGTTCCCAGACCCAAGGTGGCACCAGTGCCGAGTTGGGCTGGTTTGATAGAGCCAAGTGGCTCCTGCAATCTGCCAGCCAGAAGCGGGGCGGGTCAGTTTTGTTTGCCAGGGTCAAGGGCCGTGGTTTGTGTTGGGGGCCTGTGGCAGGGAGTGGCCGGCGGGCTCCTGAAAATCCACGATACGCAGGATGGTTCCCAGATGAAAGGTGGCACCAGTGCCGAGTGGGGCTGGTTTGATAGTACCAAGTGGCTCCTGCAATCTGCCAGCCAGAAGATGGGCAGGTCAGTTTTACTTCCAGGGAAAAGGGCCGTAGTTTGTGTTTGGGGGCCTGTGGCTGGGAATGGCCGGCTGGCTCCTTAAAATCCAAGCCGTGCATGATGGTTCCCAGACCCAAGGTGGCACCAGTGCCGAGTTGGGCTGGTTTGATAGAGCCAAGTGGCTCCTGCAATCTGCCAGCCAGAAGCGGGGTGGGTGAGTTTTGTTTGCCAGGGAAAAGGGCCATGGTTTTTTTTCGGGTCCTGTGGCTTGGCAAGGCCGGCTGGCTCCTGAAAATCCACGTTACGCAGGATGGTTCCCTGACCCAAGGGGGCACCTGTGCCGAGTCGGGCTGGTTTGATAGAGCCATGTGGCTCCTGCAATCTGACAGCCAGAAGATGGGCAGGTCAGTTTTACTTCCAGGGAAAAGGGCCGTAGATTGTGTTTGGGGGCCTGTGGCTGGGAATGGCCGGCTGGCTCCTTAAAATCCAAGCCGTGCATGATGGTTCCCAGACCCAAGGTGGCACCAGTGCCGAGTTGGGCTGGTTTGATAGAGCCAAGTGGCTCCTGCAATCTGCCAGCCAGAAGCGGGGCGGGTCAGTGTTGTTTGCCAGGGTCAAGGGCCGTGGTTTGTGTTGGGGGCCTGTGGCAGGGAGTGGCCGGCGGGCTCCTGAAAATCCACGATACGCAGGATGGTTCCCAGATGAATGGTGGCACCACGGCTGAGTCGGGCTGGTTTGATAGTACCAAGTGTCTCCCGCAATCTGCCAGCCAGAAGATGGGCAGGTCAGTTTTACTTCCAGGGAAAAGGGCCGTAGATTTTGTTTGGGGGCCTGTGGCTTGGAGTGGCCGGCTGGCTCCTGAAAATCCCCGATACACAGGATGGTTCCCAGATGAAAGGTGGCACCAGTGCCGAGTCGGGCTGGTTTGATAGAGCCAAGTGGCTCCTGCAATCTGCCAGCCAGAAGCGGGGTGGATGAGTTTTGTTTGCCAGGGAAAAGGGCCGTGGTTTGTTTTCGGGGACTGTGGCTGGGAATGGCCGGCTGGCTCCTGAAAATCCACGCCGCGCAGGATGGTTCCCAGACCCAAGAGGGCAGCAGTGCGGAGTCGGGCTGGTTTGATAGAGCCAAGTGTCTCCTGCAATCTGCCAGCCAGAAGATGGGCAGGTCTGTTTTACTTCCAGGGAAAAGGGCCGTAGTTTGTGTTTGGGGGCCTGTGGCTGGGAATGGCCGGCTGGCTCCTTGAAATCCACGCCGCGCATGATGGTTCCCATACCCAAGGGGGCACCAGTGCCAAGTCGGGCTGGTTTGATAGAGCCATTTGGCTCCTGCAATATGCCAGCCAGAAGCGGGGTGTGTGAGTTTTGTTTGCCAGGGAAAAGGCCCATAGTTTGTGTTTTGGGGCCTGTGGCTGGAAATGGCCAGCTGGATCCTGAAAATCCATGATACGTAGGATGGTTCCTAGACCCAAGGGGGCACCAAGGCCAAGTCCAGCTGGTTTGATAGAGACAAGTGGCTCCTGCAATCTGCCAGCCAGAAGGTGGGCATGTCAGTTTTACTTCCAGGGAATAGGGCCGTGGTATGTGTTTGGGGGCCTGTGGCTGGGAGAGGCCGACTGGCTCCTGAAAATCCACGATACGAAGGATGGTTCCCAGATGAAAGGTGGCACCAGTGGCGAGTCGGGCTAGTTTGATAGAGCTAAGTGGCTCCTGCAATCTGCCAGCCAGAAGATGGGCTGGTCAGTTTTACTTGCAGGGAAAAGGGCCATAATTTGTGTTTGGGGGCCTGTGGCTGGGAATGGCCGGCTGGCTCCTGAGAATCCCTGATACGCAGGATGGTTCCCAAATGAATAATGGCACCAATGCCAAGTCGGGCTGGTGTGATAATACCAAGTGGCTACTGCAATCTGACAGCCAGAAGATGGGCAGGTCTGTTTTACTTCCAGAGAAAAGGGCCGTAGTTTGTGTTTGGGGGCCTGTGGCTGGGAGTGGCCGGCTGGCTCCTTGAAAACCACGCCGCGCATTATCGTTCCCAGACCCAAGGTGGCACCAGTGCTGAGTTGGGCTGGTTTGATAGAGCCATGTGGCTCCTGCAATCTGCCTGCCAGAAGCGGGATGTGTGAGTTTTGTTTGCCAGGGAAAAGGCCCATAGTTTGTGTTTGGGGGCCTGTGGCTGGGAATGGCCGGCTGGCTCCTGAAAATCCACGATACGCAGGATGGTTCCCAGACGAAAGGTGGCACAAGTGCCGAGTGGGGCTGGTTTGATAGTACCAAGTGGCTCCTGCAATCTCCAGCCAGAAGATGGGCAGGTCAGTTTTACTTCCAGGGAAAAGGGCCGTAGTTTGTGTTTGGGGGCCTGTGGCTGGGAATGGCCGGCTGGCTCCTTAAAATCCAAGCCGTGCATGATGGTTTCCAGACCCAAGGTGGCACCAGTGCCGAGTTGGGCTGGTTTGATAGAGCCAAGTGGCTCCTGCAATCTGCCAGCCAGAAGCGGGGTGGGTGAGTTTTGTTTGCCAGGGAAAAGGGCCATGGTTTGTTTTCGGATCCTGTGGCTTGGCAAGGCCAGCTGGCTCCTGAAAATCCACGATACGCAGGATGGTTCCCTGACCCAAGGGGGCACCTGTGCCGAGTCGGACTGGTTTGATAGAGCCATGTGGCTCCTGCAATCTGCCAGCCAGAAGATGGGCAGGTCAGTTTTACTTCCAGGGAAAAAGGCCGTAGTTTGTGTTTGGGGGCCTGTGGCTGGGAATGGCCGGCTGGCTCCTGAAAATCCACGATACGCAGGATGGTTCCCAAATGAATAATGGCACCAGTGTCAAGTCGGGCTGGTTTGATAGTACCAAGTGGCTCCTGCAATCTGCCAGCCAGAAGATGGGCAGGTCAGTTTTACTTCCAGGGAAAAGGGCCGTAGTTTGTGTTTGGGGGCCTGTGGCTGGGAATGGCCGGCTGGCTCCTTAAAATCCAAGCCGTGCATGATGGTTCCCAGACCCAAGGTGGCACCAGTGCCGAGTTGGGCTGGTTTGATAGAGCCAAGTGGCTCCTGCAATCTGCCAGCCAGAAGCGGGGCGGGTCAGTTTTGTTTGCCAGGGTCAAGGGCCGTGGTTTGTGTTGGGGGCCTGTGGCAGGGAGTGGCCGGCGGGCTCCTGAAAATCCACGATACGCAGGATGGTTCCCAGATGAATGGTGGCACCAGTGCCGAGTCGGGCTGCTTTGATAGAGCCAAGTGGCTCCTGCAATCTGCCAGCCAGAAGCGGGGTGGATGAGTTTTGTTTGCCAGGGAAAAGGGCCGTGGTTTGTTTTCGGGGACTGTGGCTGGGAATGGCCGGCTGGCTCCTGAAAATCCACGCCGCGCAGGATGGTTCCCAGACCCAAGAGGGCAGCAGTGCGGAGTCAGGCTGGTTTGATAGAGCCAAGTGTCTCCTGCAATCTGCCAGCCAGAAGATGGGCAGGTCTGTTTTACTTCCAGGGAAAAGGGCCGTAGTTTATGTTTGGGGGCCTGTGGCTGGGAATGGCCGGCTGGCTCCTTGAAATCCACGCCGCGCATGATGGTTCCCAGACCCAAGGGGGCACCAGTGCCAAGTCGGGCTGGTTTGATAGAGCCATTTGGCTCCTGCAATATGCCAGCCAGAAGCGGGGTGTGTGAGTTTTGTTTGCCAGGGAAAAGGCCCATAGTTTGTGTTTGGGGGCCTGTGTCTGGGAATGGCCGGCTGGCTCCTGAAAATCCACGATACGCAGGATGGTTCCCAGACGAAAGGAGGCACCAGTGCCGAATCGGGCTAGTTTGATAGAGCCAAGTGGCTCCTGCAATCTGCCAGCCAGAAGATGGGCAGGTCTGTTTTACTTCCAGGGAAAAGGGCCATAGGTTGTGTTTGGGGGCCTGTGGCTGGGAGTGGCCGGCTGGCTTCTGAAAATCCACGATACGCAGTATGGTTCCCAGATGAAAGGTGGCACCAGTGCCGATTCGGGCTGGTTTGATAGAGCCAAGTGGCTCCTGCAATTTGCCAGCCAGAAGCGGGGTGGGTGAGTTTTGTTTGCCAGGGAAAATGGCCGTGGTTTTTTTCCGGGGCCTGTGGCCTGGAATGGGCAGCTGGCTCATTAAAATCCACGCCGCGCTGGATGGTTCCCAGATGAAAGGGGGCACCAGTGCCGAGTCGGGCTGGTTTGATAGAACCAAGTGGCTCCTGCAATCTGCCAGGGAGAAGATGGACAGGTCAGTTTTACTTCCGGGGAAGTGGGCCGGTAGTGTGTGTCTGGGGGCCTGAGGCTGGGATTGGCCGGCTGGCTCCTGAAAATCCACGATACGCAGGATGATTCCCAGACCAAATGGGCACCAGTGCCGAGTAGGGCTGGTTTGATAGAGCCAAGTGGCTCCTGCAATCTCCCAGCCAGAAGCGGGGCGGGTCAGTTTTGTTTGCCAGGGATAAGGGCCGTGGTTTGTGTTGGGGGCCTGTGGCTGGCAGTGGCCGGCTGGCTCCTGAAAATCCACGATACGCAGGTTGGCTCCCAAATGAAAAATGGCACCAGTGCCAAGTCGGGCTGGTGTGATAATACCAAGTGGCTACAGCAATCTGACAGCCAGAAGATGGGCAGGTCTGTTTAACTTCCAGGGAAAAGGACCGTAGTTTGTGTTTGGGGGCCTGTGGCTGAGAATGGCCGGCTGGCTCCTTATAATCCACGCCGCGCATGATGGTTCCCATACCCAAGGTGGCACCAGTGCCGAGTTGGGCTGGTTTGATAGAGCCATGTGGCTCCTGCAATCTGCCAGCCAGAAGCTGGGTGTGTGAGTTTTGTTTGCCAGGGAAAAGGCCCATAGTTTGTGTTTGGGGGCCTGTGTCTGGGAATGGCCGGCTGGTTCCTGAAAATCCACGACACGCAGGATGGTTCCCAGATGAAAGGTGGCACCAGTGCCAAGTCGGGCTGGTTTGATAGAGCCAAGTGGCTCCTCCAATCTGCCAGCCAGAAGATGGGCTGGTCAGTTTTACTTGCAGGGAAAATGGCCGGTAGTCTGTGTTTGGGGGCCTGTGGCTGGGAGTGGCTGGCTTGCTCCTGAAAATCAACTATACGCAGGATGATTCCCAGACCAAAGAAGCACCAGTGCCGAGTCGTGCTGGTTTGATAGAGCCAAGTGGCTCCTGCAATCTGCCAGCCAGAAGATGGGCAGGTCAGTTTTACTTCCAGGTAAAAGGGCCATAATTTGTGTTTGGGGGCCTGTGGCTGGGTGTGGCCGGCTGGCTCCTGAAAATCCACGATACGCAGGATGGTTCCCAAATGAATAATGGCACCAGTGCCAAGTCGGGCTGGTGTGATAATACCAAGCGGCTACAGCAATCTGACAGCCAGAATATGGGCAGGTCTGTTTTACTTCCAGATAAAAGGACCGTAGTTTGTGTTTGGGGGCCTGTGGCTGAGAATGGCCGGCTGGCTCCGTAAAATCCACGCCGCGCATGATGGTTCCCATACCCAAGGTGGCACCAGTGCCGAGTTGGGCTGGTTTGATAGAGCCATGTGGCTCCTGCAATCTGCCAGCCAGAAGCTGGGTGTGTGAGTTTTGTTTGCCAGGGAAAAGGCCCATAGTTTGTGTTTGGGGGCCTGTGTCTGGGAATGGCCGGCTGGCTCCTGAAAATCCACGACACGCAGGATGGTTCCCAGACGAAAGGTGGCACCAGTGCCAAGTCGGGCTGGTTTGATAGAGCCAAGTGGCTCCTGCAATCTGCCAGCCAGGAGCGGGGCGGGTCAGTTTTTTTGCCAGCGAAAAGGGATGTGGTTTGTGTTGGGGGCCTGTGGCTGGGAGTGGCCGGCTGGCTCCTGAAAATCCACGATACGTAGGATGGTTCCCAGACCCAAGGTGGCACCAGTGCCGAGTCGGGCTGGTTTGATAGAGCCAAGTGGCTCCTGCAATCTGCCAGCCAGAAGATGGGCAGGTCAGTTTTGTTTGCCAGGTTAAAGGGTCGTGGTGTGTGTTGGGGGCCTGTGGCTGGGAGTGGCTGGCTGGCTCCTGAAAATCAACGACACGCAGGATGGTTCCCAGACCCAAGGGGGCACCAGTGCCAAATCGGGCTGGTTTGATAGAGCCAAGTGGCTCCTGCAATCTGCCAGCCAGAAGATGGGCTGGTCAGTTTTACTTAGAGGGAAAAGGGCCATAATTTGTGTTTGGGGGCCTGTGGCTGGGTGTGGCCGGCTGGCTCCTGAAAATCCCTGATACGCAGGATGGTTCCCAAATGAATAAGGGCACCAGTGCCAAGTCGGGCTGGTGTGATAATACCAAGTGGCTACTGCAATCTGACAGCCAGAAGATGGGCAGGTCAGTTTTACTTCCAGGGAAAAGGGCCGTAGTTTGTGTTTGGGGGCCTGTGGCTGGGAGTGGCCGGCTGGCTTCTGAAAATCCACGATACGGAGGATGGTTCCCAGATGAAATGTGGCACCAGTGCCGAGTCGGGCTGGTTTGATAGAGCCATGTGGCTGCTGCAATCTGGCAGCCACAAGATGGGCAGGTCAGATTTACTTCCAGGGAAAAGGGCCGTAGTTTTTATTTGGGGGCCTGTGGCTGGGAGTGGCCGTCTGGCTCCTGGAAATCCACGACATGCAGGATGATTCCCAGATGAAAGGTGGCACCAGTGCCAAGTCGGGCTGGTTTGATAGAGCCAAGTGGCTCCTGCAATCTGCCAGCCAGAAGTGGGGCGGGTCAGTTTTGTTTGCCAGTGAAAAGGGCCGTGGTTTGTGTTGGGGGCCTGTGGCTGGGAGTGGCCGGGGGGCTCCTGAAAATCCACAAGACGCAGGATGGTTCCCAGATGAAAGGTGGCACCAGTGCCAAGCCGCCTGGTTTGATAGGGCCAAGTGTCTCCTGCAATCTGCCAGCCAGAAGATGGGCAGGTCAGTTTTACTTCCAGGGAAAAGGGCTGTAGTTTGTGTTTGGGGGCCTGTGGCCTGGAATGGCCGGCTGGCTCCTGAAAATCCACGATACGCAGGATGGTTCCCAGATGAAAGGTAGCACCAGTGCCAAGTCGGACTGGTTTGAGACAGCCAAGTGGCTCCGGCAACCTGCCAGCCAGAATAGGGGCAGGTCAGTTTTACTTCCAGGGAATAAGGCCGTAGTTTGTGTTTGGGGGCCTGTGGCTGGGAGTGGCCAGCTGGCACCTGAAAATCCCCGATACACGGGATGGTTCCCAGATGAAAGGTGGCAGCAGTGCCGAGTCGGGCTGCTTTGATAGTGCCAAGTGGCTCCTGCAATCTGCCAGCCAGAAGCGGAGCGGGTCAGTTTTGTTTGCCAGGGTAAAGGGCCGTGGTGTGTGTTGGGGGCCTGTGGCTGGGAGTGGCCGGCTGGCTCCTGAAAATCCCCGATACGCAGGATGGTTCCCAAATGAATAATGGCACCAGTGCCAAGTCGGGCTGGTGTGATAATACCAAGTGGCTACAGCAATCTGACAGCCAGAAGATGGGCAGGTCTGTTTAACTTCCAGGGAAAAGGACCGTAGTTTGTGTTTGGGGGCCTGTGGCTGAGAATGGCCGGCTGGCTCCTTATAATCCACGCCGCGCATGATGGTTCCCATACCCAAGGTGGCACCAGTGCCGAGTTGGGCTGGTTTGATAGAGCCATGTGGCTCCTGCAATCTGCCAGCCAGAAGCTGGGTGTGTGAGTTTTGTTTGCCAGGGAAAAGGCCCATAGTTTGTGTTTGGGGGCCTGTGTCTGGGAATGGCCGGCTGGTTCCTGAAAATCCACGACACGCAGGATGGTTCCCAGAGGAAAGGTGGCACCAGTGCCAAGTCGGGCTTGTTTGATAGAGCCAAGTGGCTCCTGCAATCTGCCAGCCAGAAGATGGGCAGGTCAGTTTTGTTTGCCAGGGTAAAGGGCCGTGGTGTGTGTTGGGGGCCTGTGGCTGGGAGTGGCCGGCTGGCTCCTGAAAATCCACGACACGCAGGATGGTTCCCAGACCTAAGGGGGCACCAGTGCCAAGTCGGACTGGTTTGATGGAGCCAAGTGGCTCCTGCAATCTGCCAGCCAGAAGATGGGCAGGTCAGTTTTACTTCCAGGGAATAGGGCCGTAGTTTGTGTTTGGGGGCCTGTGGCTGGGAGTGGCCGGCTGGCTTCTGAAAATCCACGATACGGAGGATGGTTCCCAGATGAAAGGTGGCACCAGTGCCGAGTCGGGCTGGTTTGATAGAGCCATGTGGCTGCTGCAATCTGGCAGCCAGAAGATGGGCAGGTCAGATTTTCTTCCAGGGAAAAGGGCCGTAGTTTTTATTTGGGGGCCTGTGGCTGGGAGTGGCCGTCTGGCTCCTGGAAATCCACGTCATGCAGGATGATTCCCAGATGAAAGGTGGCACCAGTGCCAAGTCGGGCTGGTTTGATAGAGCCATGTGGCTCTTGCAATCTGCCAGCCAGAAGTGGGGCGGGTCAGTTTTGTTTGCCAGTGAAAAGGGCCGTGGTTTGTGTTGGGGGCCTGTGGCTGGGAGTGGCCGGGTGGCTCCTGAAAATCAACTATACGCAGGATGGTTCCCAGACCCAAGGGGGCACCAGTGCCAAGCCGCGTGGTTTGATAGGGCCAAGTGTCTCCTGCAATCTGCCAGCCAGACGACGGGCAGGTCAGTTTTACTTCCAGGGAAAAGGGCTGTAGTTTGTGTTTGGGGGCCTGTGGCCTGGAATGGCCGGCTGGCTCCTGAAAATCCACGATACGCAGGATGGTTCCCAGATGAAAGGTAGCACCAGTGCCAAGTCGGACTGGTTTGAGACAGCCAAGTGGCTCCTGCAATCTGCCAGCCAGAAGATGGGCAGGTCAGTTTTACTTCCAGGGAATAAGGCCGTAGTTTGTGTTTGGGGGCCTGTGGCTGGGAGTGGCCAGCTGGCACCTGAAAATCCCCGATACACAGGATGGTTCCCAGATGAAAGGTGGCACCAGTGCCGAGTCGGGCTGGTTTGATAGAGCCAAGTGGCTCCTGCAATCTGCCAGCCAGGAGCGGGGTGGGTGAGTTTTGTTTGCCAGGGAAAAGGCCCACAGTTTGTGTTTGGGGGCCTGTGGCTGGGAGTGGACTGCTGGCTACTGAAAATCCACGATACGCAGGATGATTCCCATACCAAAGGGGCACCAGTGCCGAGTCGGGCTGGTTTGATAGTGCCAAGTGGCTCCTGCAATCTGCCAGCCAGAAGCTGGGTGTGTGAGTTTTGTTTGCCAGGGAAAAGGCCCATATTTTGTGTTTGGGGGCCTGTGTCTGGGAATGGCCGGCTGGCTCCTGAAAATCCACGACACGCAGGATGGTTCCCAGACCCAAGGGGGCACCAGTGCCAAGTCGGGCTGGTTTGATAGAGCCAAGTGGCTCCTGCAATCTGCCAGCCAGGAGCGGGGCGGGTCAGTTTTTTTTGCCAGCGAAAAGGGATGTGGTTTGTGTTTGGGGCCTGTTGCTGGGAGTGGCCGGCTGGCTCCTAAAAATCCACGATACGTAGGATGGTTCCCAGACCCAAGGTGGCACCAGTGCCGAGTCAGGCTGGTTTGATAGAGCCAAGTGGCTCCTGCAATCTGCCAGCCAGAAGATGGGCAGGTCAGTTTTGTTTGCCAGAGTAAAGGGCCGTGGTGTGTGTTGGGGGCCTGTGGCTGGGAGTGGCTGGCTGGCTCCTGAAAATCCACGACACGCAGGATGGTTCCCAGACCCAAGGGGGCACCAGTGCCAAATCGGGCTGGTTTGATAGAGCCAAGTGGCTCCTGCAATCTGCCAGCCGGAAGATGGGCTGGTCAGTTTTACTTCCAGGGAAAAGGGCCATAATTTGTGTTTGGGGGCCTGTGGCTGGGTGTGGCCGGCTGGCTCCTGAAAATCCACGATACGCAGGATGGTTCCCAAATGAATAAGGGCACCAGTGCCAAGTCGGGCTGGTGTGATAATACACAGTGGCTACTGCAATCTGACAGCCAGAAGATGGGCAGGTCAGTTTTACTTCCAGGGAAAAGGGCCGTAGTTTGTGTTTGGGGGCCTGTGGCTGGGAGTGGCCGGCTGGCTTCTGAAAATCCACGATACGGAGGATGGTTCCCAGATGAAAGGTGGCACCAGTGCCGAGTCGGGCTGGTTTGATAGAGCCATGTGGCTGCTGCAATCTGGCAGCCACAAGATGGGCAGGTCAGATTTACTTCCAGGGAAAAGGGCCGTAGTTTTTATTTGGGGGCCTGTGGCTGGGAGTGGCCGTCTGGCTCCTGGAAATCCACGACATGCAGGATGATTCCCAGATGAAAGGTGGCACCAGTGCCAAGTCGGGCTGGTTTGATAGAGCCATGTGTCTCCTGCAATCTGCCAGCCAGAAGTGGGGCGGGTCAGTTTTCTTTGCCAGTGAAAAGGGCCGTGGTTTGTTTTGGGGGCCTGTGGCTGGGAGTGGCCAGGGGGCTCCTGAAAATCCACATGACGCAGGATGGTTCCCAGATGAAAGGTGGCACCAGTGCCAAGCCGCCTGGTTTGATAGGGCCAAGTGTCTCCTGCAATCTGCCAGCCAGAAGATGGGCAGGTCAGTTTTACTTCCAGGGAAATGGTCTGTAGTTTCTGTTTGGGGGCCTGTGGCCTGGAATGGCCGGCTGGCTCCTTAAAATCCACGATACGCAGGATGGTTCCCAGATGAAAGGTAGCACCAGTGCCAAGTCAAACTGGTTTGAGACAGCCAAGTGGCTCCTGCAATCTGCCAGCCAGAATATGGGCAGGTCAGTTTTACTTCCAGGGAATAAGGCCGTAGTTTGTGTTTGGGGGCCTGTGGCTGGGAGTGGCCAGCTGGCACCTGAAAATCCCCGATACACAGGATGGTTCCCAGATGAAAGGTGGCAGCAGTGCCGAGTCGGGCTGGTTTGATAGTGCCAAGTGGCTCCTGCAATCTGCCAGCCAGAAGCGGAGCGGGTCAGTTTTGTTTGCCAGGGTAAAGGGCCTCGGTGTGTGTTGGGGGCCTGTGGCTGGGAGTGGCCGGCTGGCTCCTGAAAATCCCCGATACGCAGGATGGTTCCCAGACCCAAGGGGGCACCAGTGCCGAGTCGGGCTGGTTTGATAGAGCCCAGTGGATCCTGCAATCTGCCAGCCAGTAGCGCGGTGTGTGAGTTTTGTTTGCCAGGGAAAAGGCCCACAGTTTGTGTTTGGGGGCCTGTGGCTGGGAGTGGACTGCTGGCTACTGAAAATCCTCGATACGCAGGATGATTCCCATACCAAAGGGGCACCAGTGCCGAGTCGGGCTGGTTTGATAGTGCCAAGTGGCTCCTGCAATCTGCCAGCCAGAAGCGGAGCGGGTCAGTTTTGTTTGCCAGGGTAAAGGGCCGTGGTGTGTGTTGGGGGCCTGTGGCTGGGAGTGGCTGGCTGGCTCCTGAAAATCCCCGATACGCAGGATGGTTCCGAAATGAATAATGGCACCAGTGCCAAGTCGGGCTGGTGTGATAATACCAAGTGGCTACAAAAATCTGACAGCCAGAAGATGGGCAGGTCTGTTTTACTTCCAGGGAAAAGGACCGTAGTTTGTGTTTGGGGACCTGTGGCTGAGAATGGCCGGCTGGCTCCTTAAAATCCACACCGCGCTTGATCGTTCCCATACCAAAGGTGGCACCAGTGCCGAGTTGGGCTGGTTTGATAGAGCCATGTGGCTCCTGCAATCTGCCAGCCAGAAGCTGGGTGTGTGAGTTTTGTTTGCCAGGGAAAAGGCCCATAGTTTGTGTTTGGGGGCCTGTGGCTGGGAATGGCCGGCTGGCTCCTGAAAATCCACGACACGCAGGATGGTTCCCAGACGAAAGGTGGCACCAGTGCCAAGTCGGGCTGGTTTGATAGAGCCAAGTGGCTCCTGCAATCTGCCAGCCAGAAGATGGGCTGGTCAGTTTTACTTGCAGGGAAAATGGCCGGTAGTCTGTGTTTGGGGGCCTGTGGCTGGGAGTGGCTGTCTTGCTCCTGAAAATCAACTATACGCAGGATGATTCCCAGACCAAAGAAGCACCAGTGCCGAGTAGGGCTGGTTTGATAGAGCCAAGTGGCTCCTGCAATCTGCCAGCCAGGAGCGGGGCGGGTCAGTTTTGTTTGCCAGCGAAAAGGGATGTGGTTTGTGTTGGGGGCCTGTGGCTGGGAGTGGCCGGCTGGCTCCTGAAAATCCACGATACGTAGGATGGTTCCCAGACCCAAGGGGGCACCAGTGCCGAGTCAGGCTGGTTTGATAGAGCCAAGTGGCTCCTGCAATCTGCCAGCCAGAAGATGGGCAGGTCAGTTTTGTTTGCCAGGGTAAATGGCCGTGGTGTGTGTTGGGGGTCTGTGGCTGGGAGTGGCTGGCTGGCTCCTGAAAATCCACGACACGCAGGATGGTTCCCAGACCCAAGGGGGCACCAGTGCCAAGTCGGGCTGGTGTGATAATACCAAGTGGCTCCTGCAATCTGCCAGCCAGAAGATGGGCAGGTCAGTTTTACTTCCAGGGAATAGGGCCGTAGTTTGTGTTCGGAGGCCTGTGGCTGGGAGTGGCCAGCTGGCTCCTGAAAATCCCCGATACACAGGATGGTTCCCAGATGAAAGGTGGCACCAGTGCCGTGTCGGGCTGGTTTGACAGAGCCAAGTGGCTCCTGCAATCTGCCAGCAAGGAGCGGGGTGGGTGAGTTTTGTTTGCCAGGGAAAAGGGCCGTGGTTTGTTTTCGGGAGCCTGTGGCTCGGAATGGCCTGCTGGCTCCCGAAAATCCACGATACGCAGGATGATTTCCATACCAAAGGGGCACCAGTGCCGAGTCGGGCTGGTTTGATAGAGCCAAGTGGCTCCTGCAATCTGCCAGCCAGACGCGGAGCGGGTCAGTTTTGTTTGCCAGGGTAAAGGGCCGTGGTGTGTGTTGGGGGCCTGTGGCTGGGAGTGGCCGGCTGGCTCCTGAAAATCCACGACACGCAGGATGGTTACCAGACCCAAGGGGGCACCAGTGCCAAATCGGGCTGGTTTGATAGAGCCAAGTGGCTCCTGCAATCTGCCAGCCAGAAGATGGGCTGGACAGTTTTACTTCCAGGGAAAAGGGCTGTAGTTTGTGTTTGGGGGCCTGTGGCCTGGAATGGCCGGCTGGCTCCTGAAAATCCACGATACGCAGGATGGTTCGCAGATGAATGGTGGCACCAGTGTCAGGTTGGGCTGATTTGATAGAGCCAAGTAGCTCCTGCAATCTGCCAGCCAGAAGCGGGGATGGTGAGTTTTTTTTGCCTGAGAAAAGGGCCCTGGTATATGTTTGGGGGCCTGTGGAAGAGAGTGGCCGGCTGGCTCCTGAAAATCCACGATACGCAGGATGATTCCCAGACCTAAGGTGGCACCACTGCCAAGTCGGACTGGTATGATAGTACAAAGTGGCTTCTGCAATCTACAATTCAGGTGCCAGGCAGCTGAGTTTTGTTTGCCAGGGAAAAGGGCCGTGGTTTGTGTTTGGGGGCCTGTGGCTGGGAGTGGCCGGCTGGCTCCTGAAAATCCACGCCGCGCATGATGGTTTCCAGATGAATGGTGGCACCAATTCCAAGTCGTGTATTACCTTGTGACTCCTGCAATCTGCCATCCAGAAGCGGGGCAGCTGAGTTTTTTTTCAGGGAAAAGGGCCATCGTTTGGGTTTGGGTCCTGTAGCTGGTAGGGGCAGCTGGCTCCTGAAAATCCACGAGACGCAGGATGGTTTCCAGACCCGTGCTGGCTCCAGTGCAATGTCGGCCTGATTTGACTGCGTCAAATATCCCCTGCGTTGCTCAGTTCAAAGAAATCTTGTGTCCCAATGTTCTCACAGAAGACTGTTAAAATTTGTCTATTTTTCTGGATTTGTTTTGTTCTTTTTTCTCTACCTTCTACTTCTCTCCACTGTCTGAGAACATTGACCATTATGTAAGTTGACCTAATGTAAAATTCTCGTAGTAAAGTAAGAGAAGCCAGTAAAGAAAGGCAAATTTGTTAATTGCAGGTGGAAAGAGGGAGGCCAACGAAAGAAAACAAAAGAACAATAATAATGAAATGCTCCCCTGTCTTCTGTGAAAAGTAGAGGCGCAGACAAGAAAGAGCAAGTGCAAAATTCTCACTAGAGAAACGCACTTTATCTGACTAAAGTAATTTCCGGTGCATTTCTTGCGTTTTTCTCATGCCAAACATATTACCCATTGAAGGTGTCCCTTTCCTCTTTCTGGAATACAGCTAGGAAGATGGCTGTGTCATTGCTGACAAGCTGCTATTCTCTGAGGTGTCCAGCTGAAAGTCCTAGATCAATGGATTTCCTCTGTCACTTTGATATGGCATGACTTCCAGTTTCAGCAACTGAACTTGCCAGCCTTACAATTCTTTGCCCCTTGAATGGTCAGATAGGCTCCTTGGCAACTGGCATTTGTAAGGACACGAAACTACGCAGAATTTGTACCATGAGATGATGCCAAATGAGTCACGCCGGTAGATTAACTAGGACATGCAAGGCATGAGAGCACAAGAAGAGAGTACACAAGAAGACAGTACAATCTCCTTTTTTCTGAAACACTGTAGAGATCAAATTGAACACAAATCCTCCTGGGCTAGTTCTTGCAAAAGCCTAGGAGTTCTTTTTGTGTTCACACGCCTGGAATATTTAGCTTTGGATCACAGCAGAATGCAGATGACAAAACGAGGCCTTTAAGTCACATCCAGCATGAAGCAGCATGAAAGAAGAAAGCAGCTGAGAGTGCCAACCCTGCTAGGTAATCTCAGTATTGCTCTTGACATTAGCAGAAATTTGAAATGAGTCTCTGAAAATGACAAAGGAGGCTGAAGAAAAGGGAGCGATGACTCCTCTTGCATAGTGTTTCCTAACAGGGATCTTCAAAATGGAAAGATTGTATCATCCTTTCAACTGAAGGAAGGTATGAAAACAACAGGAAGGAAATGGCATCACATGCTAGAAAGACTAGGAAAGAAGTACACTGGGCAGTGTACTTCTAGACAGAAAGGCCACTGATGGAAAACCAACTAAACTGGCACCAATGCAGCAGCATTGTACTAAAGCCAGAAATGTCCAGCGCTTCACTCTCTGCCGTTCCATTCAGATGCACACAGCAGCTCTGCAACAGTCCTACTGATCATCTCCTTGGCGAACTTGGAGTTGAGGGTCCGTGGTGAAGCAGAGTCCCCAGCAAGATGCAAAGGAGAGCTGCTTTCTTGCAACTTTGCCTTTATCAGTTCCATAGCTTTAAGCCATAACAAACACCATTCAACCAACCACCATACACCAGGCTTTGAACACACGACCGTTCTAGAACTTGTTGATCTACCTCTAATTCAGCTGCCTCACCTTCCCACAGTCCTTTTCTACTTAGCCAATGGAATGGGCCTCAGCCCAAGGCCTTCCTTTTGTAAGCTTCCAGCTAGATGCAGCAGCAAGCCACTACTTTCTTCTGTGCCAAGACTTCAGGTAGACGATTTGCATCTGCCCTTCCAGTGAAACCTAACGGGGAGAGAAAAGCCTCTCACAGATGTTCAGTCATTCCATTAGCTACACAGGCCAAATCAAAAGAAAAGCCAGCTATGGGTTTGTGTACTTGCTCCTACACAACACCTGCTGCCCTCTGACAATCAACTAGCAGAGAACCAGCAAAACTGAGACTTGAGGCAAACAACCCTTTGAAGGGAATAATGATGTCAGCAATTAAGACAACACATTTCCAGGCTACCGAGATACTTGAAATGTCAGCAAAGGCTGGAGACCAAAGGCTGAACTAATAGGGAAAGGGTAAAAGAATCCCAAGAAAAACATGACCGAAGGTTAAAACAATTCCAAGAAAAACATAGGCAACTGACCTGTTGAAGCCTTCAGGAAATCAGTGGCCGCTGATTTACATAGGCCATTCAAGTTAGTTGACCCGTGCACCTTCCACCCCTTTTTCACCTTTCGGCACCATAGGGTGAATTGTGAGCATGAAATCACAATTCCTTGGATTCTCTTCTTAACTTGACGAGAGAAATTCAGCAACTGAAGTACCTGTTACTGATGTGATACCCAGGAACACCGAGTTGACACATTTCATTTTGTTCAAACACAGCTAGCAAATCTAAGGGCACAAGGCTGGCTTCTTTTCATGACAATTTTTCTGTTTTACAACCTGCTCTGATCCTGGTGAAACTTTTTCATTAGCTTCTCTCTAAAAGCAAAAACTCCAGTTCATTGTCCCATCCTACTGCTGCAAGTAAACCATGTGCATTGCCAAGACCAAAAACGGAATTGGAAGGTACAGAGACGCCCGGAGCTATGAGCAGATACGGGGCACATTTCGGTAGAAGCCGCCGTCTGCAGTGCACTGTGACCAGCAAAATCGCCTTTGCCCGAAGAAGCCGCTTCTTCGCCACTGGAAGACGTAGAGAGCGGCTACCTCTGAAAGCTGAAGAATGAAGCTGCACAACAGTGGGATTGTGTGCACAGCTTGCACACTGATCCAAAACAGTACCTTACCACTCTCCACCCTTTCAAAACACATGAACATTCTGTTGAAAAGTGTTTTGGACAACTTTCTTTTTCTTCATGCAAAACACACTGCAGACTTCGCTGCAAAATGTAAAATCCGATGGGAGATGTTTTCTATGCTGACACAGTTTTTCCTTGCCAGATATGGTGGAAAAGCTTTTTGCAATGATGTAGACCACAAAAGACGCTAAAGACGAAGGTACGGATGTCCCCGGAGGTAAGCGCCGGTCCCGGGCACATTTCGGCCGAAGCCGCCGCACTGGAGTGCACTGTGACCGGCACAATCGCCTTTGCGCGAAGAAGCCGATTCTTCGCCTCCGGCAGCTGGAGCGTGCGGCTGCTTCGGAAACGTGAAGAATGGAGAGGCACAACACTGGGATAGTGTGTGCAGCTTGCAAACTGATAGAAAACAGTACCTTACCACTCTCCTACCTTTTTCAAATATATGAATATACGGATGGAAGGTGTTTTCAACAACTTTATTTTCTTCGTGCAAAACACTCAGCAGACCTCTCTGCAACATGTAAAACACCACGGGAGATGTTTTCTGTGCTGGCACAGTTTCTCCTTGCCTAAAATAGTGGAAAACTTTTCTGCAATGATGTAGACCACAAAAGTCCCGAAAGAAGAAGGTACGGATGTCCCCGGAGCTAAGCGCCAGTCCCGGGCACATTTCGGCAGATGCCGCCGCACAGGAGTGCACTGTGACCGGCACAATTGCCTTTGCGCAAAGAAGACGCTTCCTTGCCTTCAGGAGCCGGAGAGAGCGGCTGCTTTCAAAAGGTGAAGAATGAAGCTGCACAACACTGGGATAGTGTGCGCAGCTTGCAAACTGATAGAAAACAGTACCTTACCACTCTCCTACCTTTTCCAAACACATGAACATTCGATTGGAAGGTGTTTTGGAAAACTTTCTTTTTCTTCGTGCAAAACACTCAGCAGAGCTCTCTGCAACATGTAAAACACAATGAGAGATGTTTTCTGTGCAGGGACAGTTTCTCATTACCAGACATAGTGGAAAAGCGTTTTGCAGTGAGGTAGACCACAAAAGACGCTAAAGACGAAATAAGGAGTTCCCCGGAGCTAAGCGCCGGTCCCAGGCACATTTCGGCCGAAGCCGCCGCACTGGAGTGCACTGTGACCACCACAATCGCCTTTGCGCGAAGAAGACGCTTCCTTGCCTCCGCGAGCCGGAGAGAGCGGCTGCTTTAAAAAGGTGAAGAATGAAGCTGCACAAGACTGGGATAGTGTGCGCAGCTTGCAAACTGATAGAAAACAGTACCTTACCACTCTCCTACCTTTTCCAAACACATGAACATTCGATTGGAAGGTGTTTTGGAAAACTTTCTTTTTCTTCTTGCAAAACACTCAGCAGAGCTCTCTGCAGCATGTAAAACACCACGGGAGATGTTTTCTGAGCAGGCACAGTTTCTCCTTGCCAGACATAGTGGAAAAGCTTTTTGCAGTGATGTACACCACAAAAGTCCCAAAAGAAGAAGGTACGGATGTCCCCGGACCAAAGGCCCCGATCCCGGGCACATTTCAGCAGATGCCACCGCACTGGAGTGCACTATGACCGGTACAACCGCCTTTGCGCGAAGAAGCCGATTCTTCACCTCCGGGAGCCGGAGAGAGCAGTAGCTTCGGAAAGGTGAGAATGAAGCTGCACAACACTGGGATAGTGTGTGCAGCTTGCCAACTGATAAAAAACAGTACCTTAAAACTCTCCTACCTTTTCCAAACACATGAACATTCGATTGGAAGGTGTTTTGGAAAACTTTCTTTTTCTACGGCAAAACACTCAGCAGAGCTCTCTGCAGCATGTAAAACACCATGAGAGATGTTTTCTGTGCTGGCACAGTTTCTCCATGCCAGACATAGTGGAAAAGCTTTTTGCAGTGATGTATACCACAAAAGCCGCTAAAGTCGAAATAAGGAGTTCCCCGGAGCTAAGCGCCGGTCCCGGGCACATTTCGGCCGAAGCCGCCGCACTGGAGTGCACTGTGACCGGCACAATCGCCTTTGCGCGAAGAAGACGCTTCCTTGCCTCCGCGAGCCGGACAGAGCGGCTGCTTCGGAAAGGTGGAGAATGAAGCTGCACAACACTGGGATAGTGTGCGCAGCTTGCAAACTGATAGAAAACAGCACCTTACCACTCTCCTGCCTTTTCCAAACACATGAACATTCGATTGGAATGTCTTCGGACAACTTTCTTTTCCTTCTTGCATAATAAACTTCTGCAGAGCTCTCTACAACATGTAAAACACAATGGGAGTAGTTATCTGTGCAGGCACGGTTTCTCCTTGCCAGACATAGTGGAAAATCTTTTTGCAGTGATGTAGACCACAAAAGTCCCGAAAGAAGAAGGTACGGATGTCCCCGGAGCTAAGCGCCGGTCCCGGGCACATTTCGTCAGATGCCGCCGCACTGGAGTGCACTGTGACCGGCACAATCGCCTTTGCGCGAAGAAGCCGCGTCCTTGCCTCCGGGAGCCGGAGAGAGCGGCTGCTTCGGAAAGGTGAAGAATGAAGCTGCACAACACTTGGATAGTGTGCGCAGCTTGCAAACTGATAGAAAACAGTACCTTACCACTTTCCGACCTTTTCCAAACACATGAATATTCGGTTGGAAGGTGTTTTGGACAACTTTCTTATTCTTCGTGCAAAACACTCAGCAGACCTCTCTGCAATATGTAAAACACGACGGGAGATGTTTTCTGTGCTGGCACAGTTTCTCCTTGCCTAAAATAGTGGAAAACTTTTCTGCAATGTTGTAGACCACAAAAGTCCCGAAAGAGGAAGGTACTGATGTCCCCGGAGCTGAGCGCCAGTCCCGGGCACATTTCGGCAGATGCCGCCGCACAGCAGTGCACTGTGACCGGCACAATCGCCTTTGCGCAAAGAAGACGCTTCCTTGCCTCCGGGAGCCGGAGAGAGCGGCTGCTTTCAAAAGGTGAAGAATGAAGCTGCACAACACTGGGATAGTGTGCGCAGCTTGCAAACTGATGGAAAACAGCACCTTACCACTCTCCTACCTTTTCCAAACACATGAACATTCGATTGGAAGGTCTTTGGACAACTTTCTTTTTCTTCTTGCATAATAAACTTCTGCAGAGCTCTCTACAACATGGAAAACACGATGGGAGATTTTTTCTGTGCTGGGACAGTTTCTCCTTGCTAGACATAGTGGAAAAGTTTTTTGCAATGATGTAGACCAGAAAAGTCCCGAAAGAAGAAGGTACGGATGTCCCCGGAGCTAAGCGCCGGTCCCGGGCGAATTTCGGCAGAAGCCGCGGCACTGGAGTGCACTGTGACCGGCACAATCGCCTTTGCGCGAAGAAGCCGCCTCTTCGTCTCCGGGAGCCGGAGAGAGCGGCTGCTTTCAAAAGGTGAAGAATGAAGCTGCACAACACTGGGATTGTGTGCGCAGCTTGCAAACTGATAGAAAACAGTACCTTACCACTCTCCTACCTTTTTCAAATATATGAATGTACGGATGGAATGTGTTTTCAACAACTTTATTTTCTTCGTGCAAAACACTCAGCAGAGCTCTCTGCAACATGTAAAACACCACGGGAGATGTTTTCTGTGCAGGCACCGTTTCTCCTTGCCAGACATAGTGGAAAAGCTTTTTGCAGTGATGTAGACCACAAAAGTCCCGATAGAAGAAGGTACGGATGTCCCCGGAGCTAAGCGCCGGTCCCGGGCACATTTCGACAGAAGCCGCCGCACTGGAATGCACTGTGACCGGCACAATCGCCTTTGAGCGAAGAAGACGCCTCTTCGTCTCCGGGAGCCGGAGAGAGCGGCTGCTTTCAAAAGGTGAAGAATGAAGCTGCACAACACTGGGATAGTGTGTGCAGCTTGCAAACTGATAGAGAACAGTACCTTACCACTTTCCTACCTTTTCCAAACACATGAATGTTCGGTTGGAAGGTGTTTTGGACAACTTCCTTATTCTTCGTGCAAAACACTCAGCAGAGCTCTCTGCAGTATGTAAAACACCATGAGAGATGTCTTCTGTGCTGGCACAGTTTCTCCATGCCAGACGTAGCGGAAAAGCTTTTTGCAGTGATGTATACCACAAAAGACGCTAAAGTCGAAATAAGGAGTTCCCCGGAGCTAAGCGCCGGTCCCGGGCACATTTCGGCCGAAGCCGCCGCACTGGAGTGCACTGTGACCGGCACAATCGCCTTTGCGCGAAGAAGACGCTTCCTTGCCTCCGCTAGCCGGACAGAGCGGCTGCTTCGGAAAGGTGGAGAATGAAGCTGCACAACACTGGGATAGTGTGCGCAGCTTGCAAACTGATAGAAAACAGTACCTTACCACTCTCCTACCTTTTCCAAACACATGAACATTCGATTGGAAGGTCTTTGGACAACTTTCTTTTCCTTCTTGCATAATAAACTTCTGCAGAGCTCTCTACAACATGTAAAACACGATGGGAGATTTTTTCTGTGCTGGGACAGTTTCTCCTTGCTAGACATAGTGGAAAAGTTTTTTGCAATGATGTAGACCAGAAAAGTCCCGAAAGAAGAAGGTACGGATGTCCCCGGAGCTAAGCGCCGGTCCCGGGCGAATTTCGGCAGAAGCCGCGGCACTGGAGTGCACTGTGACCGATACAATGGCCTTTGCGCGAAGAAGCCGCCTCTTCGTCTCCGGGAGCCGGAGAGAGCGGCTGCTTTCAAAAGGTGAAGAATGAAGCTGCACAACACTGGGATTGTGTGCGCAGCTTGCAAACTGATAGAAAACAGTACCTTACCACTCTCCTACCTTTTTCAAATATATGAATGTACGGATGGAATGTGTTTTCAACAACTTTATTTTCTTCGTGCAAAACACTCAGCAGAGCTCTCTGCAACATGTAAAACACCACGGGAGATGTTTTCTGTGCAGGCACCGTTTCTCCTTGCCAGACATAGTGGAAAAGCTTTTTGCAGTGATGTAGACCACAAAAGTCCCGATAGAAGAAGGTACGGATGTCCCCGGAGCTAAGCGCCGGTCCCGGGCACATTTCGACAGAAGCCGCCGCACTGGAATGCACTGTGACCGGCACAATCGCCTTTGAGCGAAGAAGACGCCTCTTCGTCTCCGGGAGCCGGAGAGAGCGGCTGCTTTCAAAAGGTGAAGATTGAAGCTGCACAACACTGGGATAGTGTGTGCAGCTTGCAAACTGATAGAGAACAGTACCTTACCACTTTCCTACCTTTTCCAAACACATGAATGTTCGGTTGGAAGGTGTTTTGGACAACTTCCTTATTCTTCGTGCAAAACACTCAGCAGAGCTCTCTGCAGTATGTAAAACACCATG
Source organism: Zonotrichia albicollis (assembly GCF_047830755.1). Classification (NCBI taxonomy): domain Eukaryota; kingdom Metazoa; phylum Chordata; class Aves; order Passeriformes; family Passerellidae; genus Zonotrichia; species Zonotrichia albicollis. The sequence goes on along the minus strand of NW_027428351.1, from coordinate 17,001 downwards.
AGAGATGTCTTCTGTGCTGGCACAGTTTCTCCATGCCAGACGTAGCGGAAAAGCTTTTTGCAGTGATGTATACCACAAAAGACGCTAAAGTCGAAATAAGGAGTTCCCCGGAGCTAAGCGCCGGTCCCGGGCACATTTCGGCCGAAGCCTCCGCACTGGAGTGCACTGTGACCGGCACAATCGCCTTTGCGCGAAGAAGACGCTTCCTTGCCTCCGCTAGCCGGACAGAGCGGCTGCTTCGGAAAGGTGGAGAATGAAGCTGCACAACACTGGGATAGTGTGCGCAGCTTGCAAACTGATAGAAAACAGTACCTTACCACTCTCCTACCTTTTCCAAACACATGAACATTCGATTGGAAGGTCTTTGGACAACTTTCTTTTTCTTCTTGCATAATAAACTTCTGCAGAGCTCTCTACAACATGTAAAACACGATGGGAGATTTTTTCTGTGCTGGGACAGTTTCTCCTTGCTAGACATAGTGGAAAAGTTTTTTGCAATGATGTAGACCAGAAAAGTCCCGAAATAAGAAGGTATGGACTTCCCCGGAGCTAAGCGCCGGTCCCGGGCGAATTTCGGCAGAAGCCGCGGCACTGGAGTGCACTGTGACCGGCACAATCGCCTTTGCGCGAAGAAGACGCCTCTTCGTCTCCGGGAGCCGGAGAGAGCGGCTGCTTTCAAAAGGTGAAGAATGAAGCTGCACAACACTGGGATTGTGTGCGCAGCTTGCAAACTGATAGAAAACAGTACCTTACCACTCTCCTACCTTTTTCAAATATATAATTGTACGGATGGAATATGTTTTCAACAACTTTATTTTCTTCGTGCAAAACACTCAGCAGACCTCTCTGCAACATGTAAAACACCACGGGAGATTTTTTCTGTGCAGGCACAGTTTCTCCTTGCCTAAAATAGTGGAAAACTTTTCTGCAATGATGTAGACCACAAAAGTCCCGAAAGAAGAAGGTACGGATGTCCCCGGAGCTAAGCGCCAGTCCCGGGCACATTTCGGCAGATGCCGCCGCACAGCAGTGCACTGTGACCGGCACAATCGCCTTTGCGCAAAGAAGACGCTTCCTTGCCTCCGGGAGCCGGAGAGAGTGGCTGCTTTCAAAAGGTGAAGAATGAAGCTGGACAACACTGGGATAGTGTGCGCAGCTTGCAAACTGATAGAAAACAGTACCTTACCACTCTCCTACCTTTTCCAAACACATGAACATTCGATTGGAAGGTGTTTTGGAAAACTTTCTTTTTCTTCGGCAAAACACTCAGCAGAGCTCTCTGCAGCATGTAAAACACCATGAGAGATGTTTTCTGTGTTGGCAGAGTTTCTCCATGCCAGACATAGTGGAAAAGATTTTGCAGTGATGTATACCACAAAAGACGCTAAAGTCGAAATAAGGAGTTCCCCGGAGCTAAGCGCCGGTCCCGGGCACATTTCGGAAGAAGCCGCCGCACTGGAGTGCACTGTGACCGGCACAATCGCCTTTGCGCGAAGAAGACGCCTCCTTGCCTCCGCGAGCCGGACAGAGCGGCTGCTTGGGAAAGGTGGAGAATGAAGCTGCACAACACTGGGAGAGTGTGCGCAGGTTGCAAACTGATAGAAAACAGTACCTTACCACTCTCCTACCTTTTCCAAACACATGAACATTCGATTGGAAGGTCTTTGGACAACTTTCTTTTTCTTCTTGCATAATAAACTTCTGCAGAGCTCTCTACAACATGTAAAACACGATGGGAGATTTTTTCTGTGCTGGGACAGTTTCTCCTTGCCAGACATAGTGGAAAAGCTTTTTGCAGTGATGTAGACCACAAAAGTCCCGATAGAAGAAGGTACGGATGTCCCCGGAGCTAAGCGCCGGTCCCGGGCACATTTCGACAGAAGCCGCCGCACTGGAATGCACTGTGACCGGCACAATCGCCTTTGAGCGAAGAAGACGCCTCTTCGTCTCCGGGAGCCGGAGAGAGCGGCTGCTTTCAAAAGGTGAAGAATGAAGCTGCACAACACTGGGATAGTGTGTGCAGCTTGCAAACTGATAGAGAACAGTACCTTACCACTTTCCTACCTTTTCCAAACACATGAATGTTCGGTTGGAAGGTGTTTTGGACAACTTCCTTATTCTTCGTGCAAAACACTCAGCAGAGCTCTCTGCAGTATGTAAAACACCATGAGTGATGTCTTCTGTGCTGGCACAGTTTCTCCATGCCAGACGTAGCGGAAAAGCTTTTTGCAGTGATGTATACCACAAAAGACGCTAAAGTCGAAATAAGGAGTTCCCCGGAGCTAAGCGCCGGTCCCGGGCGCATTTCGGCCGAAGCCTCCGCACTGGAGTGCACTGTGACCGGCACAATCGCCTTTGCGCGAAGAAGACGCCTCCTTGCCTCCGCGAGCCGGACAGAGCGGCTGCTTTCAAAAGGTGAAGAATGAAGCTGCACAACACTGGGATTGTGTGCGCAGCTTGCAAACTGATAGAAAACAGTACCTTACCACTCTCCTACCTTTTTCAAATATATGAATGTACGGATGGAATGTGTTTTCAACAACTTTATTTTCTTCGTGCAAAACACTCAGCAGAGCTCTCTGCAACATGTAAAACACCACGGGAGATGTTTTCTGTGCAGGCACCGTTTCTCCTTGCCAGACATAGTGGAAAAGCTTTTTGCAGTGATGTAGACCACAAAAGTCCCGATAGAAGAAGGTACGGATGTCCCCGGAGCTAAGCGCCGGTCCCGGGCACATTTCGACAGAAGCCGCCGCACTGGAATGCACTGTGACCGGCACAATCGCCTTTGAGCGAAGAAGACGCCTCTTCGTCTCCGGGAGCCGGAGAGAGCGGCTGCTTTCACAAGGTGAAGAATGAAGCTGCACAACACTGGGATAGTGTGTGCAGTTTGCAAACTGATAGAGAACAGTACCTTACCACTTTCCTGCCTTTTCCAAACACATGAATGTTCGGTTGGAAGGTGTTTTGGACAACTTTCTTATTCTTCGTGCAAAACACTCAGCAGACCTCTCTGCAACATGTAAAACACCACGGGAGATGTTATCTGTGCAGGCACAGTTTCTCCTTGCCAGACATAGTGGAAAAGCTTTTTGCAGTGATGTAGACCACAAAAGTCCCAAAAGAAGAAGGTACGGATGTCCCCGGACCAAAGGGCCGATCCCGGGCACATTTCGGCAGATGCCACCGCACTGGAGTGCACTATGACCGGTACAACCGCCTTTGCGCGAAGAAGCCGATTCTTCGCCTCCGGGAGCCGGAGAGAGCAGTAGCTTCGGAAAGGAGAAGAATGAAGCTGCACAACAATGGGATAGTGTGTGCAGCCTGCCAACTGATAAAAAACAGTACCTTAAAACTCTCCTACCTTTTCCAAACACATGAATATTCGGTTGGAAGGTGTTTTGGAAAACTTTCTTTTTCTTCCTGCAAAACACGCAGCAGTGCTCTCTGCAGCATGTAAAACACCATGAGAGATGTTTTCTGTGCTGTCACAGTTTCTCCATGCCAGACATAGTGGAAAAGCTTTTTGCAGTGATGTATACCACAAAAGACGCTAAAGTCGAAATAAGGAGTTCCCCGGAGCTAAGCGCCGGTCCCGGGCACATTTCGGCCGAAGCCGCCGCACTGGAGTGCACTGTGACCACCACAATCGCCTTTGCGCGAAGAAGACGCTTCCTTGCCTCCGCGAGCCGGACAGAGCGGCTGCTTCGGAAAGGTGAAGAATGATCAGCTGCACAACACTGGGATAGTGTGCGCAGCTTGCAAACTGGTAGAAAACAGTACCTTACCACTCTCCTACCTTTTCCAAACACATGAACATTCGATTGGAAGGTCTTTGGACAACTTTCTTTTTCTTCTTGCATAATAAACTTCTGCAGAGCTCTCTACAACATGTAAAACACGATGGGAGATTTTTTCTGTGCTGGGACAGTTTCTCCTTGCTAGACATAGTGGAAAAGTTTTTTGCAATGATGTAGACCAGAAAAGTCCCGAAAGAAGAAGGTACGGAAATCCCCGGAGCTAAGCGCCTGTCCCGGGCGAATTTCGGCAGAAGCCGCGGCACTGGAGTGCACTGTGACCGATACAATGGCCTTTGCGCGAAGAAGCCGCCTCTTCGTCTCCGGGAGCCGGAGAGAGCGGCTGCTTTCAAAAGGTGAAGAATGAAGCTGCACAACACTGGGATTGTGTGCGCAGCTTGCAAACTGATAGAAAACAGTACCTTACCACTCTCCTACCTTTTCCAAACACATGAACATTCCGTTGGAAGGTGTTTTGGACAACTTTGTTTTTCTTTTGCAAAACACTCGGCAAACATCTCTGCAACATGTAAAACACCACGGGAGATGTTTTCTGTGCAGGCAGAGTTTCTCCTTGCTTAACATACTGGAAAACCTTTCAGCAATGCTGTAGACCACAAAAGTCCGGAAAGATAAAGGTACGCAGCCTTCCGGAGCTAAGCGCCGGTCACTGGCACATTTCGGCAGAAGCCGCCGCGCTGGAGTGCACTGTGACCGGCACAATCGCCTTTGCGCAAAGAAGCCACCTCTTCGTCTCCGGGCGCCGGAGAGAGCTGCTGCTTCGGAAAGGTGGAGAATGAAGCTGCACAACACTGGGTTAGTGTGCGCAGCTTGCAAACTGATAGAAAACAGTACCTTACCACTCTCCTACCTTTTCCAAACACATGATTATACGGTTCGAATGGTTTTTGAACAACTTTCTGTTTCCTCGTGTAAAACACTCTGCAGAGCTCTCTGCAACATGTAAAACACGACGGGAGACGTTTTCTGGCCTGGCACAGTTTCTCCTTGCCAGACATAGTCGAAAAGCTTTTCGCAATGATGTAGACCCAAACGACGCTAAAGACGAAATACAGAGTTCCCCGGAGCTAAGCGCCAGTCCCGGGCACATTTTGGTAGTAGCCACAACCCTTGAGTGCACTGTGACCGGCACAATCGCCTTTGCGGGAAGGTGCAGCTTTTTCGCCTCCGGGAGCCGAAGAGACCAGTAGCTTCGGAAAGGTGGGAATGAAGGTGCACAACACTGGGATAGGGTGCGCAGCCTGCAAACTGATCCAAAACACTACCTTACCACTCTCCTACCTTTTCCAAACACATGAACATTCGGTTGGAAGGTGTTTTTCACAACTTTCTTTTTCTTCTTGCATAATAAACTTCTGCAGAGCTCTCTGCAACATGTAAAAAACGATGGGAGATGTTTTCTGTGCTGGCACAATTTCTCCTTGCGTAACATAGTGGAAAACCTTTCTGCAATGATGTAGATAACAAAAGACGCTAAAGACAAAAGATATAGAGCTCCCCGGAGCTAAGCGCTGGTCCCGGGCACATTTCGGCAGAAGCCGCCGCACTGGAGTGCACTGTGACCAGTACAATCGCCTTTGCGCGAAGAAGCCGGTTCTTCGCCTCCGGGAGCCGGAGAGAGCGGCTGCTTTCGAAAGGAGAAGAATGAAGCTGCACAACAATGGAATAGTGTGCGCAGCTTGCAAACAGATCCAAAACAGTACCTTACCACTTTCCTACCTTTTCCAAACACATGAATATTCGGTTGGAAGGTGTTTTGGACAACTTTCTTTTTCTTCTTGCAAAACACTCTGCAGAGCTCTCTGCAACATGTAAAACATTATTTGAGATGTTTTCTGTGCAGGCACAGTTTCTCCATGCCAGACATAGTGGAAAAGTTCTTTTTCAATGATGTCGACCACAAAAGTCCCGAAAGACGATGGTACGTAGCTCCCCGGGGTTATGCCCCGGTCTCTGGCACATTTCGGCAGAAGCCGCAGAACTGGAGTGCACTGTGACCTGTACAATCGCCTTTGCTCGAAGAAGCCGCTTCTTCGCCTCCGGGAGCCGGAGAGAGCGGCTGCTTCCGAAAGGTGAAGAATGAAGCTGAACAACACTGGTTTAGTGTGCGCAGAGTGCAAACTGATAGAAAACAGTACCTTACTACTCTCCTACCTTTTCCAAACACATGAACATTGGGTTGGAAGGTGTTTAGGACAACTTTGTTTTTCTTATGCAAAACACTCTGCAGAGCTCTCTGCAACATGTAAAACATTTTTTGAGATGTTTTCGGCCCTGGCACAGTTTCTCCATGCCAGATATAGTGGAAAAGTTTTTTGCAATGATGTCGACCACAAAAGTCCCAAAAGACGATGGTATGCAGCTCCCCGGAGTTATGCCCTGGTCCCGGGCACATTTCGGCAGATGCCGCAGAACTGGAGTGCACTGTGACCGGCACAATCGCCTTTGCTCGAAGAAGCCGATTCTTCGCCTCCGGGAGCCGGAGAGAGAGGCTGCTTCGGAAAGGTGGGAATGAAGCTGCACAAGACTGGGATAGTGTGTGCAGCTTGCAAACTGATAGAAAACAGTACCTTACCACACTCCTACCTTTTAGAAACACATGAACATTCGATTGGAAGGTGTTTTGGACAACTTTGTTTTTCTTCCTGCAAAACACTCTGCAGTCTTCTCTGCAGCATGTAAAACACGATGGGAGATGTTTTCAGCCGTGACCCAGATTCTCCTTGACAGACATGTTGTTGGTTAGGGTTAGGGTTAGGGTTAGGGTTAGGGTTAGGGTTAGGGTTAGGGTTAGGGTTAGGGTTAGGGGTTAGGGGTTAGGGTTAGGGGTTAGGGTTAGGGTTAGGGTTAGGGTTAGGGTTAGGGTTAGGGTTAGGGTTAGGGTTAGGGTTAGGGTTAGGGTTAGGGTTAGGGGGTTAGGGTTAGGGGGTTAGGGTTAGGGTTAGGGTTAGGGTTAGGGTTAGGGTTAGGGTTAGGGTTAGGGTTAGGGTTAGGGTTAGGGTTAGGGTTAGGGTTAGGGGTTAGGGTTAGGGTTAGGGTTAGGGTTAGGGTTAGGGTTAGGGTTAGGGTTAGGGTTAGGGTTAGGGTTAGGGTTAGGGTTAGGGTTAGGGTTAGGGTTAGGGTTAGGGTTAGGGTTAGGGTTAGGGTTAGGGTTAGGGTTAGGGTTAGGGTTAGGGTTAGGGTTAGGGTTAGGGTTAGGGTTAGGGTTAGGGTTAGGGTTAGGGTTAGGGTTAGGGTTAGGGTTAGGGTTAGGGTTAGGGTTAGGGTTAGGGTTAGGGTTAGGGTTAGGGTTAGGGTTAGGGTTAGGGTTAGGGTTAGGGTTAGGGTTAGGGTTAGGGTTAGGGTTAGGGTTAGGGTTAGGGTTAGGGTTAGGGTTAGGGTTAGGGTTAGGGTTAGGGTTAGGGTTAGGGTTAGGGTTAGGGTTAGGGTTAGGGTTAGGGTTAGGGTTAGGGTTAGGGTTAGGGTTAGGGTTAGGGTTAGGGTTAGGGTTAGGGTTAGGGTTAGGGTTAGGGTTAGGGTTAGGGTTAGGGTTAGGGTTAGGGTTAGGGTTAGGGTTAGGGTTAGGGTTAGGGTTAGGGTTAGGGTTAGGGTTAGGGTTAGGGTTAGGGTTAGGGTTAGGGTTAGGGTTAGGGTTAGGGTTAGGGTTAGGGTTAGGGTTAGGGTTAGGGTTAGGGTTAGGGTTAGGGTTAGGGTTAGGGTTAGGGTTAGGGTTAGGGTTAGGGTTAGGGTTAGGGTTAGGGTTAGGGTTAGGGTTAGGGTTAGGGTTAGGGTTAGGGTTAGGGTTAGGGTTAGGGTTAGGGTTAGGGTTAGGGTTAGGGTTAGGGTTAGGGTTAGGGTTAGGGTTAGGGTTAGGGTTAGGGTTAGGGTTAGGGTTAGGGTTAGGGTTAGGGTTAGGGTTAGGGTTAGGGTTAGGGTTAGGGTTAGGGTTAGGGTTAGGGTTAGGGTTAGGGTTAGGGTTAGGGTTAGGGTTAGGGTTAGGGTTAGGGTTAGGGTTAGGGTTAGGGTTAGGGTTAGGGTTAGGGTTAGGGTTAGGGTTAGGGTTAGGGTTAGGGTTAGGGTTAGGGTTAGGGTTAGGGTTAGGGTTAGGGTTAGGGTTAGGGTTAGGGTTAGGGTTAGGGTTAGGGTTAGGGTTAGGGTTAGGGTTAGGGTTAGGGTTAGGGTTAGGGTTAGGGTTAGGGTTAGGGTTAGGGTTAGGGTTAGGGTTAGGGTTAGGGTTAGGGTTAGGGTTAGGGTTAGGGTTAGGGTTAGGGTTAGGGTTAGGGTTAGGGTTAGGGTTAGGGTTAGGGTTAGGGTTAGGGTTAGGGTTAGGGTTAGGGTTAGGGTTAGGGTTAGGGTTAGGGTTAGGGTTAGGGTTAGGGTTAGGGTTAGGGTTAGGGTTAGGGTTAGGGTTAGGGTTAGGGTTAGGGTTAGGGTTAGGGTTAGGGTTAGGGTTAGGGTTAGGGTTAGGGTTAGGGTTAGGGTTAGGGTTAGGGTTAGGGTTAGGGTTAGGGTTAGGGTTAGGGTTAGGGTTAGGGTTAGGGTTAGGGTTAGGGTTAGGGTTAGGGTTAGGGTTAGGGTTAGGGTTAGGGTTAGGGTTAGGGTTAGGGTTAGGGTTAGGGTTAGGGTTAGGGTTAGGGTTAGGGTTAGGGTTAGGGTTAGGGTTAGGGTTAGGGTTAGGGTTAGGGTTAGGGTTAGGGTTAGGGTTAGGGTTAGGGTTAGGGTTAGGGTTAGGGTTAGGGTTAGGGTTAGGGTTAGGGTTAGGGTTAGGGTTAGGGTTAGGGTTAGGGTTAGGGTTAGGGTTAGGGTTAGGGTTAGGGTTAGGGTTAGGGTTAGGGTTAGGGTTAGGGTTAGGGTTAGGGTTAGGGTTAGGGTTAGGGTTAGGGTTAGGGTTAGGGTTAGGGTTAGGGTTAGGGTTAGGGTTAGGGTTAGGGTTAGGGTTAGGGTTAGGGTTAGGGTTAGGGTTAGGGTTAGGGTTAGGGTTAGGGTTAGGGTTAGGGTTAGGGTTAGGGTTAGGGTTAGGGTTAGGGTTAGGGTTAGGGTTAGGGTTAGGGTTAGGGTTAGGGTTAGGGTTAGGGTTAGGGTTAGGGTTAGGGTTAGGGTTAGGGTTAGGGTTAGGGTTAGGGTTAGGGTTAGGGTTAGGGTTAGGGTTAGGGTTAGGGTTAGGGTTAGGGTTAGGGTTAGGGTTAGGGTTAGGGTTAGGGTTAGGGTTAGGGTTAGGGTTAGGGTTAGGGTTAGGGTTAGGGTTAGGGTTAGGGTTAGGGTTAGGGTTAGGGTTAGGGTTAGGGTTAGGGTTAGGGTTAGGGTTAGGGTTAGGGTTAGGGTTAGGGTTAGGGTTAGGGTTAGGGTTAGGGTTAGGGTTAGGGTTAGGGTTAGGGTTAGGGTTAGGGTTAGGGTTAGGGTTAGGGTTAGGGTTAGGGTTAGGGTTAGGGTTAGGGTTAGGGTTAGGGTTAGGGTTAGGGTTAGGGTTAGGGTTAGGGTTAGGGTTAGGGTTAGGGTTAGGGTTAGGGTTAGGGTTAGGGTTAGGGTTAGGGTTAGGGTTAGGGTTAGGGTTAGGGTTAGGGTTAGGGTTAGGGTTAGGGTTAGGGTTAGGGTTAGGGTTAGGGTTAGGGTTAGGGTTAGGGTTAGGGTTAGGGTTAGGGTTAGGGTTAGGGTTAGGGTTAGGGTTAGGGTTAGGGTTAGGGTTAGGGTTAGGGTTAGGGTTAGGGTTAGGGTTAGGGTTAGGGTTAGGGTTAGGGTTAGGGTTAGGGTTAGGGTTAGGGTTAGGGTTAGGGTTAGGGTTAGGGTTAGGGTTAGGGTTAGGGTTAGGGTTAGGGTTAGGGTTAGGGTTAGGGTTAGGGTTAGGGTTAGGGTTAGGGTTAGGGTTAGGGTTAGGGTTAGGGTTAGGGTTAGGGTTAGGGTTAGGGTTAGGGTTAGGGTTAGGGTTAGGGTTAGGGTTAGGGTTAGGGTTAGGGTTAGGGTTAGGGTTAGGGTTAGGGTTAGGGTTAGGGTTAGGGTTAGGGTTAGGGTTAGGGTTAGGGTTAGGGTTAGGGTTAGGGTTAGGGTTAGGGTTAGGGTTAGGGTTAGGGTTAGGGTTAGGGTTAGGGTTAGGGTTAGGGTTAGGGTTAGGGTTAGGGTTAGGGTTAGGGTTAGGGTTAGGGTTAGGGTTAGGGTTAGGGTTAGGGTTAGGGTTAGGGTTAGGGTTAGGGTTAGGGTTAGGGTTAGGGTTAGGGTTAGGGTTAGGGTTAGGGTTAGGGTTAGGGTTAGGGTTAGGGTTAGGGTTAGGGTTAGGGTTAGGGTTAGGGTTAGGGTTAGGGTTAGGGTTAGGGTTAGGGTTAGGGTTAGGGTTAGGGTTAGGGTTAGGGTTAGGGTTAGGGTTAGGGTTAGGGTTAGGGTTAGGGTTAGGGTTAGGGTTAGGGTTAGGGTTAGGGTTAGGGTTAGGGTTAGGGTTAGGGTTAGGGTTAGGGTTAGGGTTAGGGTTAGGGTTAGGGTTAGGGTTAGGGTTAGGGTTAGGGTTAGGGTTAGGGTTAGGGTTAGGGTTAGGGTTAGGGTTAGGGTTAGGGTTAGGGTTAGGGTTAGGGTTAGGGTTAGGGTTAGGGTTAGGGTTAGGGTTAGGGTTAGGGTTAGGGTTAGGGTTAGGGTTAGGGTTAGGGTTAGGGTTAGGGTTAGGGTTAGGGTTAGGGTTAGGGTTAGGGTTAGGGTTAGGGTTAGGGTTAGGGTTAGGGTTAGGGTTAGGGTTAGGGTTAGGGTTAGGGTTAGGGTTAGGGTTAGGGTTAGGGTTAGGGTTAGGGTTAGGGTTAGGGTTAGGGTTAGGGTTAGGGTTAGGGTTAGGGTTAGGGTTAGGGTTAGGGTTAGGGTTAGGGTTAGGGTTAGGGTTAGGGTTAGGGTTAGGGTTAGGGTTAGGGTTAGGGTTAGGGTTAGGGTTAGGGTTAGGGTTAGGGTTAGGGTTAGGGTTAGGGTTAGGGTTAGGGTTAGGGTTAGGGTTAGGGTTAGGGTTAGGGTTAGGGTTAGGGTTAGGGTTAGGGTTAGGGTTAGGGTTAGGGTTAGGGTTAGGGTTAGGGTTAGGGTTAGGGTTAGGGTTAGGGTTAGGGTTAGGGTTAGGGTTAGGGTTAGGGTTAGGGTTAGGGTTAGGGTTAGGGTTAGGGTTAGGGTTAGGGTTAGGGTTAGGGTTAGGGTTAGGGTTAGGGTTAGGGTTAGGGTTAGGGTTAGGGTTAGGGTTAGGGTTAGGGTTAGGGTTAGGGTTAGGGTTAGGGTTAGGGTTAGGGTTAGGGTTAGGGTTAGGGTTAGGGTTAGGGTTAGGGTTAGGGTTAGGGTTAGGGTTAGGGTTAGGGTTAGGGTTAGGGTTAGGGTTAGGGTTAGGGTTAGGGTTAGGGTTAGGGTTAGGGTTAGGGTTAGGGTTAGGGTTAGGGTTAGGGTTAGGGTTAGGGTTAGGGTTAGGGTTAGGGTTAGGGTTAGGGTTAGGGTTAGGGTTAGGGTTAGGGTTAGGGTTAGGGTTAGGGTTAGGGTTAGGGTTAGGGTTAGGGTTAGGGTTAGGGTTAGGGTTAGGGTTAGGGTTAGGGTTAGGGTTAGGGTTAGGGTTAGGGTTAGGGTTAGGGTTAGGGTTAGGGTTAGGGTTAGGGTTAGGGTTAGGGTTAGGGTTAGGGTTAGGGTTAGGGTTAGGGTTAGGGTTAGGGTTAGGGTTAGGGTTAGGGTTAGGGTTAGGGTTAGGGTTAGGGTTAGGGTTAGGGTTAGGGTTAGGGTTAGGGTTAGGGTTAGGGTTAGGGTTAGGGTTAGGGTTAGGGTTAGGGTTAGGGTTAGGGTTAGGGTTAGGGTTAGGGTTAGGGTTAGGGTTAGGGTTAGGGTTAGGGTTAGGGTTAGGGTTAGGGTTAGGGTTAGGGTTAGGGTTAGGGTTAGGGTTAGGGTTAGGGTTAGGGTTAGGGTTAGGGTTAGGGTTAGGGTTAGGGTTAGGGTTAGGGTTAGGGTTAGGGTTAGGGTTAGGGTTAGGGTTAGGGTTAGGGTTAGGGTTAGGGTTAGGGTTAGGGTTAGGGTTAGGGTTAGGGTTAGGGTTAGGGTTAGGGTTAGGGTTAGGGTTAGGGTTAGGGTTAGGGTTAGGGTTAGGGTTAGGGTTAGGGTTAGGGTTAGGGTTAGGGTTAGGGTTAGGGTTAGGGTTAGGGTTAGGGTTAGGGTTAGGGTTAGGGTTAGGGTTAGGGTTAGGGTTAGGGTTAGGGTTAGGGTTAGGGTTAGGGTTAGGGTTAGGGTTAGGGTTAGGGTTAGGGTTAGGGTTAGGGTTAGGGTTAGGGTTAGGGTTAGGGTTAGGGTTAGGGTTAGGGTTAGGGTTAGGGTTAGGGTTAGGGTTAGGGTTAGGGTTAGGGTTAGGGTTAGGGTTAGGGTTAGGGTTAGGGTTAGGGTTAGGGTTAGGGTTAGGGTTAGGGTTAGGGTTAGGGTTAGGGTTAGGGTTAGGGTTAGGGTTAGGGTTAGGGTTAGGGTTAGGGTTAGGGTTAGGGTTAGGGTTAGGGTTAGGGTTAGGGTTAGGGTTAGGGTTAGGGTTAGGGTTAGGGTTAGGGTTAGGGTTAGGGTTAGGGTTAGGGTTAGGGTTAGGGTTAGGGTTAGGGTTAGGGTTAGGGTTAGGGTTAGGGTTAGGGTTAGGGTTAGGGTTAGGGTTAGGGTTAGGGTTAGGGTTAGGGTTAGGGTTAGGGTTAGGGTTAGGGTTAGGGTTAGGGTTAGGGTTAGGGTTAGGGTTAGGGTTAGGGTTAGGGTTAGGGTTAGGGTTAGGGTTAGGGTTAGGGTTAGGGTTAGGGTTAGGGTTAGGGTTAGGGTTAGGGTTAGGGTTAGGGTTAGGGTTAGGGTTAGGGTTAGGGTTAGGGTTAGGGTTAGGGTTAGGGTTAGGGTTAGGGTTAGGGTTAGGGTTAGGGTTAGGGTTAGGGTTAGGGTTAGGGTTAGGGTTAGGGTTAGGGTTAGGGTTAGGGTTAGGGTTAGGGTTAGGGTTAGGGTTAGGGTTAGGGTTAGGGTTAGGGTTAGGGTTAGGGTTAGGGTTAGGGTTAGGGTTAGGGTTAGGGTTAGGGTTAGGGTTAGGGTTAGGGTTAGGGTTAGGGTTAGGGTTAGGGTTAGGGTTAGGGTTAGGGTTAGGGTTAGGGTTAGGGTTAGGGTTAGGGTTAGGGTTAGGGTTAGGGTTAGGGTTAGGGTTAGGGTTAGGGTTAGGGTTAGGGTTAGGGTTAGGGTTAGGGTTAGGGTTAGGGTTAGGGTTAGGGTTAGGGTTAGGGTTAGGGTTAGGGTTAGGGTTAGGGTTAGGGTTAGGGTTAGGGTTAGGGTTAGGGTTAGGGTTAGGGTTAGGGTTAGGGTTAGGGTTAGGGTTAGGGTTAGGGTTAGGGTTAGGGTTAGGGTTAGGGTTAGGGTTAGGGTTAGGGTTAGGGTTAGGGTTAGGGTTAGGGTTAGGGTTAGGGTTAGGGTTAGGGTTAGGGTTAGGGTTAGGGTTAGGGTTAGGGTTAGGGTTAGGGTTAGGGTTAGGGTTAGGGTTAGGGTTAGGGTTAGGGTTAGGGTTAGGGTTAGGGTTAGGGTTAGGGTTAGGGTTAGGGTTAGGGTTAGGGTTAGGGTTAGGGTTAGGGTTAGGGTTAGGGTTAGGGTTAGGGTTAGGGTTAGGGTTAGGGTTAGGGTTAGGGTTAGGGTTAGGGTTAGGGTTAGGGTTAGGGTTAGGGTTAGGGTTAGGGTTAGGGTTAGGGTTAGGGTTAGGGTTAGGGTTAGGGTTAGGGTTAGGGTTAGGGTTAGGGTTAGGGTTAGGGTTAGGGTTAGGGTTAGGGTTAGGGTTAGGGTTAGGGTTAGGGTTAGGGTTAGGGTTAGGGTTAGGGTTAGGGTTAGGGTTAGGGTTAGGGTTAGGGTTAGGGTTAGGGTTAGGGTTAGGGTTAGGGTTAGGGTTAGGGTTAGGGTTAGGGTTAGGGTTAGGGTTAGGGTTAGGGTTAGGGTTAGGGTTAGGGTTAGGGTTAGGGTTAGGGTTAGGGTTAGGGTTAGGGTTAGGGTTAGGGTTAGGGTTAGGGTTAGGGTTAGGGTTAGGGTTAGGGTTAGGGTTAGGGTTAGGGTTAGGGTTAGGGTTAGGGTTAGGGTTAGGGTTAGGGTTAGGGTTAGGGTTAGGGTTAGGGTTAGGGTTAGGGTTAGGGTTAGGGTTAGGGTTAGGGTTAGGGTTAGGGTTAGGGTTAGGGTTAGGGTTAGGGTTAGGGTTAGGGTTAGGGTTAGGGTTAGGGTTAGGGTTAGGGTTAGGGTTAGGGTTAGGGTTAGGGTTAGGGTTAGGGTTAGGGTTAGGGTTAGGGTTAGGGTTAGGGTTAGGGTTAGGGTTAGGGTTAGGGTTAGGGTTAGGGTTAGGGTTAGGGTTAGGGTTAGGGTTAGGGTTAGGGTTAGGGTTAGGGTTAGGGTTAGGGTTAGGGTTAGGGTTAGGGTTAGGGTTAGGGTTAGGGTTAGGGTTAGGGTTAGGGTTAGGGTTAGGGTTAGGGTTAGGGTTAGGGTTAGGGTTAGGGTTAGGGTTAGGGTTAGGGTTAGGGTTAGGGTTAGGGTTAGGGTTAGGGTTAGGGTTAGGGTTAGGGTTAGGGTTAGGGTTAGGGTTAGGGTTAGGGTTAGGGTTAGGGTTAGGGTTAGGGTTAGGGTTAGGGTTAGGGTTAGGGTTAGGGTTAGGGTTAGGGTTAGGGTTAGGGTTAGGGTTAGGGTTAGGGTTAGGGTTAGGGTTAGGGTTAGGGTTAGGGTTAGGGTTAGGGTTAGGGTTAGGGTTAGGGTTAGGGTTAGGGTTAGGGTTAGGGTTAGGGTTAGGGTTAGGGTTAGGGTTAGGGTTAGGGTTAGGGTTAGGGTTAGGGTTAGGGTTAGGGTTAGGGTTAGGGTTAGGGTTAGGGTTAGGGTTAGGGTTAGGGTTAGGGTTAGGGTTAGGGTTAGGGTTAGGGTTAGGGTTAGGGTTAGGGTTAGGGTTAGGGTTAGGGTTAGGGTTAGGGTTAGGGTTAGGGTTAGGGTTAGGGTTAGGGTTAGGGTTAGGGTTAGGGTTAGGGTTAGGGTTAGGGTTAGGGTTAGGGTTAGGGTTAGGGTTAGGGTTAGGGTTAGGGTTAGGGTTAGGGTTAGGGTTAGGGTTAGGGTTAGGGTTAGGGTTAGGGTTAGGGTTAGGGTTAGGGTTAGGGTTAGGGTTAGGGTTAGGGTTAGGGTTAGGGTTAGGGTTAGGGTTAGGGTTAGGGTTAGGGTTAGGGTTAGGGTTAGGGTTAGGGTTAGGGTTAGGGTTAGGGTTAGGGTTAGGGTTAGGGTTAGGGTTAGGGTTAGGGTTAGGGTTAGGGTTAGGAGGTTAGGGTTAGGGTTAGGGTTAGGGTTAGGGTTAGGGTTAGGGTTAGGGTTAGGGTTAGGGTTAGGGTTAGGGTTAGGGTTAGGGTTAGGGTTAGGGTTAGGGTTAGGGTTAGGGTTAGGGTTAGGGTTAGGGTTAGGGTTAGGGTTAGGGTTAGGGTTAGGGTTAGGGTTAGGGTTAGGGTTAGGGTTAGGGTTAGGGTTAGGGTTAGGGTTAGGGTTAGGGTTAGGGTTAGGGTTAGGGTTAGGGTTAGGGTTAGGGTTAGGGTTAGGGTTAGGGTTAGGGTTAGGGTTAGGGTTAGGGTTAGGGTTAGGGTTAGGGTTAGGGTTAGGGTTAGGGTTAGGGTTAGGGTTAGGGTTAGGGTTAGGGTTAGGGTTAGGGTTAGGGTTAGGGTTAGGGTTAGGGTTAGGGTTAGGGTTAGGGTTAGGGTTAGGGTTAGGGTTAGGGTTAGGGTTAGGGTTAGGGTTAGGGTTAGGGTTAGGGTTAGGGTTAGGGTTAGGGTTAGGGTTAGGGTTAGGGTTAGGGTTAGGGTTAGGGTTAGGGTTAGGGTTAGGGTTAGGGTTAGGGTTAGGGTTAGGGTTAGGGTTAGGGTTAGGGTTAGGGTTAGGGTTAGGGTTAGGGTTAGGGTTAGGGTTAGGGTTAGGGTTAGGGTTAGGGTTAGGGTTAGGGTTAGGGTTAGGGTTAGGGTTAGGGTTAGGGTTAGGGTTAGGGTTAGGGTTAGGGTTAGGGTTAGGGTTAGGGTTAGGGTTAGGGTTAGGGTTAGGGTTAGGGTTAGGGTTAGGGTTAGGGTTAGGGTTAGGGTTAGGGTTAGGGTTAGGGTTAGGGTTAGGGTTAGGGTTAGGGTTAGGGTTAGGGTTAGGGTTAGGGTTAGGGTTAGGGTTAGGGTTAGGGTTAGGGTTAGGGTTAGGGTTAGGGTTAGGGTTAGGGTTAGGGTTAGGGTTAGGGTTAGGGTTAGGGTTAGGGTTAGGGTTAGGGTTAGGGTTAGGGTTAGGGTTAGGGTTAGGGTTAGGGTTAGGGTTAGGGTTAGGGTTAGGGTTAGGGTTAGGGTTAGGGTTAGGGTTAGGGTTAGGGTTAGGGTTAGGGTTAGGGTTAGGGTTAGGGTTAGGGTTAGGGTTAGGGTTAGGGTTAGGGTTAGGGTTAGGGTTAGGGTTAGGGTTAGGGTTAGGGTTAGGGTTAGGGTTAGGGTTAGGGTTAGGGTTAGGGTTAGGGTTAGGGTTAGGGTTAGGGTTAGGGTTAGGGTTAGGGTTAGGGTTAGGGTTAGGGTTAGGGTTAGGGTTAGGGTTAGGGTTAGGGTTAGGGTTAGGGTTAGGGTTAGGGTTAGGGTTAGGGTTAGGGTTAGGGTTAGGGTTAGGGTTAGGGTTAGGGTTAGGGTTAGGGTTAGGGTTAGGGTTAGGGTTAGGGTTAGGGTTAGGGTTAGGGTTAGGGTTAGGGTTAGGGTTAGGGTTAGGGTTAGGGTTAGGGTTAGGGTTAGGGTTAGGGTTAGGGTTAGGGTTAGGGTTAGGGTTAGGGTTAGGGTTAGGGTTAGGGTTAGGGTTAGGGTTAGGGTTAGGGTTAGGGTTAGGGTTAGGGTTAGGGTTAGGGTTAGGGTTAGGGTTAGGGTTAGGTTAGGGTTAGGGTTAGGGTTAGGGTTAGGGTTAGGGTTAGGGTTAGGGTTAGGGTTAGGGTTAGGGTTAGGGTTAGGGTTAGGGTTAGGGTTAGGGTTAGGGTTAGGGTTAGGGTTAGGGTTAGGGTTAGGGTTAGGGTTAGGGTTAGGGTTAGGGTTAGGGTTAGGGTTAGGGTTAGGGTTAGGGTTAGGGTTAGGGTTAGGGTTAGGGTTAGGGTTAGGGTTAGGGTTAGGGTTAGGGTTAGGGTTAGGGTTAGGGTTAGGGTTAGGGTTAGGGTTAGGGTTAGGGTTAGGGTTAGGGTTAGGGTTAGGGTTAGGGTTAGGGTTAGGGTTAGGGTTAGGGTTAG